>NC_048238.1:15065383-15409666 GCF_002007445.2 Ailuropoda melanoleuca
AAAAAAAAAAAAAAAAAAAAAAAAAAAAAAAAAAGAAATCAATATAGGGGTGCCTGACGGATTCAGCTGGTGGAGCATGCAATTCCATTTTGGGGTTGTGAGTTCAAGCCCCAGGTTGGGTGTGGAAATTACTTGGAAAAAAAAAAGAAATCAGTGTAAAAGTAATATAATTATTGGTCAAGAAGAAAATTCCTTTAAGACTTAAGACCCTGGGTAGAATAATTGGTTTTCTTGATTTTAAGCCAATAACATTGTGCATTTTATTCAGTTCTAATCCCCCTTGAGAGATTCATACCTACTGTACATGCCATAGAGCAGGCTTCATTAAATTCAGGTATTCAAACACATTGTCTCCTTTCTGTGTTGCTTCAGACTGGATTGTTGTGGGGTTTAGAAACTTAACCTGCAAGGTACTGTAGCTACAGCTGTTTTCCTGCCTGCATCATTTTGTTTTTAGCTATCCTGAAAGGATGGGTGTGGGAGTACAGCTACCTTGGGAACGAGTTGTACAGCATAGGCTGATCTCCATGCTCCCAGTTGCTCTCCTTTGCTCAATGTACTGTATGTGTAGATGGACATTGCTGATAGGATAGTTTAGGGATGTTGTCTTTTGGGTACATATAATAGAATAGAAGAAGGCAGTGCTTTGGTTGGAAGTATAAAGTGTTTTAGAAACTAACTTTCATTGCTTTTAGATGAATGTTTCTCTTTCTATAGAAAGTGACCCTTACAAGTGCCAGGCAGGTAAATCAATAACTCCTTGTGTGGTAGATTGTGTCTGGATTTTTAATAACAAACAGATTGGACACAGCACTGCTCTGATAATAATAGTTTACTGTAAATTCAGTCATAACTGGTTTGAAATAGGTTTACTTTTTTTTTTTAACTGTTTAACAGCTATGGCTGTATGATTCTGTTGTTGCTTTGTATTCTTTGTAAGAGAAAGGTCTAATGTCAAATAGTTACATAATGAAGTGCTTTCTGACAGTGTAACCTTTTTGTTTAAGAGGGAGTCATCTTGAACGTGCCAACTTTGATTTCTGGAAGTTAACAAAACATAGATGAATACGTTATCTATTTATTTTTAAAGACTGCCCCCCTTTTTTGTAAGTTGCAATTTTATTTATTATTTTTTAAAGTTTATTTATTTACGTGATCTCTGCGCCCAGTGTGGGGCTCAAACTCACAACTCCGAGATCAAGAGTTGCATGTTCTTTCGACTGAGCCCTAGGTAAGTTGTAGTTTTAGATCTCAGTTTTGTATTTGTATTTGTATTTTGTATTATGCCCGAAGATTAGTAGGTTCTTGGCAGTGTAAGATCCTATTGTAATAATCAGATTAAGCACACATACATTCACTTAAGGAAGATATGGCAGATAAAAAATGGTGATAATAGTTGAATCACAGCTTACTGACTTGGGTTTGCCCGATTACTCTGATACTGGCTGGGTAGAAACTAGTTTCCTGATAAACAGAATTTTTCAGAGATTAGAAAAGTTGGTTCATACCCTAGAGTTTATCCACACACCCCATCTGGTTTGTTAGTTTCTCACAAAATGTATTAACTTTAACTACTAGTACTGTAATTTTTTTTTTTTTTAAGTAGGTTCTGTGCCCGACATGGGGCTTGAACTCATGACCCTGAGATCAAGAGTCGCATGCTTTACCAACTGAGTCAGCCAAGCACCCCACTAGTACTGTAATTGTTATTAGTAATCTTACCACTAAAATTTTAAGATTAGCAAACTAAAAGAAGGTTTTATTCTAATTGTCAATAATTAAAGATAGTTGAGATAGACAAAGTCTAATTTTGTTCAAACTGGTGTTTCATACTTTATCAATTATTTCTTTCTAAAATAACCTGTCCTACATCCTGTGGATCTATCCTTCATTAAGCAAATACTATCTTCTGTGTACCAAACTGTGATGGAAGCTGGATAGAGTGATAGCCAAAAGATAAGGAGGCCTTGCCCTTTTTTTCTTTCTTTTCTTTTTTTAAATATTTATTTATTTGAGCCACCTGCATGCTGGGGGAGGGGCTGAGGGAGAGGGAGGGAGAGGAAGAGAGAGAGAGAGAATCCAAGCCAACTTTGTGCTGAGCTTGGAGCACGACTTGGGGCTCGATCCCATGACCCTGAGATTGTGAGATCATAACCTGAGCCAAAACCAAGAGTTGGATGCTCAACTGACTGAGCCACCCAGGCGTGCCCTCCCCCCCCTTTTAAGGAGGCCTTGCGCTTAAAGAATTTACAGTCTTGAGTTGGAGTCAGAGGCAAAAGTACAAGGCACTATGGGATTATGTAACAGGGTAGGGATTGGAATCTTTCCTTGGGAGAGCAGGTAGGAAGGCCACACTGAAGAGTTAACAGTTAAGTGAGACCTGAAGGATGAGAAGGACATGTCTAGTTGGAAAATAAGTTTTCCTGGCCATCAGGTGCAAATGCCCTCAGGCAGGGTGAGAGAGCTAGAGGCTTTTTGAAAAACAACCTTTTAAAGAACTGAGAATAAATCCAAAATGGCTGGAAAGTAGAGAAGCAGGTGATGAAGCCGAATTAGGCAGGGGCCAAGTCCTGAAAAGGCTTAGTAGGCCATCTACTGGGTTTTTGAGCTTGTCCTAAGTCCTCTGGCAAGCTATTGAAGGTTTTAAACAGGGGTGTGACATGAAGTGAAATGCTCCCTCCTTCTCCCCAAAAACAAAACAAAACAAAACAAAACCCAAGAGTTTTAGCTCAGTGGAGCCTTGATTTACCAGAAAGGTCATAATCTGTGTAGGGTAAAATATTCTTCCCTCATCTCACTAAAATTTTTGCAACTGCCTCTTTGATTGTCATCTGTGATACTCTTTTCATTGTTTTTGTAGAAATTACCTTTGATTTTCTAAAGGCTCCTTTTATCCTTCACCGTTCTGTTAACCTTATATAGGAATGTCATTTCTATTTATAACCGAGTTAAATTTTTTTTTAATAGTGTCAGCTCTCTTCCATATTTAAACTTAAAATTCCTCACTGCCCCCCCCCACTTTTAATCTGCTCAAGGTGTTTAATGTTTCAATGAAATGTTTCATTACATATCAGCATTAAATTTGCTTTATTCTTTTTTCCCCCCAAATACAATGTCTTAGGTCTAGTTTAATATTTTCAGCATTTATGCTATTTCATATTTTATGAAATCTCATTTGGGTACTTACAATGTTTTTAGAGAATTTTGTTAATATTGTTTAGGAATACAAATCTTTGGTCGTAAGTGCCATTTTCAAATCTGGTTCACGTTCTGTGACCTTATCTTTTATATTAAACTGGTCTCTGAGCTTCTTATGTTCAAGTGTGCTTATGCCTATAAAAGTGCTACAAAGGTTTTATTTTACATATGCTGATTTGTTTCTTTCTCCTACAATATGCATTCCTACATGCTCACTTCTTTTTGGAATTCATCAGCCATGCTGAATTTTTGCTTGCCTTTATGATTGAATAATGAGGTCTTCCTTGGTGTAAAGCTGTTAGTTTGTGCCTGTAGAGAATGCTGTTGTGCACTTTTGCCCTCCATATATACAAAGAATAACTACAGCATCACCTCCTTCTTCAAGTATTTCTTTTGAAATCTATTTTGATGCAGCCTCTAACTTAACTCACTTTGGCCTTGTGTTCTTAGGCTTTTCTGAACCATCCTATACCTGCTTTGTATTCTCTCCTTGCTGCTTTAATCATTTTTTTTTTCCTGCTGCTGGTAACTTTAAGTTTGCAATGGTTTTTGGCATAACTTTTTTGCTTCCTATTCAGCCTAGGACATTTATTTTAGAAGAGTTGCCTCATTTCAGATCTTAGAGTTTGAAAGTAATGTTTTTGTGCTAATGGTTTCTCTAGCATCCAAAGTGACTGTCCTTGATTTGGAGTTGCGCTCTTGAGTCTGTCCTCCTGCACAGGGTTGGTAAAGAAAGGCTGCATTTGTCTTTGGGTGACTTTATGAAAGGGACATGATTTGGAAATCTCGGTGCCAGCATCATGGTAGGTGATGGAGATACAAAGCCAAGCTGGTGGTGTGCCCTCATGGAGTTTGTAATCCAGCAGAAGGGGCAAAGAGCCATGACTAAAGTGCAGGATGATATGCATGTTCAGATGGAAATACAGGGCACTGGTACTCTAGGCCAGAAGTGGTGCACTTATGCAGACTTAAGGGGACTGGGAAAGACAGTGATTCCTGGGTGTCTGTGAAGAGTCTTAAAGGAGGTCCAGAATGTCAGGTGAAGGGAAGGGGTTTTCCAGCAGATAGTGTATTCAAAGACATAGGTCTAAGAATTAGCATATAAAATTGGGAAAATAGCAAGAAGTAACATGGATTTATGTATTGCATGCTTTTTTTTTTTTTAAATAAAGGTTTCATTTATTCATTTGAGAGAGAGCGCAAGCAGGGGGAGGAGCAGAGGGAGAGGGAAAAGCAGACTCCCTGCTGAGCAGGGGGTTGGATGTGGGGTTGATTCTGGGACTCCAGGATTATAACCTGAGCTGAAGGCAGGCCCTTAACTGACGGAGCCACCCAGGCGCTCCTGCATGCTTTGTTTTGATGCTTTTACCTTAGCTACATCCCAGAATCTTGATTTTCTTTCTTTATGACCATGTTTGGCTTTTTTCTGTCCATTTTCAGTTTTACATAGGAAAATACTATGTATACATAGGAAATACTGAAACTAGAAATTTAAATAGGGGTGGGCCTTTGGTAAAATGGATAAACGGATGATACCAGTTTTCTACTGTAAGCTCCTGGAGGCTTGGTGTTGACTATTGTAGTCTCAGCATCTAGTGCATTGCCTGGCACATAGGAAATGCTCAATAAATATTTCTCTTATGAAAGGTACCTCTTTTCTGACCCCCCTTCCCCATCTCCTCATGTCAGTGCCTTCTTCCTTGTTTAGTGACTTCTCTTCTCTGTCAGGTACCTATCTAGTGGATCTTCCTCCCTGCTTGCCTAATAGACATGTTTGTCCTGTATCTAGTCAGTGGTCTTGGACATAATTGGATCCATACTGGTGTGTAAATAGGTGCTAATGGCTCCCTGTAGCGCCTCTGAAATTTTTCAACCAACGTTTACAGTTTGGCAGATGAGAGGGAGGCCACAGTTCCCATCTAGAAGAATGACATTTCTTTTAAGTGTTTTCATGATTTATTGCATGAATTCATTGAAATGTTAAGTTCTGTTCCATAACAAACTCATGTGTGCTTGTATATATCTGTATTGTACATTAGTTACCATTAAGCAAAAACTGACATTCTGTGAAGATGTTTGCTTGTTTATCATAAGACTTCACACACCTCTGGATTACTGTTCATGTCCCTCAGATTGGGAGGCTGGTTTTATTATCTTTTAAAGTAATCTCTAGGTCCAACATGGCGCTTGAACTCATGACCCCGAGACCCCAAGATCAAGAGTTGCATGCTATACCGACTGAGCCAGGCACAGGCCCTGAGAGGCTGGTTTTAAATGTATTCCCATAGTGAGATAATATATGTGCCTTATAAAAAGGCTTCTGCAGTGACTTCACCAAAGAATCCACTCTACAACATTAGCTGGTTAGATGAAAAGTTTTTTGTTTCTGTTTTTTAAAAGATTTATTTATTTGTTTTAGAGGGGGGGGAGAGGCAGAGGAGGAAGAGGGAGAGAGAGAGAATGAGAATCTCCAGTGGACCCACTGAGTGGACCCACTGAGCACGGAGCCCGATTTCAACCTGAGCCGAAATCAAGACTCAGCTCTTTAACCAGCTGAGCTACACAGGCACCCCTGTTTTTATTTTTTAAAAGATTTATTTATTGGGCGCCTAGGTGGCTCAGTCTTAAGTGTCTGCCTTCAGCTCAGGTAATGATCCCAGGGTCCTGGGATCTAGCCCCTGTCGGGCTCCCTGCTCAGCAGCCTGCTTCTCCCTCTCCTTCTGCCCTTCTCCCTTGCTTGTGCTATCTGTCTCATTCTCTCTCTCTTAAATAAATAATTAAAATCTTTAAAAAAAAATATTTGAGAGAGAGTGTGCGCAAATGGGGGGAGGGGCAGAGGGCGAGGGAGAGAGAAACCCAAACAGATTCTAAGCTCTGAGTGCGGCATCTGACTTGGGGCTCAGTCTCATGACCCCAAGATCAACGTGAGCTGAAAGTAAGAGTTAAACACCCAACTGACTATACCACCCAGGTGCCTCTTGTTTTTATTTAATTTTTAATTTTTTTGAACATAACCTTTTTTAAAAAAAGATTTGATTTACTTCTTTATTAGAGGGAGAGAGAACTTGCTTACAGGAGAGGTGGAGGGGGAAGAAGGGGAAGAGAGGAAAGAGAGACAATCTTGAGCAGACTCTGTGCTGAGTGCCAAGGCCCATGCAGGGCTTGATCTCAAAACCCTGAGATCACAACATGAACTGAAACCAAGAATTGGACGCTTAACTGACTGAGCCACCCAGGTGCCCCTAAACATAACTTTTTAAAAAAAGTTTCCTTATGGCACGAGGGTGGCTCAGTTGGTTAAGCAACTGCCTTCGGCTCGTGATGCTGGAGTCCCAGCATCGAGTACTGCATCAGGCTCCCTGCTCAGTGGGGAGTCTGCTTCTCCCTCTGACCCTCCCCCTCTCATGCTCTCTCTCTCATTCTCTCTCAAATAAATAAATAAATGAATAAATCTTTAAAACAAAACAAAAAACAAAGAGTTTACTTATTTTTAAGTAATCTGTACACCCAATGTGGGGCTTGCAATCACAACCCCGAGATCAAGTCACATGCTCTTCTGACAGCCTACCAGGCACCCCTGTTTTTGTTTTTTTAAATTTATTAAAGATTTTTATTTATTTAGAGAGAGCATGTGTGTGTGTGTTGGGAGGGGGGAGAGAGAATCTCAAGCTGATTCCACACTGAGTGTGGAGTGCCATGCGGGGCTCGATTTTACAACCCTGAGATCAGGACCTGAGCCACAATTGATGATTAACTGACTGAGCCATTCAGGTGCCTCCTATTTTTAAGCATGCTGTCCTAGACTTTTAAATATCTTCTCTACATTTTGGTAATTTCTCATATGATGGGTCCCACTTGCCTGGAAAACTCACATTCCCAGTCTCTTATAGCTAGGATATAGGCTTGTGACCTAGGTTTGAACATTTACACAGTGCGAGACTTGTATATAGAGGAGAGCATTGTGAGGTGGCCATCATGTGTAATTGAACTGATGACCTGGTGGTCATATTGACAGAGGTGTTTTGATATTGGTTTTTTTTTTTTTTAAGTTTTATTTGAGTAGTCTCTACACCCAACATGGTGATCAAACTCACGACCCTGAGATCAAGAGTTGCATACTGTTCCGACTCAACTAGCCAGGCATCCCTTGATTTTTTTTTTTTTTTTTAAAGAGTGGCAGTGGCAGAGCTTATGGAATGAATTCAGTCTCAAGTGATGATGATGCTGAGTAGTGGCAATAAATTTTATTTGGTGAAGGGTGTTTGTCTTCCTATTTTCTGATCACTTGGGATTTGTGGTTAGATGTTTTATTAATTTTGGAATATTTTCAGGTATTAGCTCTTCAAATATTTCTTTTGTCCCATTCTTCTATTTCTGTGATTACATTTATCAGTATGTTAGGACCTTTGATATTTTCTTATAGCTCTTGAATGTTTTTGTTTGGTTTTTCACTATGTTTTTTGCAGTGTTTTGGTTGGGGTAGTATCTGTTGACTAATTTTCAAGTTCATGAATTCTTTGCTTGGCTGAGTTGAGTCTAGTGAAGAGACTGTTGAACTCTTCATTTCTCTTAACTGTGTTTTTCATTTTTAGCACTTTTACATATTTATTTTTTTAAGTAGGTTCTCTGCCCGACATGGGACTTGAACTCAGGACCTCGAGATTGAGAGTTGCATGCTCTACTACTGATTGAGCCAGCCGGATGCACCTCATTTTATTCTTGTAGTTTCCATCTCACTGCTGAATTATCCCTGATTTTGCATGTTGTTCTCCTTTTAGGTTAGAGCTCTAAATATGTTAATAATATTTTAAATTTCATTGTAGATATTTCCAAAATCTGAGTCTGTGTCCAGTTTTTGTACGTACTTTGTCTTTTCTGAGTGTTGTTTTTTCTTTGCCTTTTCTTATGTCTTGTGATTTTTTTTTCCTTGTTGCAAGGCTGGCTTATTTTGTAGAATAGTAGAGAGTGAGGTACATAATTTTTATGTTTGTAAATGGGCATATTTTTTCTTGTGCTAGGCCTTTGGGCAAGGATTTGAGTTAGTCAGTAGTTGGGCTGGGTTTGAGTTTGATTGTTGCTGTGGTTGCCCTCAGTGTACCTCAGGTTTCAAATTCTCATAGAGATAGTTTGTGATTGGGGTGGGAGTTGGGTTTTTTTTTTTAAATTTATTTTTAAAAAAGATTTATTTATTTTTTGGGGGGGGGATGTGTGCATGTGCACTTGCATGAGGGGGGGAGGCAGAGGGAGAGAAGCAGACTTCCATCTGAGCCCAGAGCCTGATATAGGGCTCAATCCCATGACCCTGAGATCATGACCTGAGCTGAAACCAAGAGTTGGATGCCCAATGGACTGAGTCACACAGGCACCCCGGGATTTGGTTTATTTTGAGTTTCAGGTGTTTCTTTTGAATTGTGGCTTAGAGAGGGTCTCCTTATATGATTTTATTTTCTTCTGTCCCTCTGCCAGTAGTATTCTGCTGTTTACTGGAAATTGGTTAGTTTGGAGGTGGGGAGTGATGTTGGGGAGTTGTCTTTTGTTCTGGTTAAACCTCGGGTTTAGGCCTTCATCAGTGTCCCAAAGCCTTGCCCCACCCCTGGCTTTTGTGGTGGGCTCAGTGTGGAATCCTGCCTCTCTCCTAGGAATAGGGTGTCCATTCCTTCCCCCAGCAGCAGTGAGTTTTTACCAGTGCTTTAAGGGTAGAAGCACTTAGTGGCCTTGATGAGACTTTTCTTCCTTAGCTGAGATAGGGAGAGAAGGATCTGACTTCTCTTGCTTCTGAGGCACAGCTACAGTTACCCACACCCACCCCACCCCCATCATCTGCATCACAATGGGCATCCTCAGAGCTCTTTCCTATCTGTGAGTGCCTGGTGGGGTTGGTGGAGGAAGATCCTGCAGAAGGTTGGGGTCTCCCCAATTTCTGTGACCTCCCCAGTGGTTTCACACTGTCCCTTCAGCAAAACCACGTCGGGTTTTTATCAACTTGCCAATTACTCTAGCTGCACTCCTCTTATCAGTGTCCAGTTGCAGTCTACCCCAGGTGAGCACAAGGTTGTCTCCTGTCTCCTTGCAGGCCCTGTCTCTTAAGATTTTGAACCAATTGGTTTTTCTATGATGGGTTTAAAGAAAGTCATGAATCTGAAATCAGTCCAGCTCTTTTTCATTGTAAGGGTGGGCAGCTATGTTCCTTTCAGCTTTCTTATTCCAGGGTGGAGGACAGAAGTTTGGTTACCCTTAAAATTTTAACATGCACATTTAACTAAGTCTAAATTTAATATCTCTAACCTCCTGAGTAAGCCAAATTTTTAGAAGAGTTTACCTTTTAATCCTCATCCCCTCTTCCATGTTAGTTACTTATGCCTTAGTTTTGTCTTGTTTAAGTCACCTTAAGCCTATAAAAATAGTGAATGTTTACTCATCAACATGTTTTCCAAATTTCTTAGCTCGCCATTCTTCATTCACCCCATTTCTTCATTTTGGGTTCAGTTTCTTTTTTTATAAAGAATGTTCTTAAGTATCTCTTTCAGTAAAGGCCTGTTAGTAACAAACTTGATCATGGTATTTCTGAAAGCATCTTTACTTTATGTTTTCTCTTGAATGATTGTTCAGCTGGGTACAGAATTTACGTTGACAATTATTTTCCCTCAGCACTTACATGTTCCCTTGTGTTTTGACAAGTCTTGTTAATGAGAAGTCTTTAGTCAGTTCAGGTGTAATTTCTTTATATGTAGGTAATTATCTTTTCCCTTGGGCTACCTTTAAGATTTTTCTCTTTGTTTTTGATCTGCAGTTTCTTTGTGATTATCTCTACATGTAGATTTGTTTTTGTTTTGCTTTTATTTGGTATACTCTATCAGTCTGAAGACTCAGAATGCCTACAGATGTTAAAAAAAAAATCCTAACCATTATCTTTTTAAATATTGCTTCTCCATTTTCCATTTCTGGAACTATTTAGATATGTGTTGTATCTTTTCATTGTATCCTCCCTGTTGCTTAAATTTTCTTTAATATTTTCCATTTTTATTTCTGGGTGAGTTCCTGACACTTATCTTTCAATCTACTAATTTCTCTTTAGCTGTGTCTAGTCATTTGGTTAAACCATTTATTGAGAATTTTCACTAAAAACACCTATTTTTTTTTTAATGTAAAAAATTTTTTTTTAAATGTAAAAATTTCTTTCTTTCTTTCTTTCTTTCTTTCTTTCTTTTTTTCTTTCTTTCTTTCATTTCTTTCTTTCTTTCCTTCTTTCTTTCTTTTTTTCTTTTCTTTTCTTTTCTTTTCTTTTCTTTTCTTTTCTTTTCTTTCAGATTTTATTTATTTGAGAGAGAAGGGAGCACAAGCTGGGAGAGAGGCAGAGGGAGAGAGAGAGAAGCAGGCTCCCTGCTGAGCAGGGAGCCACTCCCAGGACCCTGGGATCATGACCTGAGCCAAAGGCAGACTCTTTTAACTGACTGAGCCACCTAGGCATCCCTAAGTGTAAAAATATTTTTTTTTAAATGATTTTATTTATTTATTCGAGATAGAGAGAGATCCCGAGCAGGGGGGAAAGGTAGAGGGAGAAGCATACTTCCCAATGAGCAGGGAGCCCAGTGTGGGACTTGATCCCAGGGTTCTGGGATCCTGACCTGAGTTGAAGGCAGATGCCTAACTGACTGAGCCACCCAGGTGCCCAGTGTAAAAATTTCTGTGTACAAATCTACTTTTAGATTTTCATAAGGGCATTTTCTTGTTACTTCTTTGAACATTTAAAAATATAATTTTATTTGTCTCCTTTGAATTATTAGTTGTAGTTCTTGAGGAGTGAAATCTCTGAATTGTGTGCCCTCCCTCTGCTCCAAGTTTTGCTTGTCAGGGTTTGCGACATTTAACAATTTGGAAATTGTTTGCTTTTGCCTGGCTTGTGGGATGCTGCTTTGAATGGTTTCACATTTTCCTCTAATGGGACTCATTGGATTCACTGTTCCTGGCAGTTTTTGATCTATTTTTAGATGGATTTCTGATAACCAGAGAGTGGTGTGAATTTGACTCCCTATCTATGGTAGAGCAAAGACTTGGGTTTTCCCTTTTGCTTTGGTCATTCCTTCAACACAGCTCTGGGCTTCTGTGTGTAAGTTTTCTTTTTTCTTGTTCATCCAAGGACAGCCCTTTGTATCTCTTGGCTTTATGCTGGTGGTTCACTTCCAGCTTCTTTCCCATGCACAGACTTGAGGCAACAGCTCTGCTTTCCTGGTTCCATAATCATTTGAGTTTGTAGCTGTTGGTTTAGACAGCAGGAGTGAGCAGGTCTTTGTCTTGTGACAAGGAAGAGGAAGGTCTTTGTCCTGTGACAAGGAAGAATCTCATTTAATAAGCCCTAGTCTTTGCAGCCAGACCTTTCTATTCTGTTCTTCCTGACTGTTGGTCAGGAAGTATTTCATCCAGTTAAGAACTAGGAAGTAGTTGCAACCACAGGCATCCTCTGATTTGAATAGATTATTAACCAAAAGTTCATTTAGACATGGGTTGTGTAGAACACAGTTCATATTATCTGATAGGAGCTATGTGTGTTATTTTAAAAAATGGGTTATGGGGCGCTTGGGTGGCACAGCGGTTAAGCGTCTGCCTTCGGCTCAGGGCGTGATCCCGGCGTTGTGGGATCGAGCCCCACATCGCTCTTCTGCTATGAGCCTGCTTCTTCCTCTNCCACTCCCCCTGCTTGTGTTCCCTCTCTCGCTGGCTGTCTCTGTCTCTCTGTCGAATAAATAAATAAAATCTTTAAAAAAAAAAATCTGTTAAAAAATGGGTTAGTGATGCCCCCAGCTTTGTTTTTCCTTTTCAACAGTTCCTTGGAGATTCGGGGCCTTTTCTGGTTCCATACAAATTTAAGGACTATTTGTTCCAGTTCTTTGAAAAATGTCCTCGGTATTTTGATCGGGATAGCATTGAAAGTGTAGATTGCTCTGGGTAGTATGGACATTTTAACTATGTTAATTCTTCCAATCCATGAGCATGGAATATTTTTCCATCTTTTTATGTCTTCCTCAATATCTTTCAAAAGTGATCTATAGTTTCTAGCATATAGGTCCTTTACGTCTCTGGTTAAGTTAATTCCAAGGTAACGCATGGTTTTTGGTGTTATTGTAAATGGGATGGATTCCCTAATTTCTCTTTCTTCAGTCTCGTTATTCGTGTATAGAAATGCAACTGATTTCTGGGCATTGATTTTGTATCCTGCCACCTTACTGAATTGTTCTATAACTTCTAATAGTTTGGGAGTGGATTCCTTTGGGTTTTCCATATAGAGTATCATGTCATCTGCAAAGAGAGACAGTTTGACTTCTTCTTTGCCGATTTGGATACCTTTGATCCCTTTTTGTCTTCTGATTGCTGTTGCAAGGACTTCTAGTACTATGTTGAATAATAGTGGCGAGAGTGGGCATCCTTGTCGTGTTCCTGATCTTAAGGGAAAGGCTTCCAGCTTTTCCCCATTGAGAATAATGCTTGCAGTAGGCTTTTCATAGATGGCTTTTATGAGATTGAGAAATGTACCCTCTATTCCTACACTCTGAAGGGTTTTAATCAGGAAAGGATGCTGTATTTTGTCAAATGCTTTTTCTGCATCAATTGAGAGGATCATATGGTTCTTGAGTCTTTTCTTGTTGATATGATGTATCACATTGATTGATTTGCGAGTGTTGAACCATGCTTGCATCCCAGGTATGAATCCCACTTGGTCATGATGGATAATCCTTTTAATGTACTGTTGGATTCTATTAGCAAGGATCTTGTTGAGGATTTTGGCATCCATATTCATTAGAGAAATCGGTCTGTAATTCTCCTTTTTGAGGGGGTCTTTGCCTGGTTTGGGGATCAAGGTAATATTAGCCTCATAGAATGAGTTTGGTAGCTTTCCTTCTGTTTCTATTTTTTGAAATAGCTTTAGGAGAATAGGTATTATTTCTTCTTTGAATGTTTGGTAGAATTCCCCAGGAAAACCGTCTGGGCCTGGAGTTTTATTATTTGGAAGGTTGTTTATCACTGACTCAATTTCTTCATAGTTAATTGGCCTATTTAAGAAATCTATTTCTTCCTGTTTCAGTCTTGGTAGTTTATAGGTTTCCAGGAAGGCCTCCATCTCTTCCAGATTGTTTAGTTTTTTGGCATATAGCTGTTGATAAAAGTTTCTAATAATCCTTGCAATTTCAATGGTGCTGGTCGTGACCTCTCCCTTTTCAGTCATAATTTTAATAATCTCAGTCCTTTCTCTTTGTTTTTGGACAAGTTTTGCCAGTGGTCTATCAATTTTATGGATTCTCTCAAAGAACCAGCTTCTAGTCCTGTTGATCTGCTCTACTGTGGTTCTGGTCTCTAATTCATTGATTTCTGCTCTAATCTTGGTCAACTCCTTCCTTGTCAGTGGGTTAGGCCTGTCCCTCTGTTGCTGTTCCAGTTTCTTGAGGTGAGAATATAGAAACTGCATTTTAGATTTTTCTATTCTTTTGAGTGAGGCTTGGATGGCTATGTATTTCCCCCTTAGGACTGCCTTTGCAGTATCCCATAGGTTTTGGACCGTTGTGTATTCATTCTCGTTGGTCTCCATAAATTGTTTAATTTGTTTTTTGATTTCCTGGTTTATCGAGTCATTCTTGAGCAGGATGGTTCTTAGCCTCCAAGTGTTTGAGTTTCTTCCAGGTTTTTCCTTGTGGTTGAGTTCCAATTTCAGAGCGTTGTGGTCTGAGAATATGCAGGGGATAATTTCAATCTTTTGGTATTGGCTGAGACCTGTTTTGTGTCCCAGAGCATGATCTATTCTTGAGAATGTTCCATGGGCATTTGAATAGAATGAGTATTCTTTGGTTCTGGGGTGTAGTGTTCTATATATATCTATGAGGTCCAACTCGTCGAGTATGGCATTCAAAGCCTTTGATTCTTTGCTTAGTTTTTGCCAGGGTGTTCTGTCTATTTCTGATAGTGGGGTGTTGAGGTCCCCTACTATTACTGTGTTCTTATCTATATGTCTCTTTATTTTGGTTAAGAGTTGGCTTGTGTATCTTGCTGCTCCCCTGTTGGGGGCATATATATTAATAATTGTCATATCCACTTGTTGAATACTTCCTTTAAGAATAATATAGTGCCCTTCTGTATCTCTCTCTATGGCCTCTAGTTTAAAATCCAGTCTATCTGATATGAGAATTGCTACTCCAGCTTTCTTTTGAGGTCCATTTGCGTGGAAGATGGTACTCCATCCCCTTACTCTAAGTCTGAATGCATCTTTGGGTTCAAAATGAGTCTCTTGTAGACAGCAAATGGATGGGTCATGTCTTTTTATCCAATCTGCAACCCTNTGGGTAGTAAGGAGGGCACGTATTGCATGGTGCACTGGGTGTTATACGCAACTAATGAAGCATCAAACTTTACATCAGAATCAGGGGATGTACTGTATGGTGATTAACATAATATAATAAAATAAAATTAATTATAAAAAAAAAAAAATGGGTTAGTTTCTCAGGTAACCCTTAGGGGTCTGTTCTTTCCATGATGCAGTTGAAATTCACATAGACTTGTGAGCTCTTTGGGATTGTAATCAGTATGTAGAAGGTGATTTATGTGGGGAGGTGCATTTTGACATTCTCAGCAAGAGAAGGGAGTCTGGTGGTTTCCAACCTCATTTGGTCTCTGGTTGTGACCTGCCAGCTACCAGGCCCTATTAATTGTTAAAAAGTCAGGCCGCTGTTCTCAGATCTGCCACCAAATCATCTCCTCTCATACTCAGCACACAACCTTGCCTCCATTCCACTGAGAATATTGAGGGCCTTTTGGTGGATTTTCTGCAGCTTCTGGCTCCATCTACAAATTTATCAGTCCCTCTCTCTCCAGAGCTATTGTTTTTCTCCTGTCTCAGAAGATGAGGTGCTTCTGCTGTTTCAGGCCAATCCCTTGCCTGATGCCCTCAGCTTCAGTGTTTCTTCTTTAGCAGTGTTTTTCCATCAATTATTCCCTCTTCCTCCTCATCCAGTATCCTTGTGGCTTTCAATCAGGGGCAGTTCTGCCCCCAGGGGACATTTTGCAATCTCTGAAGACATTTTTGGTTGTCACAACTTAGGGGTGGTGTTATGTGTGCTTCTAGCATCTGATGGATGGAGGCCAGGGATGCTGCTTAATATCTTAACAGTGCACAGCACAGCCCCCCACAGCAAAGAATTTACCTGTTCTAAAATGTTGGTTGTGCTGAAGTTGAGTAACCTTGTTATACCCTTAGTCTCACTTTTTGACTTCTTTTTCTCTGATCTTATTCCTAAGATTCTTGTCCTAGAAAACTTTCTAAACCACTTGTCCACTCCTCTCCCAGCTATCTAACCTTCTCCAAACTTCTGAGAGAGTGGTCTATATGTAGTCTATCCTTTCTTCATTCACTTCTCAAACTCCAGCTCTTGCTCTCTGACTTCCCACTCTCAAAGCTATTTAAACTGTTTTTGCTGAGATCACCTGTGACCTCTTGTGTGCTGCAGTTAGTAGATTCATTCAGTTCTAATTTTACTTGACATTTCTGTTGCACCTGACACTGTTAATCACTATCTCCTTGAAGCAGTGTGTTCCCTTGGGATCTTTGTTCTCCATGCCCTCCTCTCACATTTCTTTCTCTGCAACCTCTGTTGGCTTGTCCCGATCCACTTACTCCTTACACACTGCTGTTACCTGGGTTTGACTTCTTGGCCAAGTGTTATCATAGGTCATTGTCTCAATTACACCCAGAGTTTCAGTTCTACTTATATGCAGATGTTTTTCTAAGTTTCTTTCTTTTTTTTTTTTTTAAGATTTTATTTATTTATTTGACAGAGAGAGTATAAGCAGGGGGAGCATCAGGGAGAGGGAGAAGCAGGCTCCCACTGAGCGGAGAGCCCCATATGGGGCTCGATCCCAGGCCCCTGAGATCATGACCTGAGCCAAAGGCAGACGCTTAACCGACTGAGCCACCCAGGCGCCCCAGCCCTAGACTCATTCTTAATAACCTTCTGGAAATCTACACCTGAGTATTCTTATAGGTACCTTATACTGAGCATGTCTCATGTGAAGTACAGCATCCTTTCCTCATACTTTGTCCTCCTTAATTGAAAAAAATCTCCTACTGGTTCCACCATCCACTCAGGCACCTAAGGTAGAAAGCTAGGTCTTATTCAACTCCAGATACTTTATCTACAGTTGCTAATATGATATAAAATGTGATTTTGATCATATCACTGATGTGCCTGAAAGCCTGCAATTGTGCTCTCTTGTTGACAAGAGAAAGAGACAGGATAAAGACTGAATTCGTTTATATGGCCTGTCAGGCTGTCTTTGGTATGTTCTCTACCTATCTACCTCTCCAGCCTCATATCCTTTCCCTGTCAGCCTCAAACACTATGCTTGGATATGTAGAATTCCCTGTAATATTCTGTTTCAAATGTGCTGTTTTTTTTTTTTTTTTTTTAAATTTTATTTGTTTTTGAGAGAATGCATGCAAATGAGCCCAAGCGGGGGTGGGGGGTGGGATGGGATGGGGAGAGGGTTAGAGGGAGAAGCAGACTCCCTGCTGAGCAGGGAGCCCAACACGGGGCTCAATCCCAGGACACTGGGATGATGACTGACTTAGACACCCAGATGTCCCAAATTTGCTGTCTTTGCTTATGGTCTCTCCTTTGCCTGGAATGCAGTGTTTTTCTGTAGAGTTGCTACCTCTTTAGGTGGTGGGACTTCCTATTCCTCAAGGAAGCTACAGTTAATTGGCATCTTTTCCCACTTCTGTGGCCTCAACATTATTGAGTATTCCTTGTCTGAACTATGATTTTGGAGAGCCGGGACTGGGTAAAAGTGTTGGCATCAGTCCTGCAGAAAGGGCAGGGAGTGGGCATGGGTAAAGGTTTTTATAGCTTTTCAATTATGTAGTTACTATTAAGCCATTTCTTTTTTTAGTCCCTACTACCTATAGTTATATTATCTTTCAAGGGTTCTTCTGGAAAAAAATGTATTTTTTGAGGGAGATATCTTTTATTGGCCTACATGAAGTTGTGGGTGTTTCGGCTCTACTAAGTTTTGCTACCCATAATTTTTTTTTTTTTTCAAGTAGCCTCCATGCCCAGTGTGGGTCTTGAACTCACTACCCTGAGATTGAGTTGCATGCTCTACAACTGAGCCACCCAGGCGCCCTGGAACCAATTAAGTCTTAACCTGCTTCATGTTTCCTTGGATTCCTCACTGATCTGCCTGCTGGGGCCACTTCCTACATTCCCAGGGCAGCTCTGGTTTTTTTAAGTTTTTCTTTTTTTTCTTTTTATTTTATTATTATTTTTTAAGATTTTATTTATTTATATGACAGAGAGGCAGTGAGAGAGGGAGCGTAAGCAGGGGGAGTGGGAGAGGGAGAAGCAGGCTTCCTGCTGAGCAGGGAGCCCAATGCGGGGTTCAATCCCAGGACCCTGGGATCATGACCTGAGCCGAAGGCAGACGCTTAATGACTGAGCCACCCAGGTGCCCTGGTTTTTTTTAAGTTTTTAAATTTTTTATTTTATTTTTTTTCCTTTTCTTTTTTTAAAGTAGGCTCTACACCCAGCGTGGAGCCCAGCGCAGGGCCAGAACTCACGACTCTGAGATCGAGACCTGACCTGAGATCGAGAGTTAGACGCCCAACTGACTGAGCCACCCAGGCGCCCCTTTTTATAATTCTTTTGCTTATTTCAGTGGGTTTTAGAAGGAAATGTAAGCACATATTTGGTCAGCCATTTTGACGTAGAACTTCAGTGCTCTGTACGTCATGTAGGTTCTCCTTCTATTCCTCTTTTGTATCATGGCAAAAAAAATGTCTATTCATTTATATACTTATTTATTGCAAAGAATGCCTTTTAAAGGGAATCCTTACATATGTCTTTGATCATGTTCTTAGGACACTAGTCTTACATTCCCCTTGAGAATTGCTGGGGGTAAGGATAGATGACACTAATGATATTGTGCTATATCTGTGAAGGGTGTGAAGGAGACACTGCTAATTTATCTAAGGGAAACCTTGCCAGTTAAAAATGTTTACTATTTTAACCAATGTGGTCAAATAGTTTCTCTTTATTGTTCATTGGATTTAAAAAAAATTACCTCTAAGATTGGATATTTATCAAATTTATTTATTGGCCATTTGTATATTTTTTGTACATTTTCTTTTCATGTTAAAGGCTTTTTTTTTGTTGTGGTTGTTAATACTCCTTTCTAGGGTTCACTCAGGTTCTTTTTTTCTTTTCTTTCTTTCTATTTTTTTTAAAGATTTTATTTATTTGATAGAGAGAGAGAGAAGGAGAGAGAGAAAGCACAAGCAGGGAGAGCTGTGGAGCGAGAGGGAGAAGCAGGCTCTCCACTGAGCAGATAGCCCAATGCGGGGCCCCATCCCAGGACCCTGGCATCACGAGCTGAACCAAATACAGATGCTTCACCAACTGAGCCACCCAGGCTCCCCTCAGTTCTTTTAACATGAAATAAGCAAAACACTGCCAAATTAAGATCCGTTGCTCATTCTTTCAGTTTAGACTTATTATGATCTGATTCTTAGAAAATCAAAATCCACTCCTAGTTTTGTGATTATTAATAATACCTCACAAGGTGGCTGTGAAAATTAATTGAAAATAATATAGATGAAGTGCCCAACACAGTAACTTGATATATAATAGGCACCAGTAAATATTAGTTCCTTCTGTGCATTCTTTCTCCTTTGCCGGATTATTGAAATAACTGCAGTGTTCCATACCTGAGAGAGAGGGAGAGAAGAAAAAAGATGGCATGTATTTACTGAACCCTTGATAAATGAAGGGCAGTATGCCAAATACCTTGAGGGATACAGAGATGTTTAACGCTGCTTCCTGTCCAGGGATAAACATTAGCTTGCTATATATATTTTTACTTTTCTAGGCTGCTTTTTTTTTTTCTCTTCAAACATGCCATTCTGAAAACCTTTTGGTCTTTAAAGTGTGTTTTGTTTGAGTGCAGAACATTTTAAAGGTCGGTGTGTCACATTTAATCCGTTACATTTCTATGATAATAGTTATTAGCTCCATTTTATAGATGGGGGTCCTGAAGGGTGATCTGCCCAGCTTCTAGCCAGGGTAAAAAGGGGATATATTAGGATGTAGAAGAATGCTAACCATTGTATTTCCAGCCTTTGTAGATGCTGAATAAATATTTGTTGAATGAATGAAGCCTCTTTTGTTAAATGGTATGTTAAGCCCATTCCTAAATTGCATCTCTACTTCTTACTGTTTTATTCTCTCCCTTTGTAATTTATTCTGCTAAAGTGGTCAATATAAGCTTTAAAATTCACTGGTTGGTAGAGAAGACCTTAAAAGCTGGAAGACAAATGGTACACTGTTTTAGTCCTAATGAAAAAGGGCTTTGAGAGGAGGAGATTTTTGTGTTGATACTGATTGTATTTGCCAATTGAATGTTTTTAAAGTAATCTGTACACCCAACGTGGGGCTTGAACTCATGACCCCAAGATCAAGTCACATGCTTTATTGACTGAGCCAGCCACATGCTCTGCCAGTTTAATTTTTGCCCTGGTGCTGATTCTTTGTAAGACCTACCTTTCTAGTTCTTGTAACAGCTACAAGGGGCTTCCCAAGTTTGGGGCTTGGGAAAATGGCCCAGTTTTTTGTACTCTAAGGATGACTCTGCTGTTAACAGGTTTTTCATTTAATCTCTTGTAAAGTAGAAAAAATTAGCAATTATAATTAGGCTCTGGAGATATGAGGGGAAAATTTTTTAGTGGATGAACTAGCAAATATACACATTTTAATAGAATAAGTGATCAACATGCCAGAGTTTGCTCTGTATTTACCTTTTTGTAGTTGGTTGGCTTGGGTAGTGAAATAAGGGCTCTTAGTAAAAATGATAAGATCCTGGAAAGGATTGGCGGTGGGACAGCCGTTGCAGAAAGTAGTATTAACAAATTTTCACTCTGTACATAGAACACTCTGTTTAGTCTTAGCCTTGCTAAATTTACTACTTTTTTTTAAACATATTTTGTGAATAGATAGATCTGTTCATCACATTGTTGGTTTTCCCAGTTTACTTATTTGTTTGTTTTTACTTTGGATGCATTCAGTGAGGCTTATAAACAGTTGTCTTATAAAATAATGTCAAAGGTAAAAATAAGCCTTTGGGAAAAGTTGGAAAAACCCTGCTTTGATTCTTCCTAGCAGGTGACCAGGGAGAAGGTTTATGATGACTCTGGGACTATTTTCTTTTCTAAGATTTTATTTATTTATTTATTTATTTCTGATTTTATTTATTTGAGACACAGTGCACACACAAACTGGGGGAGGGGCAGAGGGAGAAGCAGACTCCCTGCTGAGCAAAGACACTCCCCCCCCCACTTGGGGCTCAATCCCAGGACCCCAAGATGACCTGAGCCGAGGGCAGATGCTTAACCGACTGAGTCACCCAGGCGCCCCTAAAGATTTTTTTTTTTTTAAGTAATCTCTATACCCAACATGGGGCTCACAACCCTGAGATCTAGAGTGACATGCTCCCTGGACCGAGCCAGCCAGGTGCTCCTCCGGGAATATTATGCTCCGGGAGAGCATAAGCAGGGGGAGCAGCAAGCAGAGGGAAAGGGAGAAGCAGGCTCCCCACTGAGCAGGGAGCCCAATGCGGGGCTCCATCCCAGGACCCTGAAATCATGACCTGAGCTGAAGGCAGATGCTTAATCTACTGAGCCACTCAGGCGTCCCTTTTCATATTTTTTAATACTGTTAGGATTAAATGTGATAATGTATGTAAAAATACTTAGCATTATATCCGATGTATGGTGCTCCAAAAGCGCAAATTGAAGCTATTTGTTACCTGCTAAGGCTATACCATAGTGGCTAAGTATGGGAATTTTGAAGCATGATTGCTTGGGTTTGAGTTTCAGTTCTGCCACTTACTGGCTAGAGGACTAATTTCTCTATTAGTGTCCTTGGTAAAATGAGGTTTCTGGTAGTGAAGGACCAAAAAAGGTTCTTGTGAGGATTAAATAAATTAATGTAAATAAAGCAGCCAGATCAGTGGTTAGCACAAAAGTGCTGTATGTTTTAGCTGTTATTATTTTATCACATTTGAAAACCTGCTGTGCCCATCTGATTTTATTTGAAGTATTTTATTCTACATTTTTTTGCATCTTTTTGATTTCCAGCTCCATGAGGTCAGGGTCTGCTCTGTTTCGTTCACTACTATATTGCTAACATCTGTAATAGTGACTTATATAGAATACTTATTTAGTAAGTATTTGTGGAATGAATGAATAAATGAATAATGAGTGTTCTATTTTCCTTGAATTGTGTTGGCCAATATTCTAATTCAGGTAGTTTTTTTATTGTTAAGTCACTGTTAAAAAATATATATATATATGTATACATATATATATATGAAAACTTGTATTAAGTTCCCAATGTTTACAGGCTGAAATTTAAGTTTCTTAGCTTTGAGTTCAAAAACCTGTAGAATCTAACCATACCCAGTTTTCTTCTCTTTTACAATGTGGAGTTTAGACCAGATATCCTTTTTCTTTTGTTTCTTTAAAGATATATTTATTTATTTGAGAGAGAGTGCGCGTGCCTGCATGCTCCTAAGTTGGGGGGGGAGGGGCAGAGGGGAAGAGAATTCTGAAGCAGACACTCTGCTGAGCCCTGAGCCTGAGGCGGGGTTCATTCTCACCGCTCTGAGAGTTTGACTTGAGCTGAAACCAAGAGTTGGCCACTTAACCAACTGAGCCACCTAGGCGCCCCACCAGATATCATTTTTCTGTCTCATTTCAAATGTATCAATCTCTGGGTTGTGAATTAATTCACTGGGTTGTTGTGATATCCAGTCAGTGAAATGGTAAATGTGAAAGCACTTTGCAGATTATATAATATCATCATTATTTATAGTAACCCTTAAGTGTTTTTTTTTTTTTTTAAAGATTTTATTTATTTATTCGACAGAGATAGAGACAGCCAGCGAGAGAGGGAACACAAGCAGGGGGAGTGGGAGAGGAAGAAGCAGGCTCCCAGCGGAGGAGCCTGATGCGGGCTCGATCCCAGAACGCCAGGATCACGCCCTGAGCTGAAGGCAGACGCTTAACCGCTGTGCCACCCAGGCGCCCCAACCCTTAAGTGTTTTTAACCAAATTTTGCTGGAATGTTCTCTCTTCTGTTTGCTCACACAACTTAACTGTAACCCCATACATGTTTCTAGACCTAGTTCAAATCCACATTCATGTGTAAAACATAACCTCCCCAGTCTAAAACGAGCACTCTTTGAACATTTATAGCCATTGTGATTTGTGTGGTTTATTTGGTAGTCATGAACCTGAATCGTCTAATCTTGCCTGTTGTCTTTTTTTTTTTTTTTTAAGATTTTTAATTTGTTTGTCAGAGAGAGAGAGAGAGAGAGAGAGAGAGGGAGAGACTGAGAACACAAGCAGGGGAAGAGACAGGCAGAGGGAGAAGCAGGCTTCCTGCTGAGCAGGGAGCCCAGATGTGGGACTCAATCCCAGGACCCTGGGATCATGACCTGAGCCACCCAGGCTTACCTCCCCCCCACCTTTTTAAAGGTTTTTTATTTTTTTATTTTTATTTTTTAAAGGTTTCAGTAATTTCTACACCCAATTTGAGGCTCAAACTCACCACCCCAAGATCAAGAGTCCCATGCTCTTCCAGCTGAGCCAGCCAGGTGCCCCTTGCCTGTTGTCTTGATGTATAACTAGGATCTTGAAATGTTTAAACTGTTGATGAAACCAGTAAACATTTACTAAACACCTGTTGTCGTAATCTCTGGGCACAAAGTTTTCATGTATTAATTCCAGTTTTCACAATTGAATTTAAGATACTGTTAAAAGATAAACTGAGGCATCTTCAAAATTTTGAAAGTTTGAGAAAAATCATTTCTAATTGGGCAGTGCCAAACTGGAAGTGGTTAGGAGCACTCGGCTGACAGGAGCCCCAGGGTAAAGGTGGGAAGGCAAAGAAAGGAAATTATTTGATTGCCTAGTGCTTCAAACTGTTTGTGATAGGAAAGCAAAACAGAAGGACAACCAAACCTTGAGGCGCTTATGGGGTTAGATTTTTGGTTTGCCTTTGTAGCCTACCACAGCATTACAGCTACCACAATCTAATGGCTTCTTCGTTTAATTTAACTCTACTTTAAGAACAAAGACTATGATGTGTACTTTCTGGTTTCAAGAATGATTCCTTTATGTATAATAACATGAAGCAGTGAGTGATTAGCTTATGTATCAAGTTGCAAACATTTTCCTTTTCAGAACCAGTCTAGCATTTGTCTATGATGTCTGGATTTTTGTTAATACTGCTTCGTACTAATATTTTCTTCTTTAGTTTGTTTTCAAATATGTTGACTTATTTCCTACTTATTTTTCCTCCACCATGGTAAAAATATTATCTTTCCTTAAATTGCTTACCTTGGAATTTGATGGATCACTTTGGACAACTACTGTTTCTCTAATGTGTTATCTTTGTAAATCTACTTCTGCAGTGATCTATTGAGGTCATTTTGTTTTACATTTTGAGCATCAAGATCAAAAGAAAAAATATTAATAGAATTTTCATTATCTATAATGCATTTGGTTTTTAAAAATGATTGGGGTTTAAAACCAATTTGCAGTCTAACACTAGTCAAGGCTCTTTTGAAGAGATAGTGCTTTTGGGGCTTTCTGAGGGCGGTGGTCTTTGTGCAGAGACTCAGTGGAATAAATGTGAGTAGGATGTTTCTGGTGGGAACCCTCTTATTTGGTAGATTGAAGTCCATAATTGGAAAGTGAATTTTTAAAAATGATAAAGTTCTAAGTAATTGTATAAGAATGCACGTACAACAAACATTTTGCCATAAGGCATACGTTTCTTTGCTAATGTTTTGAGGTGGGGCTAAAGCCTTTTTCTTCTGAGAATGGATCAGCTGAATGAAGGTCAGTGTCATCTTTCTTGTATGAACCATACTCCTAGCCCATCCTATCAGTGTGGTAGGTTCAGTTTTGATTTCTTGAAAGTGGAGCAGTAATTTAGATAACTTACGAAACCATCTAGTGCAGAATTGCAGATTTTAACAGCTTTTTCCTTTTCTTAAAAAAAAAAAACAACATTATCTAATCCATATCTAGTTGAGTCACTTTAAAGTAAACTCTACCCTCAACGTGGGGCTTGAATTTACAACCCTGAGATCAAGCGTCACATGTTCTACTGACTGACCCACCCAGGCCCCCCCCCGTCACGTTTTTACCATGACTCATCACCTTTATTACATCTTGCCAAAGCATCCAACCTAATTTTCACAGAAACTGCAACTTTCTTTTAATTGATTTGTATACTATTTAGTTAAAAACCGTGTGATGGCTATTACAAGAGGAGTTGTAGTTTTTGGGGAAGAAATGCAACTGACTTGGATGCTAAGCATGCAGCAGCTCCATTTAAGGGAGCAGAAGTGTGAAGTTGAATTAAACAGTTATCTATTAGCTAAAAACATTTGTACTATTAGCATCAGCCAGTCTGTTTCACAAAAGTAATGGGAAGTTGGTTCTCTGTTAAGAAAAATGGTGGAGGCCAGTATGGCTTGAGGGCGCGGTGGAAATGGACTTCTGTAATACATTTTATACTTTTCAAAAAGTCCATTTTCCATGAATAACACTTAAAAAATAATATAACAGATAACTGAATTATTCAGAGTGCCTGGAGAAGGTCGCTCTGTACAAATAAGATTGCTGTGAAGCCTTTTCCCCAAGTGGAGTTTCCCTTTTGTCCCGGACAGAAGTAGTTTCCACCCCTTCTGGGCATGTAAAACACCTTGCATATACCTTTCTGCATTTCTCACAGTTAGTTAACTCACCTGTTTGCCTCTTCTATGAGCTCTTCCTTTGAGGAGCTTTTGTATACCATGTCTGATCCATAGTTGGTGCCCAACAAATTGAATGGAAAAGTTTTGGCCATTTAAACAAATGGCACAACCCAATCTTGCTGAGATACAATTTTCATTGATGTGCCATGAGAAAATAAGCTATTAGTACCTATAAATTCAGTCCAGAAAATATTTTAGTATAATTATACTCAATTGAGTGTATTATATTCCATATGTCCAAGGCACTGTGCTATTTCTACAAAGGCATCGAGTTTAATAATACATGTTCTTATCTGTGGACATGTATTTTAGTAGGATACTGGGATATATGGAAAGGCAAGAGTAATTAGGGGCAGGAGCAATTTGTGTGGTGTTCAAGGTAGATAGTACCTGAACTGGGCTGTGAATGCTAACACGAATTAGGGCTTTTCAGTACATATTTATTGGTTTATGGCATTTGGATGGCAGTCTGGATGTCCTTCAACGTCTCCTTGCTTTTTTTCTGTCACACACTCCCAGTCTTCTTACTCCCATTTCTAGTCTTCTTCCCCTGCAGTATCTTTGTTTGCTTTAACATTCTGACTTTGGCCACATTCCTTTTTTTGCGCTTGGTGTAGTGCGTTATTGTCTTAACTCTACCCCTGAGCTTCTGGAAATAGGCTTTTTTCTCTACGTATCCACACCACTTCATCATTGTCCCTCTTATAACATTTCTCTCTCTCTCTCTCTGCACTATAGTTATATACATACATACCCTTTACTGGACTGTAACTTCTGAGAGCAAGTTGCAGCTTTGTAGTTCTAAAAATATCTAGTATATAGTTTTTTTAAGGAGTAGGTACCACATAATCTTTTAAATTTAGCTTCTTTTCCCAAACTCAGTTCTTCTTTCAGACATTCCTTTTTCTGTTCATGGTACTAGAGTTCTGCCTTTAATTCCACATTCTGGTCCGCAGGTTCTGCTGCTTCTGTTTTCAAAATGTTATTTATAGTTATACCATTCCTGCCACTCTCATCAGTGTATGCCAATTAAAAAAAATACTGAGTGCATGTTATATCAGTATAGGTGTTGAAAATACAAATATTACAGATTCAGCCCGTGCTGTAAGAATACCAGCAGGAGAGAGAGACACTTCATCTGCCACTTTTTTTGCGACAATGTTTCTTGAACACCTCTTTGTGCTGGGTGCTATTGTAGCACGGATGTATTTTGGAGTCATGTTTCACAGGCTCCTCACTTCCAGGGGAAGAGGCCTAGAAAACACAGCTACTGGATATCCTCTGTTATAAAGTGCGTTTTCCTCCCCAGGCTTTAGCATTTCTGAAATCCAGTTGAGTCTTAAGTCAGCCATGTATGTTTAATGTAGTTTTTATTCCTCTTTCAAGAGCTATCAAATTGATGGTGCTTACAACTAGTAGAATCTTATAATTGGGGAACTATAATATATATCAATGGTAAGTATTATGATAGAAGTATGTGTGGAATTACACTGTCAAATATGGTAGCTTCTAGCCACATGTGGATACTTAAATTTAAACTTTAATTAGACATTAAGTTGATTAAATTTAAGGTTAATTAAATAAAATGAAGATTCAGTTCTTCAGTCACACTATCTTCAATTCAAGTACCCAGTTGTTTGATTAGTGGCTACTGTATCAGACAGTGTAGATATAGAACATCCCCATCATTGCAGAATGTTTATGATTATAATTGTAGAGTGTGGTTCCACAGTTAGACCTGGTGAGTTGGAAAAGCTTTAGTCAGTTACTTGCTGGAGTTACTATCATGTATTTCTTACTTCTGGGAGGTCAGGGAACTTGTCTTGTCCTCTTTTTCTTCTTTGTTTTGTTGGTTTTACCTCAGGGCCTCGGATAGTAAGTAGTAGGTACCCAGAAGTAACAACTGGAGCATTAAAGAGTTGGGATAGAAGGGGGAAAGGCTCTGCGTTTTCATAACCGGAGGTAGCTTAGCTGGTTTTATTCAGTGTATCTTAGTGACCTTTTTTAAAGAGAGATTTTGTTTTTATTTGTTTTATTATTTAAAAAAAATATTTAATGATTTTATTTATTTGAGATAGAGCATGCGAGAGCAGCGAGCACGAGTCGGGGGAGGGACAAATGGAGGGGGAGAGGGATAAGCACACTCCCAGCTGAGCCTGGGGATGGATCCCAGGATCTTGAGATCATGACCCTAGCTGAAGTCAGACGCTTAACCAACTGAACCACCCAGGCACGCCAAGAGGGATTTTGTTTTAAAGCAGAGTACATTTTTTTATTCCTCCCAGCTTTATTGAGGTATAATTGACAAATAAAATTGTATATATTTAAAGTGTGCAATGTGATGACTTTGATACATGTATACATTGTTTTTTTTTTTTTTTAAAGATTTTATTTATTTATTTGACGGAGAGAGACAGGCAGCGAGAGAGGGAACACAAGCAGGGGGAGAGGGAGAGGAAGAAGCAGGCTCATAGCAGAGGAGCCTGATGTGGGGCTCGATCCCACAACGCTGGGATCACGCCCTGAGCCAAAGGCAGACGCTTAACCGCTGTGCCACCCAGGCGCCCCTATACATGTACACATTGTGAAATGATTACCACAGTCAAGTTAATAAGCCCATGACTTCACAGTTACTTTTTTTTTTTTGGCGAGAATGCTTAAGATCTTTCTTAGCAAATTTCAGGTGTACAATACAGTATTATTAACCAAAGTAACCAAGCTGTACATTGGATCTTCAGAACTTACTTATCTTATAACTGAAAGTTTGTACCCTTGGACCAACATCTTTCCACTTCCCTATCCCCTGGCAGTCACCATTCTACTCTGTTTCTATGATTTTAACTTTTTTTTTTTTTTTTAAAGATTTCACATATGTGTGATATCATACAATATTGTCTTTCTCTGGCTTATTTCACTTAATGCCCATTATGTTCATTTAGGTTTTAGCAAATGGCAGAATTTCCTCCTCCTTTTTAAATAGCTGAATAGGGGCGCCTGGGTGGCTCAGTCGTTAAGCGTCTGCCTTTGGCTCAGGGCGTGATCTCGGGATCGAGCCTCATATCGGGCTCCTCCACTGGGAGCCTGCTTCTTCCTCTCCCACTCCCCTGCTGTGTTCCCTCTCTCACAGGCTGTCTCTCTGTCACATAAATAAAATCTTTAAAAAAAAATAGCTGAATAGTATTCCATTGTATTTACACATACCACATTTTTTTTATTCATCCATCAATAGACATTTATTTATTTAAGATTTTATTTATTTATTTGACAGAGAGAGAGAGAGACAGCCAGTGAGAGAGGGAACACAAGCAGGGGGAGTGGGAGAGGAAGAAGCAGGCTCCCAACAGAGGAGCCCGATGTGGGGCTCGATCCCGGGATCACGCCCTGAGCCAAAGGCAGCCGCTTAACGACTGAGCCACCCAGGCGCCCCCATCAATAGACATTTAGATTGTTTTCATATCTTCGCTATTTTAGTAATGTTGCAGTGAACACGGGAGTGCAGATGTCTCTTGAAGGTACTGATTTTGCTTCCTTTGGATATAAACCCGGAAGTGAGATTATTGGGTTGTATAATAGTTCTATTTTTAAATTTTTTTTTCATAACTTTTTTTTTTTTTAAAGATTTTTATTTGTTTATTCGACAGAGATAGAGACAGCCAGCGAGAGAGGGAACACAAGCAGGGGGAGTGGGAGAGGAAGAAGCAGGCTCATAGCAGAGGAGCCTGATGTGGGGCTCGATCCCGTAACGCCGGGATCACGCCCTGAGCCAAAGGCAGACGCTTAACCGCTGTGCCACCCAGGCGCCCCTCTATTTTTAAATTTTTGAGGATGTGGTGGATTTTTGTTTTTTTATTTTACTATTACTATTTTTTAAGTAGGCTCCGTGCCCAGAATGGAGCCCAACCTGGAGCTTGAACCCATGTCCCTGAGATCAAGACCTGAGCTGAGATCAAGAGTTGGATGCTTAACTGACTGAGCTACCCAGGCACCCTTAGGATTTGGAGAATTTTTAAAAGAAATTTCATCACATTGAAAATGTAAGAACTTTTACCTAGGTTCTTACCACTTATCAAATGGGATTCAGCAGGTGGCCCATTATGTTCGAAGGCTATGGTTTGATGGGATGCACTACAATGAAAATTACCAGGTTTCTAAATTTGATATTTGCAATATTACGTGTCATTTCTCAGGGAAAATATAATTGGATATCATAGAAATATTTATGTGAACCGTTCACTCCCATGGATTTCTCAGTGAGTGTGGTTTGCAGTGATTGGAGCAAAAGTTTCCTGAATCTTATTTCCATTTTATGGAAAATCAATTTTATGGTAAAACACAATTTATCCATTCTCTTGTTAATATTTAGGCGGTTTCTTGGTTTTGGCTAATGCAGATAAACTACTACGTATGTCTTTTAGTGGGCAGATGCTTTCATTTGTCTTGTGTACATAACTAGGAGGGAGATTGCTAAGCCATAACATATGTACATTGTACCAAACAACTTTGTAAAGTAGCTGTACCAGTTTATGTTGCTTATTTTTGGTACCACACTAAAGATTAAAGTTTATCACCTAGGTATATTTACTGTCTGAATGTTCTATTTCCCCCAAGCCTGTGTGAGTTAAGTCACTAATTACCACATGTCACAGACCTTTGGGGTCATTTCCAAATAAATCTGAAAATAATACAGACCTATCTTTCAGATGGCTTTAAAAGAGTACAAAAACTAAGCATTCTAGATAGAATGCTAGATAGAATTCCTTTGTTAACAGTCTTGATTGACTTTTAAGACCCGTAGTTCTTTGAAGAAACTGGTTCCTGCCTTTGTAAATTGTTTTGAGTGCTGTTTTCCTGTTGCCTTTTGCTATGGGAACTAGTGTACTTTGCATGGCATTGATATGACTAGCTACTATTTGAGGGCTTACAATATGAAGTCTATAGTTGAATAAAGAATAAGATCCTTTTGAAGTGTTACTAGTTCAGTTCAGGAAGTTTCAAACTGAGTTCTTATTTGCAAGGTTCTGTCCTATGCCTCTCCATGTCCAAAGACCCATAAGGATGAGGTTTTTTTGTTTTGTTTTGTTTTTGAAGAGAGTGGGAGAGAAATGGGGGAAGGGGCAGAAGGAGAGAGAGAATCTTAAGCAGCCTCCATGCCCAGCACAGAGCCCTACTTGGGGCTCGATCTCACAGTACTGAGATCATGACCGGGGCTGAAATCAAGAGTTCGACACCCAACCAACTGAGCCATGCAGGCATCCCAAGAATGAGTCTCTTAACCTAATAATCCTAGTCTAATGGATATAGGAGACATACATAGTGATACAAGACCAAATATATTGTCAAGTCTAGTGAAAGTGCTGTGGGACCTCCGTATCACATCTTACCTGGGTTGCAGAGAATGGAAGGTACTCATGTTTGGGTTAATGTAGGGGGGTTGGTGTGTGAGGTCGATTGTGAAAGGATTTTGATTGGGGTGGTGTTTTGCATTCCAGAGGAAGGAAGTTGCTTGATGGAGTCATGGAGCAGGAGAGTATACAGATCTTCTTTGACTTAGAATGGAATTATGTCCCAATAAACGCATTGTAAATTGAAAATATTTTAAGTAGAAGATGCATTTAATACATCTAACCTACCAAACATCATAGTTTAGCCTACCTTAAATGTGCTCAGAACACTACAGTTGGGTAAAGTCATTGAACACAAAGCCTTTTTTTTTTTTTTTTAAAGATTTTAATTATTCGAGAGAGAGCAAGAGAGAGAGCACGAGCAGCGGGGAGGGGCAGAGGGAAAAGCAGACTCCCCACTGAGCAGGGAGCCCAATCTGGGGTTCGATCCTAGGACCCTGAGATCGCGACCTGAGCCGAAGGCAGACGCTTAACTGACTGATCCACCCAGGTGCCCCCCACAAAGCGTATTTTATAATAAAGTGTTGAATATCTCATGTAATTCATTGATACTGTACTGCAAACGAAAAACAGAATGGTTGTTAAGTGTTACCAGTTTGTTGATCCTTGTGATCACGTGGCTGACTGGGAACTGTGGCTTGCTGTAGCTGCCTAGCATCATGAGAGAGTATCAGTATCATACCACATATCGCTAGCCCAGGAAAAGATCAAAATTCAAAATACGGTTTTTACTGAATTTGGATTGCTTTTGCACCATTGTAAAGTTGAAAAATCCTAGGTTGAACTGTTATAAGTCGGGGACCATGTATAATTTATAACAAGTGGCTCTCAGAGTGTGATCCCGAAACCAGCAGCGTCAGTATCACCTCCAGGCCTACTGAACTAGAAACTCTGGGAGTTGATCCCAGAAATGTGTTTTTTAACAAGTCATCCAGGTGATTGTGACGTGCTGAAATCTGAGAACCACTAGTCTAGTGTTGCTTGGTCAGAGAATAGTCAGTTGCCTTTTGGCTGGAGAGTAAGTTTTAAGAAAGGTAGTGGATCAGAACAAGAAAGCAGGATTAAAGCAGGGACCTTGAATACTAGAGTGTTGAGTATGTAGGGGCTGGGGAATCATTTCAGTTAAGGGACATCCTGGGAGCTTGCTTTAGGGAACGTAAGCCACCAGACTTTTATTTATTTGCTTGTTTATTTTCTTTTCATGACAACTGTCCTTTGATTTTTATTTTTTTAATTTAAAAAAATTTTAAAAATTTTACAAAAAATTTTATTTATTTGAGAGAGAGAGAGCACAAGCATGAGCATGAGCAGGGGGAGAGGCAGAGGGAGAAGCAGACTCTCCACTGACTGGGTAACCCCGTGTGGGGCTCAATCCCAGGACTCCAGGATCATGACCTGAGCCAAAGTCAGATGATTGACTGAGCCACCCAGGCACCCCTATCTTTTTTTATTTGAGTATAGTTGACATGCAATGTTACATTAATTTCATGTGTAAAATTTAGTGATTTGGCAAATCTGTACATTATGCTATGTTCATGATAATTGTAGCTATCATCTGTCCTGTTACGTTGCTATTAAAATATCATTGACTGTGTTCCTTATGTTGTGCCTTTTACTCCTGTGACTTACTCATTCCATGGCTGGAAAGCCTGTTATCTCCCTCTCTCCTTCCCCCATTTTGCCCCAGCCCCCACCCCCTTCCCATCTGGAAACCATCAGTTTGTTTTCTGTATTTATAGGTCTGATTCTGCTTTTTGTTTGTTTGTTCTTTTCTTTCTTTTTTTTTTTTAGATTTTACTTGTGAGTGGACCTGTAATGGTATTTGTCTTTCTCAGTCTGAATCATTTCAATTAGTGTAATACCCTCTAGGTACATCCATGTTGTCTCAGATGGCATGATCTCATCCTTTTCTGTGGCTGTGTAGTATTCCGCTGCATGTGTATATGTGTGTGTGTACACTACATTTTCCTTATCCATTTGCTTATTGATGGACACTTAGGTTGCTTCCATATCTTGGCTATTGTACACAATGCTGTAATAAACATAGTGATGTATATCTTTTTGAATTAGTGCTTTCATTTTCTTTGGGTAAATACCCAATAGTGGAATTCTTGGGTCATATGGTTTTCTGTTTTTTAATTTTTTAAAAATGATTTTATTTATTTGAGAGAGAGAGAGCACAAGTGGGGGTTGGGGCAGAGGGAGAGGGACAAACAGACTCCCCACTGAGTGTGGAGCCTGATGTGGGGCTCGATTCCAGAACCCTAAGATCATGACCTGAGCTGAAGTCAGATGCTTAACTTCTTGAGCCACCCAGGTACCCTTATTTTTTAATTTTTTGAGGACCCTCCATACTATTTTCCATGGTGGCTGCATCAGTTTACATTTCTGTCATGTACAGGGTTTCCTTTTCTCTACATCCTCTCCAGCACTTGTTATTTCTTGTCTTTTTGATTTTAGCTGTTCTAACTGGTGTCAGGTGATATGTCATTGTGGTTTTGATTTGCATTTCCCTGATGATTAGTGATGTTGAGCTTCTGTAAGCTGACAGACTCTTGAATTAAAACTCAAGGATACTGGAAGCTGTGAGATAAAATAAGGGAGGAGTAGTCTTGGGAATAGAAAGGCAACTGCTGCCCAGGAGTAATATGGCTGGGCTTACATCAGCCTTGACAGCCAGCTGGATAGGTGTCCAGACAGAGGCAATGATCTGAGAAGAAGCTGAGGCATTGAACCTGGTGTTGGGAGAGGTTATAGTGGTGCCTACTGATGCAATGCAGGCAAAAGGTGGAGATGCCACATGGTACAGGAAGTGGGGTATGGAGGAAGATCATTTTTTCTAAAAACAGCTGATTGATACTCATTGCAAGAAATTTAGACACTAGGGAAGGTGAAGAAGAAAGCAAAATCACTTCAAATCCCACCTTAGAGAAAGGCAGTACATTTTCCCGTTTAAATATTGGAGTATCCCTTGATTTAAATTCAGTTTTTTATACATGGAATTATATAGCTCTGAAAATTCCTTAGGCAAATTAAATTGATCTTGAACACCTGTCAGTGTTTCATGTGTGGAAGATTATATGCAGGTTAACAATGTTTAGAAATTGATGGATTTTGTATTTTGGAAACATTGTTTATATAAGCAGCTAATGGGTAAAGGTGGCAATTTCATTTCACATGGTCATAAAAACATCTTCTCCATATCAGGTGTTATAGTGCAAATCTGTGGTGAAATACTATGAGATGCCCTGTTTGCCAACAGTAGTTTTGGGAGAAGAACCCCAGCTATATTTAAGGTGAGACATTGTGGGGGTGCCTGTGTGGCTCAGTTGGTTGGGCATCTGACTTTGGCTCAGGTCACCATCTCAGGGGTCCTGGGATGGAGCCCCTTGTTGGGGCTTCCCTGCTCAGTGGAGAGTCTGTTTCTCCCTCTTCCTCTCCCTCCCCCCACTCATGCTGTCTCTCTCTCTCTCTCTCTCAAATACATAAAAAAATCTTAAAAAAAAGATGAAACATGTGGGAAACATGTGGCTTTTATTAGAATAACAAGGTTATTCTAGTGTCTTATAAGAACCAACTAATACTGGATATAAAATGGTCTCATATGTAGGAACTCAATACCCAGTTCCAAAATTCTTTTTTTTTTTTTTTTTAAAGATTTTATTTATTTATTCGACAGAGATAGAGACAGCCAGCGAGAGAGGGAACACAAGCAGGGGGAGTGGGAGAGGAAGAAGCAGGCTCACAGCAGAGGAGCCTGATGTGGGACTCGATCCCATAACGCCGGGATCACGCCCTGAGCCGAAGGCAGACGCTTAACCGCTGTGCCACCCAGGCGCCCCCAGTTCCAAAATTCTTGCTTTAAATAGGCAGTTAACTACTAGTGAATTTCTTTTTTTTCTCTTTTTTTTTGTTTTTAAAGATTTTATTTATTTGACAGAGAGAGAGAGAGAGACAGCCAGCGAGAGAGGGAATACAAGCTGGGGGAGTAGGAGAGGAAGAAGCAGGCTCCCAGTGGAGCAGGGAGCCGGATGTGTAGGGCTGGATTCCAGGACCCTGGGATCACGCCCTGAGCCGAAGGCAGACGCTTTAATGACTGAGCCACCCAGGCACCCCATACCAGTGAATTTCTTAAGCAATAGAGATGTGGATTAGTTTGCTCCTTTTTGTGAAAAAAAGATTTTTTCATTGACAGAATATAGCCTGTATTATAGCATGATTTTTTCCTTAAGATATTATAGATCTTTTTCTATATCAGTAAATATAGTAAAATAATAGTGGCATGAATCTCCATATTATGTGACATCATTTACTTTATCAATCCTACATTGACTAACATTAGGTTATTTTTTTATTGTTGATTATTCTGAACAGCACTGCAGCAGTATACAACCTTTGCAGTATCCTTCTTTGCCCATTTGTCTGATGTTTTCGTTAGCATAAATCTCTAGTAGGATGAGTTTTTGAATCAAATGGTACTCATAAATTTAAAATATTGATATAGTTACTGCCAGATTACCTTCCAGAAATCCTTATATTCCTACCTGCAATGAATGAGTTCATATATTCCCATACCTATGAAAGAGCACTAGATGTTTGTCAGTTAGTTTAATCATTACCAGCGTGTTAGGTTAAAAATGATTTCTTTCTCTTTTTTTATTTAATTGATTACTAGTGAGAGTGAACAGGTTTTCATAGATTAGATATTTGTATTTCTTTTGTGAAAGTCCTGTTTATATCTGTTCCTGCTTTCTTTTTGTAAGAAAATTTGTAAGATGCTAACCACAATTCTGGGATCATTCCAACTTCTGATCATCAACAAGGATTCTGTACCCCATTCCTGTGTGTGTGGTGTGTATTTCCAACACTACCAAGCAGTTCTCCAGACACCACCTGGGTGTCCTACAATTCAACTCAATTCTGACACTATCTACCTGGTGATAGCATCAGGTCCCACAGATTAAGGGCTCAGTCCTAAAAGATTGCCTCTGCCTGCCCTGCCATAACCCCCTTCAGAGGATAGTCCAAGTCCAGGTATGGTCACTTGGGCTTCTGACTGACTGGCTATAGACTAGAAGTTCCAACGACCCCTTCCTTGGGTTTGATTAATTTGCTAGAGTGGCTCACAGAACTCAGAGAAACATTTTATTTAACTAGGTTACTGGTTTATTATAAAAGGATATAACTATGGAACAGCCAGATGGAGATGTATGTTATAGGGCAAGGTATGGAGAAAGGGCACAGAACTTCTATGCCCTCTCTGAGCACACCACTCTCCCTAAATCTCCATGTGTTCACCAACCCAGAAGCTTTCTGAATACCATCCTTGAGGCCTTTTTTGGGGACTTCATTATATAGGCATGGCTGATTAAATCATTGGCCATTGGTGATGGAACTCAATCTCTAGCTCCTCCCCTCCTGGGGGGTGGGGGTAGGACTGAAAGTTCTAACCCTCTAATGGGGTGGTTATTCTTAGGTTACCTAGGGGTCTTTCCAAAAGTCACCTCATTACCATAACAAGAGACACCTTTGTCTGTCATCACTTAGGAAATTCTAAGAGTTTTAGGAGCTTTGTGCCATAAACTGGAAGAAAGACCAAATATATATGTTTCTTATTGTGATCATACTATCACCCTAACATACTAAGGATGTTTAGTCCTTGTCTCGTTTTTTAATTTTGGAATCAGGAGGTATACATATTCATCTTTTGATTTTTTAAAACTGTTTTGTAGCGAAGGATGTTAAACACTTAATAAGGTGTATAAGATATCAGTGAACAGCCCAGTGTATTGTCACAAAGCCAACACTTCTCTAACTTGACCCAGGTGAAGACCTAAATATTGAGGATCTCCAAAAGTTGGTGGTATATCAAGGGCTGGAAGTGGTGGGTGTGGTCTGCCCCAGGTTCAGACAATAACAGTGCATTTTCTGTAGTGAATTTAAAAACAATAAAATTTATTGATTAAAAGCTGAGACCTGGTTTTTTTTTTTAATTTTATTTATTTATTTGACAGAGATAGAGACAGCCAGCGAGAGAGGGAGCACAAGCAGGGGGAGTGGGAGAGGAAGAAGCAGGCTCATAGCAGAGGAGCCTGATGTGGGGCTCGATCCCAGAACGCCGGGATCACACCCTGAGCCGAAGGCAGACGCTTAACTGCTGTGCCACCCAGGCGCCCCAAAAGTTGACCTGTTTTTTATCATCTTGTCTTGACCTTTTTTTTTTTTTTTAAAGATTTTATTTATTAGAGAGAGAGTACAAGCAGGGAGAGTGGCAGGCAGAGGAAGAAGAAGAAGCAGGCTTCCCGCTGAACAGGGAGCCTGACACAGGGCTCTATCCCAGGTTCCTGGGATCATGACCTGAGCTGAAGGGAGATGCTTCACTGACTGAGCCACCCAGATGCCCCTTGTGTTGACCATTTTAAGAAATTCTGTGTGTATATAATAAAGCCTGCTTTACTTCATGGCTTACGTGGTCATTCTTTTTTTGGTGAATAGGAGTTTTGTTTTTTTTTTTTTTTTAAAGATTTTATTTATTTATTTGATAGAGAGAGACAGCCAGCGAGAGAGGGAATACAAGCACGGAGAGTGGGAGAGGAAGAGGCAGGCTCCCAGTGGAGGAGCCCGATGTGGGGCTCGATCCCAGAACACCGGGATCACGCCCTGTGCCGAAGGCAGATGCTTAACGACTGCACTACCCAGGCGCCCCGAATAGGAGCTCTTGATATTGTTTTTAAAGATTTATTTGGAGAGAATGTGCGTGTAAGCAGGGTGAGGGACAGAGGGAGAGGATCTCAAACACACTTCCCGCTGAGCGCAGAGTCTGAAACAGAGCTTGATTTCACAACCCTGTGATCATAACCTGAGCCGAAACCGAGAGTCAGACGTTCAACTGATTGAGCCACCCAGGCACCCTAGTTCTTAATTTTAATATAGTCCAGTTTATCTGCCCTGTCCTTTATGGTTTCTGCTTGTATGCCCAGAGAAATAATCCTCTACATTATCTTTTAGGAGCTTTCTGTTTTGACTTTTACATTGAGATCTATAATATACCTGAAATTAATGTTTATATATATTATGAGGTAGAGGTCAAGTTTAATTTTGTTTTCCCTATGCATATCCAAATGACTTAGCACCATTTATAGGCAAAGACTGAACTTCACTCACTGGTCTGTGGTGGCAACTGTGTTGTACGGCAGGCATCCATTCATTTCACGTATGATTTATTTCTCTGCTTTCTGTTCTTTACTTTCATCTGTTTGCCTAATATACTGTCTCCCCCCCCCCCAATATACTGTCTTAATGACTGTGCTTTATAATAAGTCCTGATACCTGGAGAGAAAGTCTTTTTGTTCTTCTTCAAGACTGTCTTGTTTTCCTTGGCTGCTTGCTTTTCTATATACATTTTTGAATAAGCCTGCAAATTTCCATTAAAAAGACTTTTTTAGATTGAGATTGTATTGGGTATCTTAAATCAATTTGGACAGAATTGACATTTTTACTATCATAAGTCTCAAGAACATGGAATATCCCTTTACTTACTAGGTTTCCTTTAATTTTGTAACATACTGTTTCTGTAGCTTTCTGTGTAAAGCTTTTCTGCTTTTATTTTTATTTTTAGAAATTTAATACATGTGTTTTTAAAGTTTGTTTATTTAAGCAATGTCTGCACCCAACGTGGGGCTCAAACTCATGACCCCAAGATCAAGAGCCATGTGCTCCACTGACTGAGCCAGCCAGGTGCTCCGAAATTTGATATTTTTTGATGGTATTGTAAATGTATTAAAAATTCATTTTCTGGGACGCCTGGGTGGCTCATTGTTTAAGCATCTGCCTCCAGCTCAGGTTATGATCCCAGGTCCTGGGATCCAGCCCCATGTCGGGCTCCCTGCTCAGCGGGGAGCCTACTTCTCCCTTTGCCCCTCCCCGTGCTCTTGTTTTCTCTCTCTCTCTCTCTCTCTCAAATAAATAAATAAAAATCTTAAAGTTTAAAAGTTCATTTTCTGACTTTATGGCTGTTATATGCAAATACAGTTGAATTTTGAATATTAACTTTTATTCCTCAGGTTTGGTAAACTCATTTTTTTCTTATAGTTTATTTGTAGATTATTTTGGATTTTCTATATGTGAATAGTATATGAATAGTGATCCTTTTCCCCCCCTTCATTCTCCGTTGTCATCTTTTTGTCCAGCTTTTTATTGTTTGCAGTGGAAAGGTTTCCCTGAGTTGTCCAGCATTATTGGAAACACAAATTCTTCCTGAATGAAAAATTAAAACTGTATCTCATTCTCATGACTGAATTACTTTTGAATTTAAACCCAAATCTCTTAGTACCTCAACAGTCATGAGGTCCAGTGAAAGGTAATAGTGTCTTTTGAGACATCATAAATGTTCCTACAGTCTGTATAAACAAATTTTATGAAATCTTTAAATGTTTAAAATTTAATTGTGATGGTGAGAATTCTTAATGTATCCCAAGGACTTATATATATATGAAAGCTTATCAGTAGTTTAATGAATTCCTCAAAGTAGTGGAGACACAGGTACTTCGGATATACCAGTTTTTCTTAAGCATCATTTTAGAAGCCTCGTACCAGAAGTAGCCCAGGGAATTCTCCACTTCTGCAGAGGGCATTGGTTTGCTTGGGTAATACTGTGTGGTGCTGACAGAGACAACTGCAGGAAAAACTCTTGAAACTGTGTGGGGAGAGAAGTGGTATATGAGTGTTAGTGTGGGCAGGTGTCAGGTAGTGTTTCACAGGAAAATTCCAAGTTGACTACTTGGTGGATTGCAGCTGAGGGATCAGAGTCTTGTAGCTTGTCCTCTGGCAATGTTATGCATGCATGCTCTGTGAGCTGGAGGAGTCTTTGGGGCTGCTCTCATCATGGAGTCAGCAGATGTTGATCAGTCTTGGGAAAGTACAACTTCAAATAGTCAACTTCTGCAGGAATACCTCTATGCGGGAGTCTGTGCCATCCTGGTTCTGGAATATTAACAGTAACATGGAGCTGTAGAGATGGACCAGCAAAAAAGGCAATTATAATGAGCAAGGATTCTGTTGACTGTTTTGTGAATCATGGGAGTGAACAAACTAAAGCTGAAACTGTAATTAGCATTGTGGAATGACACCCCCACTCCCCTATCTTCCACAGTGCTTTACACATGGTAGGTGTTTGATTAATGTCATATGTGTGTGAACTGTCGTTAAGACTTTAGAAAACTTTTTGAAGCTTGCAAGTTATGACTCAAATGTGCTCATTTAAAAAATTAGTATCCTTAATCAACCTAGCAGGTTAAATAATTTCATTATTCCTCTAGATTAAAAATTTTTTAAAATCAAGTTTAGAGGAAAATCTTATTTTGGAGCATGCTATATTTGAATTCAATTTGCGATTTTCCAGTTTAAAAAAATATATAGCTGTAATTATAAACAGCAAATGGATGGGGGTGTGAGACTGATTTAAGTTAAAAAAATTGTGACCTTAATTAATTCAGAATATTCTCTATTCATTTCAAAATGTATTGGCCCTGTAAGTAAAATTTAGTGTAGTAAATGTTTTAGGATTCTGTAGAAAGCTATGTAGAATCAAATGCTACATACTTTTTTTCCCCCCATTGGTGGTTTACTGAATCATTTTATTAGTTGTGTGTACCTTTATTGAGTTGGGAATTTTGCAGGGGGTTAAAGAAATCCTTTCCAATCAAAATGTAAACTGTATACCATTTTGTGGGTAGGGATTAAATACTGAGCCTTTAAGCACAAGTGCTGGCTTTTAAATTGTACCTGTTTTTATAGAATAACACTAGCTTATAAAATAGTCTGTTTCTCAGAGTTTTTTTATATGGAATAATTTTAAACACTTCTTTGGAATCTTCCTTTCAAATAAATTATGAAGCAAATTCATTTGTAAAACAAGGGTTCATTTATTAGCACGAATATCTCCTAATCTTTCCCTCTATACATATTCTAGGTTCATATAGGGCTGGGTTTTCATATATACAGTTGACTCTTGAACAACCTGGGGGTTGGAGATGCTGATTCCCCCCCCCCGCCTCCCCCCAGTATAAAATCCTCTTAATAACTTGTAACTTCCCCAAAACTTCACTACTAACAGCCTACTGTTGACAGGAAGCCTTACTGATAACATAAAGTTGATTAACACAGATTTTGTGTATTATATGTATTATACTGTTTTCTTAAGTTAGAGAAAAGAAAATGTTAGGAAAATCATAAAGAGAAAATATATTCTTAGTACTGTCGTGTATTTATTGATACTGCAAGTTTACAACATATGTTTATAAGATGAATCATCTGTGTCAGTACCTTTATCAACATTGTCTTTTTTTTTTTTAATATTTTATTTATTTACTTGACAGAGATAGAGACAGCCAGTGAGAGAGGGAACACAAGCAGGGGGAGTGGGAGAGGAAGAAGCAGGCTCGTAGCAGAGGAGCCTGACGTGGGGCTTGATCCCACAATGCCGGGATCACGCCCTGAGCCAAAGGCAGACGCTCAACCGCTGCGCCACCCAGGTGCCCCTATCAACATTGTCTTATATGAGGCCAAGGCCAAAGAGATAGACGGTATTGGAGACATTGTTACATTTTTATTTTATTTTATTATTATTTTTTAGCATGGTGGGGAGGGGCAAAGGGAGGGAGAATATTTAAGCAGGTTCCACACCCATCACAGAGCCCAATGCTGGCTCGACTCCACAACTCTGAGATCAAGACGTGAGCCAAAATCAAGAGGTGGTCGCCCAACCAACTGAGCCACCCAGGCGCCCCAACTTTGTTACATTTTTAAAAAACCACTTACCTGTGATGATAGGCTAATAGGCAGTTTCTCCAATTATGAGAGAGGCAATACTGTATAGTAATGTAATTCTTTGAAAGGAAAGTTATAAAACGGTAAGAAAACTAACACATTATTAATTTTTTTTTTTAAAAAGATTTTATTTATTTGACAGAGAGAGACAGCCAGCGAGAGAGGGAATACAAGCAGGGGGAGTGGGAGAGGAAGAAGCAGGCTCCCAGGGAGCCCAATGGGGGACTCGATCTCAGGACCCCGGGATCAGGCCCTGAGCTGAAGGCAGACGCTTAACGACTGAGCCACCCAGGCGCCCCTATTAATTTTATATTAAACAACACTCATCTTGTGTCTATTTAAGGATAGGTTATCTACTTCCATACAAGTCTTGCACATGATGTTCTACATGATGAATACTTAGGCAATGATGATGCCACAAAAACATCTCATACAGTTCCTGACATATGGTTATTAGATGTTCTTATGAAGACACACACAATAGATAAGTTTATTAACTGTATGGCATGATGATTATTTATTATTCATTAAGTAGAAGTGGATCATCATAAAGGTTTTCATCTTTGTGGTCTTTGTGTTGAGTAGGCTGAAGAGGAGAGGCAGGAAGAGGAGGAATTGGTCTTGTCTTGGGGGTGGGAGATGTGGAAGAGGTAGAAGAGATGGAAAGGGAGGCAGAAGAGGCAGGCACACGCCGTGTGTAACTTTATGGAAGTGCACTGTAATTTCTGTCTGACTTTGTTGCTTTTTCATTTTCCTAGAAATGTTCCCATATGGTACTAATCCTTCTGTTTGATTTAGTTTCAGTGCTCATATCATAGAATGGTCTACGTTTTAAGTCAAAAAGCAGCCTTTCATAATTAGAACCCTACTGCCAGATTGTCTAATGTCAGTTTGTTTTCTGGTACTGCTTCTTTTACGTCTTCTTCCTCATCATCTGGCACTGGTTGGAGGCACTCCTTTTCATCAAGTTGTCTTCTGTTAATTTCCCTGATGTGGTGTCTGTTAGCTCTTGAATTTCTCTAAGATCTGTATCTTAAAACACTTTACCCTCACCTTTTTTTTTTTTTTTCCTTGCCATATCCACAGTCTCTTTCAGGGTTTCCTTGATTGGCTCTGTCTTAAAGCCTGTGTGGAGTCCTGCACATCTCAACATGGTTTTCTCTGGCAGGAGTTTTTTTTTCTGGCTTGATGGTTTTCGTGGCTTTTTCTATAATGGTGGCATCTTCAATAGGGTAATCCTTCCAGACTTTGATGACATGATCTCTGTCAGGATTTGCTTCCATAGTGTTGACAGTCCTTTCCATAGAATACCATGTGTCATGAACCCTTAAGATCCTTAGGATCTCTGCTAGAGGCTGGATGAAATACAGATGTGTTTGGGAGCAAGTAGACTACTTCAACACCTTTGATGTTGAACTTGTGTTCTGGGTAGTCAGGGGCACATTGTTCAATGTCAAAAGAACTTTTTTTTTTAAAGATTTATTTATTTAGTTGTCAGAGGGAGGGACAGAGAGAGGACACACACACACACACACACAAGCAGGGGGAGTGGCAGGCAGAGGGGGAAGCAGGCTCCCCGCTGAGCAGGGAAGCTGATGTGGAACTCGATCCCATGTTCCTGGGATTAAGACCTGAGCTGAAGGCAGAGGCTTAACAGACTGAGCCACCCAGGCGTCCCAGTCAAAAGAACTTTCAAAGGCAAGGCAATCCATTACCTGCCTGACTTCAGGGACAAAGCATCCATGGATTCAATCCAGAAAAAGGGTTGTCTTTGTCTAGACCTTCTTGTATAGCCAAAAGACTGGCAGCTAGTGTTTGTTTTTTCCTTTCAAGGTCTGGCGAGGGTGGAAGAGATAGCCTATCCCTTCCTGCCTTAACTCCTGGTGTTTACTTGTCTTCCTTACTAATAAATGTCCTTTGTGGGTTTTTTTTTCCAGAAGAGGGCACTTTTGTCTGCATTAAAAACCTGTTCAGTCAGAAAGCCTTTTTCCTCAATGATATTTTTCCCTTATGATCAATTTTATTCGAAAGTTTTAAAAAAAATGTACACTTGACAGGAGTCAGTGCAAAAGTTAAAATCTGCCAGGTGCTCAGTGGCTGTAGGTAATCTCAATCTCACATTTAGTTAAGCAATGCCTGTGGTCAACCCTGAGGGCTTTACATGAATTCTTTTGTCTTCACTACCACCCTCTTCATTGTGATTCAACAAATAGACTTGTCTTTGTGAAAGCTTACATTCTAGCAGGGAACAGATAATAGGTATGTAAGTGAATAAATAATCTAGTTTCTTGAACCTCTTTGACAGTAACCATAAGCACTGAATCCAACGGCCAGTGGCTATCAATGTTCTCCTAAAATGAAAATAATAAACTTTTTATGGTCAAAAAAGGCAAGTAAGCAGTGCTGGCTCTACCCACCCTTTACTGTTTATCTCTGTTTTACAGAAGAAAATTGATTCGTTTTCATGAATCTAGATTTCTTTTGCTAACATTTTCTCTCAGTGGCTTAACCCTTCTGCTACCCTGCATCCCTCATGTGCCTTTTGATCCACATACTACACCCAGTACTGAAAGCTTCATGCTTATCTTTCAGTTCCTTCTCTAGTTTCAATGCCAAGAGTTCAGCTACACTTTGTTTAGCATACCCAGGAAAGGAACCGATGTAGGACTTCTGCTCAGGAGGCTTTTTATTATGCTCTGTACCGCTGAACTAGTCTGTTTCTTTAGTCTTTTGACAACATTACAATGAACAAAAACCCACCTCTAAGGATGTACCCAGAATTAATGGGGTTTTTTTTTTTTTTGGCATAACCTGAAAGAAGTATTTTTTCCATGTGAATAAGTTGTCAGGTTGCTAAAATGTTCATCAGTTTGTTTATATTCAACTTTTAAAAAGACGGTGGGATTCTCACTGTCCATGCCCCTTATCTTTAATCCTCAATGATTTTCTTTCTTTTTTTTTTTTTTAAATGTTTATTTATTTATTTGACAGAGATAGAGACAGCCAGCGAGAGAGGGAACACAAGCAGGGGGAGTGGGAGAGGAAGAAGCAGGCTCATAGAGGAGGAGCCTGATGTGGGGCTCGATCCCATAAGGCTGTGATCACGCCCTGAGCCGAAGGCAGACGCTTAACCGCTGTGCCACCCAGGCGCCCCCTCAATGATTTTCTTAATGGCATCTGGGAACTCGACTACTGCATCTTGATGGACAGAAGCTGCTTCTCCTTTTATCCTGACATTAAAAAAAAAATTTTTATTATTTGAGGGAGAGAGCACTAACTGGGGGGAGGGGCAGAAGCAGAGGCAGAGGGACAAGCAGATACCCCACTAAGTGCGGAGCCTGACGTGGGGCTCCATCCCAGGACCCTGAGATCATGACCTGAGCCAAAGTCAGACATTTTAACCGACTGAGCCACCCAGGTGCCCTATCCTGACATTTTAAAAACCAAACCTCTTTCTGATCATCAAACTATCCTTTGCTGGCATTAGATTCTCCAGCTTTGGATCCTTTATCTTCCTTTTGCTTTAAATTGTCATATAATGACTTGGCATTTTCATGGTTCATATTAGAGGTGACAGCAATACTGCACCCACATAAAAGCTTCCCTCCCTCCCTCCCTCCCTCCCTTTCTTCCTTCCTTCTTTCCTTCCTTCCTTCCTTCCTTCCTTCCTTCCTTCCTTCCTTCCTTCCTTCCTTCCTTCCTTCCTTACCTGAGTGGGCAAGGAGGGACAGAGGGAAAGAGAGAATCCCAAGCAGGCTCCATGCCCAGCCTGGAGCCTGATGGGCAGCCCTGTCTCACAACGCTGAGGTCATGACCTGAGCCAAAATCAAGCGTCAGACACCCAAATGACTGAGCCACCCAGGCGCTGCATTTTCAATATGAGATAAAAAGCTATTTCACAAAAAGTGTGAGATTTTTGTGCCTGTCGGTGTAGCTGTAGTGATGGCTTCATGGATTTTCTTTTCATTCTTTACAATGGTCCTTATTCTGGATTTATTTATCTTAAAATGTTGGGCAGCCACAGCTGTGCACCTCAATCTAGGTGGTACATATCAAGCAATTCAACTTTTTCTTGTAATGTCATGACTTTTGTCTGCTGCTTGGGAGCACTTCCATAATTACTGGTGGCATTTTTTATGGCTCCCATGGTGTCATTCATGGTTTACAGTATTGCACTAAACACTACGTGAGAACTGTGAGAGATCACTTTTTTACTGTGATAAGCAATTTGCTGGAGGGATGAACCGTTCACACGGAGATGCTTAGTGTTACATGACATTTTAAGAAGATACAGCAGTGGAGCTCACCTCAAAAGCAATAGAAGGTGGCTAGGAAATTATTACAGTAGTACAGTATGTACTACAGTTTTATGCAGTTATGATTTAATACTGCATCTTTACATTTGTTTACATTTCTCGACTGAATGGCACCATGTATGGTCTGTGTGTGCATAACTTTCATTAAATTTTAACTTTTTATAATAGCTTTATGTATATTTTATTGTCGTAAATGATAGACTAGTATGTAGGTATATTTTATGCATTCAAAACATACCTTTTTCTTAATTTTTTGATATTTTTGGCTCTGCGGTTTCCTGTTTTTTAAATTGTTACAAGTCTCCAAAGAATTTTCCAATATATTTATTTTAAAAAAATTTGTAGGGGCACCTGGGTGGCTCAGTCGGTTCTGTCCAACTCTTGGTTTCAGCTCAGGTCATGATCTCGGGGTCATGAGATTCAGCTCCACGTTGGGCTCTGCACTCAGCGGGGAGTCTACTGGAGATTCTTTCTTGCCTGTCCCTCTGTCCGCCTCCTCCGGTGCACGTGCACTCTCTCTCTCAAATCAATCAATCAGTCTTAAAGAAAATTTGTGTAAAAGTGGACCAACACATTTCAAACTTGTGTTGTTTAAGGGTTAACTGTAATAAATTTTCTCAGTCATAAGTAGTGCTTTAGAGAACAGTACCTGACTCTGTATTTAATTATGGTTCTTATGGCAGAATGTCTTTTCAATTGTGAGTTGTTTTTACGCCCTTGAATATGGTAGGCTAACTGTAGGACATTTTAATGTCATAGTTACGAAGAAAATAGTCAATAATTTGTAAAAGCTGTATGAAAATGTATGTTAGGAGGTTAGGGTTGTTAAGTTCCAAATAGAGCTTGGGGAATCTTTAGAAAAGGTGTCTTAGGGGCGCTTGGGTGGCACAGTCTTAAAGCGTCTGCCTTCGGCTCGGGGCATGATCCCAGCGTTCTGGGATCGAGCCCTGCATCAGGCTCCCCCGCTGGGAGCCTGCTTCTTCCTCTCCCACTCCCCCTGCTTGTGTTCCCTCTCTCTCTGGCTGTCTCTCTCTGTGTCAAATAAATAAAATCTTTAAAAAAAAAAAAAGAAAGAAAAGGTGACTTAAAAAAAAAAATCATTGAATCCAGAGTTGTGAGTATTGTAGTTCAGGACTTGAGTGCTTAGTGCTTGAAGTAGTCTACTTGCTCCCAAACATATATTCATTTCTTTTTTGGGGGGAAGGTGTTTCTAATGATTATAAGTTTTGCATTTTTAGAATTTTATTTTTAGAAATCATGGGCCCATTTCAGAGAAGATATCTTAACAATTACTAATTTATTGTCCATTTGTCTCATCTTTTAGCAAGTTCTCAAATGACAAATTGGTTAAACAACACTTATAAAATAAATATTAACATTCTTAGTAAAACAACTTAGAATAAGTGGTATAATTTGGATTATTTAGTAAGTTCTTTAAATGTCCTATATGTAGGGAAATAAAAGGAACAGAGCAGTGCTTTTAGGAATCCCTTACTTGATAGAAAGCAGAGAACATTTCTCACATATAGAAGTAAATTGGTGGAGTGAACCTGGTTATCTCAGGAAAAATTCAGCTTCGTAGTAATAGGGAAATGGCTTTCAGTACTTAAATCCTTTTTGTCAATACTGCTGGTTTATAAATTGCTGAATTTTGAGTATATTAGTCAAGATTCTTTCTGAGAAATAGAACCACTGTGAGTGTTCTGGGATAAGGGATTTATTATAACAAGCAGGCTATATACAATTGTAGAGTTACTGGGGATGTGAAAATCAGGAAGGAGATGGATAAGAAAAGTAGTTACGGGGGCACCTGGGTGGCTCAGTCAGTTGAGTGTCTGACTCTTGGTTTCTGCCCAGGTCATGATCTCAGGGTCGTGGGATCGAGCTCCGAGTCAGGCCTGCTTAAGATTCTTTCCTTCTCGGGCGCCTGGGTGGCACAGTCGTTAAGCGTCTGCCTTTGGCTCAGGGTGTGATCCTAGAGCTCTGGTATCGAGCCCCACGTCAGGCTCCTCCGCTGAGAGCCTGCTTCTTCCTCTCCCACTCCCCCTGCTTGTGTTTCCTCTCTCCCTGGCTGTGTCTCTCTCTCTGTCAAATAAATAAATAAAATCTTTAAAAAAAAAAAAAGATTCTCTCCTTCTCCCTTTACCCCTCCCCCGTCAAATAAATAAATAAGTCTTTAAAAAAATGATACTAATAGATTTTCCTGAAGCACTGGTACAGGTGTATAAGTCAGAGCTTGCTGGGAAAATTTTAATAAGCCATGTGTGTAGAGCCATCAAAATGGGAATGCGAAGAGGGTGATTGTGGAGAGGTCTGTGGGAGGCTGTTTCCTCTGTGTAGCTACTTCCTTGGTGAGTCCAAAGCCCACAGCCTGTCTCTAAGTGACGGGTCTTGGGCCACTGTTTCTTAGGTGAGGAAGAAGAGCTGGACATAGAGGGGACAAGATGAAGGTGAGGACAAGCTGAAACCTGCCAGGTGCATCTACATTTGTTCTCACCATGTCTAACCATGAAGACCTTCCAAGAATTTGGCCATCTGTAACTTGATGTACCATACAGGGAATGGAATTCTGGGAAACAGTTTCTAGCTGGGTGAAGTTCACAATAGAATGATCCAGTACATTGAGTTTCCCATTTTGGAGCATCTCTTTTGACCTCATTTAATCAGTAGATGGTGGGGATGTTATAATACTTTGAGCCTCAAGATTTCCATTTTCTTATGGTATTTACTGAGGAAATGTTATTATGCTATTGTCACTTGAGAATTTAAAATGCTGTACTTTGGATAACTTTTTTTTTTTTTTTAAAGATTTTATTTATTCGACAGAGATAGAGACAGCCAGCGAGAGAGGGAACACAAGCAGGGGGAGTGGGAGAGGAAGAAGCAGGCTCATAGCAGAGGAGCCCGATGTGGGGCTCTATCCCAGAACGCCGGGATCATGCCCTGAGCTGAAGGCAGACGCTTAACTGCTGTGCCACCCAGGCGCCCCTTCTTTTTAATTAACAGCATGGCCTTTTCCTACTGTATTTTACTATGTAATTTCTCTTTATTCACTGATTTTTCCTGTTGTTATTAATATTTTACAATCCTAAGAAATGAATTCCAGGTCAGAAAATCTTCATGTTTTGGGAAAGAAAACAGGTACAAAACTTAAATATGAATAGTTCTATATAGTCTTTGGTGGATGTGGGGTTAAAAGTAACCAAATGTGTCATAAGATTGTGTTGACTTTCTGATATGTTCATACTCCACTCTACTAACGGTGAATAAAAGAAAGTAGCCTTTTGCAAGAGATTTTAATTTGAGAATTTTTAGGTTCTTTGAAATAAAGAGTCTCAAAATTTTGTCAGCTAGATTGATACATTCAGCCAGCAAAATTAAGTGGTCTGCTCTTCTCAGACTCCCACTACATCCTTTTTGTTCCAGGTCTGCCTTCTGTCTTCTGCAGTGCACGTGTAACATACATGCCTGCTAGCTCTGGATTATTATTTTTTTTAAATGGATGATCTGAAAGGGTAAGGGAGTAAGGACATCATAAAAGAAAGTGCTGAAAATAGTTTTCATTTATCTCCTTCCTGTAGTCCATAATGTGTGTGTTGGGGGTGGTTCATTTGTCTCTTTCCCATTTAATTTTCCTTTTTTTCTTCTCAAGAGTTGGAGAATCTCTTCTAATTTCTTTTAAAAGAGCATTCCCTGGTAATGATGGAAGTATTCTGGAGAGTTAGATGTACTGCTTAGACGTAGTCTTAGACTAATATGTTTTAAGTCGACTTCCAATATCTGTTCACTTTTACTATAGTAATTGATGTTTTTTTAGCAGGTGCTTGCCACCCAGATAAATTCCCAGTTTCCTTTGCAGCCAGGTGTGGGTATAGGATTAAGTCTTGGCCAGTAGGATAATGGAAACTCTGGGTACATATTTTGTGGTGTTCCCTAAGAAGAAAGAGTTTTGCCCTTCTTGTACCCCCCCTTTTTCCTTTTCCCTGTGTCTGGGATGCAGGCAAAATGGCGAGAGCTGAAGCATATATCCTGGTCTGTGAGCTGGAAAGCACTGGACACTCATCCAGACTTTTACATGAGAGAGAAATAAACTTCTCTTTTATTTAAGCCACTGTTATTTTGGATCTCTCTGTTAGGGTAGCCAAATTGATTACTTAATATATATATTACGGTGATATACTTCATATTATAATTAAGCAGTGTCTTAAGGAATAGAAACTTCCTTAACAAAACATGAGTAAGTAAAATGAGGCTTTATTGTAAAGACGTGGGATACTGCCTGGACTCAATTGCAGGAAATAATCAAGCAATTGCTTCTCTCACCCCTTGTCTCTCAGAATTGCTTCTCTTTAAGTCATTTTCAAATTTCTCACTCATTCACTTGCAGGTAGTATGTTATAAGCTGCCTTAAAATAGCAGCCTAAGCCCTTGAGTTTACAGGATCTTTTTCAGCTCTTTAATAGCTAATTACTGTCTTGGTCTCTGAGTTTGAATTCCCATCTCCCAGAAAGGAGAATATGATAGTTCTGGCTTCAGCCACAGGCTTTTTCTTTAGTCCAATAAGCTGTGGCGAAGGGCCAGTGTCCAATGATATGTAGGACTGGCTTCTGGGACCATGGGTGAAATTCTCTCTCTCTCTCTTTTTTTTTTTTTTTTTTTTAAAGGAATGTAGCTGGGGCCGAGGGAAATAATGATTGGCATCTTATATAGAGAAAAACTTAGACAATCAAGGTTTTTTGAAGTGTGTAAGTTAGGTCATAAGCCCTTAAATAAAATGCTAACATTGCTTAGGAGAATGTATAAGAATATCCTATAAATCCACGAATCATAATATACACTATGTAGTTTAAAAAATGTAATTTCTGTTATTTGACAAGATGGGAAAGTGATGACACAAACTGAAAGATAAGGAGTCTGTTCCTTTTGTATTTATCTCACTAGACAATAAGATATAGCATCTATTTGGTACCTTAATCTGGAACAATTTGGCTCAAGTTGGCAATGGAATATCCTTTCATACTAAGTTGATTTTTATTTATTTATTTATTTTTTAAGATTTTATTTATTTGACAGAGATAGAGACAGCCAGAGAGAGAGGGAACACAAGCAGGGGGAGTGGGAGAGGAAGAAGCAGGCTCATAGCGGAGGAGCCTGATGTGGGGCTCAATCCCATAACGCCGGGATCACGCCCTGAGCCAAAGGCAGACACTTAACCGCTGTGCCACCCAGGCGCCCCTAAGTTTATTTTCTGAATTTTGGAATGTTTCTTGGGCTTTCCCCCTGTGGATGGACATGTTGGCTATAATTAGGAATGTGTATTAAGCAGTATGAGTAATAATACTCATTTTATGGATTATTAGAAAATTTTCTTTATATGCAGATCAAAACTGAATTTTAATAGGACAGATGCTTCTTTGCTTTCATGAAAAAAAGGAAGAATAAAACTAACATAGAGCACTTTTTTGTGTCACACATACACAATTGAAGACTATTTACTAGAATATGTAAGGTAGGTAATTATCGTGAATTACAGATGACCCTTGGACAGCATGGGTTTTCAATAGATTTCAGTACTGTAAACGTATTTTTCTTATGATTTTCTTCCTTTCTTTCTCTCTCTCTCTCTTTTTTTTTTTTTTTAAGATTTTGTTTATTTATTAGAGGGGGAGAATGAAAGAGCACAAACGGGGAGGGGCAGCAGGAGAGGGAGAAGCAGGCTCCCTGCTGAGCAGGGAGCCCAATGTGGGGATGTGGGGCTTCATCCCAGGACCCTGGGATCATGACTTGAGCCGAAGGCAGACACTTAACTGAGCCACATTTTCTTTTCTCTAGCTTACTTTAAGAATACAGTATATAATACATAAAACCTACAAAATATATTAATTATCTGTGTGTGTTCTTGTTAAGGCTTCTGGCTAAGGGGAGTCAAAGTCACACATGGATTTTTGACTGTGCAGGGGTGAGTGCCCCTAATCCCTGCATTATTGAAAGGTCAGCTGTATATACTTTTAAAACTTATGTTCTTAAGGCAGCCAGGATCCCTTGCTTAGTGACTATGAAGATGCCTCATGTTATCTGTTGTTGTGACTTCAAAGAAGGAAGTAGAGTAAGATACTGTACAAAAGGTAATGGCTTCACAAAAAAGTTTTGTGTGCCCCTCCTTACCAATATTTCATTTCGGTACCTTATCTTTAGTTAGTGGTCTAGAAAAATCCTAGTAATAAGTGAGGTGTGTGAAACCGGTGCTTTTTACTTCTTTGACTATAAACATCCTTTTTGTTTAAAACAAAATTTCAGTTTTACTTCTTGCCTAATTTAGTCTCTGACATCTAATTTTGTTTAACTGTAAGAGTTGTGGTCTTTTTAGAGACCTAGAGGGAGAGAATGGTATACAAAAAGTAGTCTGTCAAGGGAACTTTAATTCTAATGAAATAAAATCTCTACAGATTAAAATAATCATTTTTGTTCCTTTGACAGTATCAGACTAGATTTTGTCCATATTTATAGGCATTTATGGCAGTGATTATTCATCTCATGATCTAGTATGGTAACAGAAAAATTGTAACAATATGGTATGTGTTAATTATTTCCTTGAAAACGATCCCATTTCCATCTCTACTATTGTTGTGATGTGGGCTGGGAGCGAACCATCAAAGAATTCTTAAGGTGTATTGGTGCAAAAAGGTGTTCTTATTAAAGCCTAGGGGACAGGACCCATGGGCTGTAAGAGCTGCGCTGGGATTGTGTGGAGTGATTACATACTTCTAAATCTAAAGGAAGTTTCCAAAAGAATTTTCATGTGTTAAAGAAGAGTTACAGAATCCTGGAGGTCTGCCTGTTGTCAAGCTAAGGTTGCTTTTTGCTTCTAGAAAAGCATTAAGACAGTTGTGAGTTCTTTGAGGAATGTCATACTCTGCTTGTCTCAAGTATTTGTCATTGGGCTGCAAGTTTTAAGGAAATTTAATTTTATCTACATTTCTTTTGCCTTTGTTCTCATCACTCTTACTACTTTAATTAGGATCCGTACTCTTACCTGGCCTGTTGCAGTACTATTCTAATTGTTTTGCTAGTCTCCAAGTTTCTATCTCTTCTAAACCACTCCGCTCCCATCCCTTGCAACAGTGCTTTCTGATTTACAAGTTCAGTGCTATCTCTAAATTTAGGAACTATTGGGGAAGAAAAGTTTACTTCTACTTTTAAAGGTTATTCTAGCAGGTCTAAGAATGAAATTGACATGAGGCAGATTAACAAGAAGTAATCAAATAAGATTTAATAATATGTGTAACTTCTGTAAGCCTGGGAGAGACCCAAGAAAAGTGAGTAACTCTGTGAAATGGCTGAAGCCATTACCTTAAATACCATCTTCAGCCAAAGACAAAAGATGTTGGGGGTAGGGAGTCAGTTATGGGAGGTTACAGGAAAAGCACAGTAAACAAAGGGGTAGGGTTGTTATGCAGATTTCATTCCTGGCCTTCTCCACTGGTAACAGTTTCTAGAGACTTAGTCATCCCCTTCTTTCAAGTTCAGATTGGGAGACATTACCCTTATAAGTATAAATGTCTTTTTACAAAAGGATGTCTCTTTTTTTTCCCCTAGATTAAAATTTTTTTTTTTTTAAGATTTATTTGACAGAGAGAGAGAGAGAGAGAGAGAGAGAGAGAGAGAGAGAGAAAGAATGAATATGAGTACAGGGAGAGGGAGAAGCAGGCTCCCCACTGAACAGGGAGCCCTATGTGGGGCTGTATCCCAGGACCCTGGGATCATGACCTGAGCCGAAGGCAGACGCTTAACTGACTGAACCACCCAGGTGCCACAAAAAGGTGACTTCTACTTGGCTTTTTAAAACTTCTGTGTTTGCAGTTTCTCAGAAATAACCAGCAGGGTCAGATTGAGAAGCACATTGCATTTAAGTTGAAGGGCTCTCAAAGATTTCAGCCTCTGTTCCTTTGGAGAACTTTCCTGGACACAGATGTACTTTCTCTCATAGCTCCCAGAAAACATAACAACATGAAAAGCAACCACCCTATTAAGAGGTGTTTCTGAACTGAAAGCCTGTTGGTTTTCTCTCTCTCTTTTTTTAACGTAGGCTTCACACCCATGGGAGGGCTTGAACTCATGACCTTGAAATCAAAACCTGAGCTGAGATCAAGAGTCAGATGCTTAACCAACTGAGCCACCCAGGTGCCGCAGAAGCATATTCTAGGTTGGCAAAATTTTCTCCCCTACAGAACCTTCAATAATTTCAAATACCTAAAGATTTAAGTGTACACACTGTAGTATTACAGTCAGGGTCCTTTTTATAGCATATTGATTAAATGGAAGTGACTTACCCAAGGTCACAGAGTTAGTGGTAGATGAAGATAAAGGTGGAAGTCTGTTTTGCTGCACAGAAGAAATACAGAACTGTGAAAATGGAATTCTTGCTCCTAGGTACTTTACTTGGTGGAGAAGCAATTCAGGGCTTAGGTATTTTCTATTCCAAAGTTAGAAGTGAGCATAAGATAGTGCATGATTTCTGTGGGGCGTCCCTATCAGATGGGGGCCAGCAGTGTGGGTGGTGAAAGAATTCACCCAAGGCAGACCAAAAGAGATAAGTTTATTGAATACACTGCAAGGAAGAAGCAGGCAGGACAGCAAAGGAGAGACGATCTATGATGAGGTGAGAGGACACAGTTTATAGGGCAGACTGGGGGAGTGTGGGGACATGGAATTTTCCCTTTTTTGGTAACTGTGCTTGGTTTTAAATAGCCCATTGGTTAGTTTGACCTATCGCTATTTCAAGGTCCATCAGTTAATGAGCTTGTTTGCATTTAGCCTGGTGGTGGTCGCTGTGGGCCCTTTTGCCTTGCTCAAGTTTTCAATGCTCGAGACTGTTGCCTGAAAGTGGCCTCTAGAATTTTCAAGAACCTATTGACCAAACTTGTCTAAAGAAGTTAAACAGCAAAGATCTTACATATTGAAACACAATTTTCTTATGATGTGGTAAGTTTTTATATATTTTAAACTGTAATTTTTAACTAATATTTTAAGAAAATGATAAATAGAAAAATAGCGTCTCTACCTTTTCCCTCTCATGTACTATGTACATTATTTGTAATACATTTGAACCTTTTATTATTTAGTATTAATACAAATTAAAATTGATGATAGTATTTAATGTTCCAAACTTGATCTGTTGCTTTTCTTGGAAAGGACAATGTAAATACCTACTAAAGTGTTTATAGTTATTTCTGTTTTCTAATACCTAAATTTTATAGGGGGTGCCTGGGTGGCTCCGTCAGTTGGGCATCCACCTTTGGCTCAGGTCATGATCCTCGGGGCCTGGGATGGAGCCCTGCATTGGGCTCCTTGCTCGGTGGGGAGCCTACTTCTCCCTCTCCCTCTGTCCCCCCCCCCCCCCCCCCCCCCCCCCCCCCCCCCCCCCCGCACGCTTGTGCTCTCTGGCGCTTTCTATCTCTCTGTCAAATAAATAAATAAAGTCTTTTAAAAAATGTCTTGTGGAGATGTTTATTCGTATTAACAGTTTTTAGATTTTATTCCTGGAATACATTCATAAAAGAAGCAACATTAACATTCCTTAGTAACTCATATAACTTAAGACTAGAAAACATATTTATCAGACAGAACTTACAATCAAATTTAGGTATTGATACATTAGCAAAGGATAGGTCCCTGTGACTATTTTCTCTGCAGTTGATCCCTTATTATCTGTATCTTTCTTGTGCTCATCCAAATTTTATTTCTTTGGTTCAGTTTTGGTGTGTATATTTATAATTTTTATATCTTCCTGATGGATTGACCCTTTTAACACTATAAAATGTTTATATTTAGTAATTGACTATTGATTACTGGTTATGGATTACTGATATTGGTTATTATCAAAGTGCGTATTTTATTCAGGTTTCCTTAGTTTCTACCTAATAGTTTTAGTCTTAATGTCCATTTATTCTGATTTTAATATAGCCATTCTAGCTTTCTTAAGCATGATATATCTTTATTCATCTTTTTTTTTTTTTTTTAAAGATTTTATTTATTTATTTGACAGAGATAGAGACAGCCAGCGAGAGAGGGAACACAAGCAGGGGGAGTGGGAGAGGAAGACGCAGGCTCATAGCAGAGGAGCCTGATGTGGGGGCTCGATCCCATAACGCCGGGATCACGCCCTGAGCCGAAGGCAGACGCTTAACCGCTGTGCCACCCAGGCACCCCTTTATTCATCTTTTTTACTTTCAACCTATTTGTATCTTTGAATCTAAAGTGTGTCTCCTGTAGACAGCATATAGTTTCATCTTGTTTATTTATCGAGTCTTACAATTTGTACCTTTTGATTGGATTGGTTAATCTTTTCACATTTAATATTGTTATTGATATGATTGGATTTAATCTATTATTTTGCTTTTTGTTTTCTATATATATTTCATGTCTTTTTTGTTTCTCTGTTTTTTCTTTTTTTCCTAAAATTTTATCCATTTGAGAGAGAGCGAGCAAGAGATTGAGAGAGCCCAAGCAGGGGGCGGCAGAGGGAGAGGGAGAAGCAGACCCCCAGCTGAGCAGGGAGCCCGATGCGGGGCTCGATCCCAGGACCCTGGGATCATGACCTGAGCCGAAGGCAGATGCTTCACTGACTGAGCCACCCAGGCACCCCTGTTTCTCTGTTTTTTCTTTACTGCTCTAGTCTGGGAACTGGGGTTAGAGGATGCCCTGTCTTCCTGGCTACACCCACCTGGAGTAGAGCTGGGGGTAGGGTGGAGTAAGGAAGTGGGTTGTGGCTCAGATACCACAGATTCACTGTTTTTGCCAAGATTCAGTAGATTTTCTTGAATAAATGTTTCTGCGTTTGCCACTAAGGCAAATGCCCTTAAGGCAATTTTGAGAGATTGTAAATATAATTTTCATTATTTGAGATTGTTTTTCTGGGGAAGTGGTCCATGTGGAATTCCTCACACCAACATTCTGGAAGTGCTTCTCCTATTTGATTTAATTTTGTTGGAATAAAATATGGCTTATGGAAACAGTGTTTCTTAAAGGTATTTCACTTCTAAATAATAATCTATTGCTTCCACCTTTTTAAAAAATCCTGCGATAGTAATTAATTGATAGCACATTTCTTTAGAGTTTAGACTTTGTAACTCACCTCTCCTTTCTGTGTTTTAGCTTTAGAAAATGAGGGATCATTTTCATAGTTCAAGCAGAGTACTTTTATTTGTAGTCCCCTAACTATAACTTTTGTGTTTGCTTCATTTCTTTGGTTTCTTTTTTGAAACCTTTTGGAACTAAAGGTAATTAAAGTGCATTTGCTTTTACTCCAAATCAAATGCTTTACAAATAGTATCTCAGCAGTTCTGCTTATTGATGCTCATCAATCTGTCAATTCTTGGTTTTTGTCCTGGCACAATGGAAGGTGTTTTACTTGATATAGTTAGTGGAAGGTGTCTTTACTTATACGACTTTGTATTATCAGTAGTGTTGATGGTACAGTGCACTTTCAGAAATGGTTCTGGATTTAGCGTAGTTCTAAATTGTTTAGGGTGAGTACAAAATTTTCCAGTAATACTATTCAACTTAAAATAACAGTGCTTTGCAAATAGTTTAATTATCATCAGAACTGGCAAGACTGAGATATTACTTGCCTTAAAAATGTTTTATTTACGGGGCGCCTGGGTGGCACAGTGGTTAAGCGTCTGCCTTCGGCTCAGGGCGTGATCCTGGCGTTATGGGATCGAGCCCCACATCAGGCTCCTCCGCTATGAGCCTGCTTCTTCCTCTCCCACTCCCCCTGCTTGCGTCCCTCTCTCGCTGGCTGTCTCTATCTCTGTCAAATAAATAAATAAAATCTTTAAAAAAAAAAAAAGAATACAACGCACCTTTTAAAAAAATGTTTTATTTACTTCAACAAAAATATTGTTCTTAAAAATGCTAATGACATTTCATGAATCTATTATTCCTTTTGGGTCTTGACATAAATTACTTGTCTCAACTGGGAATCTTTTCAAGTGCAGGCTCATAATTGAGATGATAAATCCCACTTTTGAGAGTTATTAACCTTTTTATTTCATTATGTTAAATTAGTTATTATTTAATTACTAATAATAGTAGTTTTTTATTATGTGCTTTCCATGCATCAGAGGCTTTACTTATATAACCTGAATCCTCCCACATTAACCTATAAGTGGGTAGTATCAGTCCATCTACTAAGAGCATGAGAAAACAGGCTTAAAAACGTTAAATAACTTGTCCATGGTCACATAATTACTGAGGGTTGACACCCTCATGTCAGAAGACACCCTGATTCTCAGAAGCATAGAAAAAGGGCCCAGGTAGGGGAAGGGTTTGTGCCAACAAGGAGTGCACTGGACCTGATTATTCATCAATCTAGTAAGTGTTGGATTACTGAAATAATGATTTTTCATTTTCTTTCTTTTTTTTTTTTTAAGAGAGGGGTGGGGGAGAGGGAGAGAGAGAATCTTAAGCAGGCTCCACACCCATCTAGCACGGAGCTGACTTGGGGCCTCCATCTCACAACTCTGAGGTCAAGACCAGAGCTGAAATCAAGTCAGATGCTTAACCCTTAACCGACTGAGCTACCTAGGCGCTGTGATTTTTCATTTTCTAAGGAGGATGTATTAAAGTGTAGAAACTAAAAACTCATTTTTGGTTTTTAGAATTATTAGGGTATTTTAACCTATGTTGACATAGTCAAGCATATGTTTGAATAATTCAAAGTAGATAATAGAAAATATTTACATTTTGAATGTGCATGGGTTTCTTTAAATATTGAGTCCTGTGTCTGTGATTAAGTAAACTGGGAGTTATTTCAAGGAAAATGATGATAACATGCTGAGAAGCAGGCTCTGGGGACACTAGGAAGCTCTCTAGTTTTCTCACTTACTATGTTGTGAATGGCCCTTCAGTCAAGCCAGAACACATCTCCTCCTTAATAAGCTGATTGGGAGACCTGGATTTAAGCTTTGTTTCTTCATTTATATAATGACTAGATAAGGTTAATTTTAGGTTTTACATTCTATGATTCCTTAAACAGAAAGATGGTAGTTTGTATTTCACAGGGCTTTATGTATTATTTACATGAAATTAAAAACACAAGTATTGTGGATCTGTGGACCTATAAAGTAAAATGTACTATGGATAATCTACATACAGATGGTAATTGACAGTAATATTATTTACAAGTTCATTCTGTCAGTTACTGTTATAAATATGCATAGTCAATTCTTATTTTGGAAATGTGGATCATTATTATGTTCTTTCTCTGTTGACAGGCAGAAAAGAGTTGAAATGTAGATTGATTTTTATTTTGATACTTTATAAAAGATTTGATAGGAATGAAAATGAATCCTGCTCCCAAGTTTTGGAAGTATCTGAATTTTATTTATCTGTTTTGTTTTAGAAATTTAAAAAAATATTTTTTTGAGTATTTATTTTATGTGTAAGTCCTAGACACAGCATTTAGTAAAGGGATGGATGGATGGATGGTATCTAGTTTTTAGGAAATTTTGATTAACCTAAGGGAGATAGACATGTATGTAAACAATAATATTTAAGTATATGATTAAAATCACGTGAGTGCTGTATGATTTTATAGACTATTCTTTCGAATTTTTATCATGGGAATCAGATAATCTTAACTAAAGAAAAAAGGTGAGCTTATAGATTTTATAGAGGATAACTTTTAACTGCTGAATAGAGAGGCAGTTGTAATTTACTTGATTTTTGAATAATGATGGCTAACATTTCAGTCAGCAAAGACTGGGACTAGGCGTGCAGAAATGATCTGAACGAAAGCATGAAAGTGGGAATGTGAAAGGCATGTTCTACGTGTTGATGAGTAAGTGTAGTTGGTATGGAGCCAAGGATTCTTATAGAGGAGAAAGTGGGTGATTGCCAAGTGTATTGTTAAATTCACAGGAAAGCAATTGCCAAAGGTTGTAGTTAATTTTACATTAAGTAATATATTATTCTGAGCCTAAATTTTCCCCTCTGTAAAATAAGGTCAGATGAGATGATCTCTAAGCTACTTCATAGGTATTAAATAGGTATTTGTTGAATGATAATAAATGAGTGAGCGAGTGAAAGAGATGTCTTTAGTTATTTTCCTTGACATTCGTGCCTTAGAAATGTAGACTTTTTGGGGTAGGCAGTGGGAAATTATATATATATATTTTTAAGATTTTATTTATTTGTGTGAGAGAGAGAGAGCATGTGCAGGGGGAGAGGTCTCGAGAGAGAAAGGGAGAAGCAGGCTCCCTGCTGAACAGGAAACCAGACGTGTGGGGCTCAACCCCAGGACCCTGGGATCGTGACCTGAACCAAAGGCAGACACTTAACTGACTTGAGCCACCAAGGTGCCCCGGAAATTAAGTTTTTGATAGTAAAATTATATAACAACCTTAGTCCAAAAAAGGTAAGTCATGGTCTGTTCCTATAAATATGGTTATGTGTTTTTAAATTTATTTTTTTGTTGGAATCAGTGGATCCCTTTTTGGATTATGAATTCTCAGGATTCTTTTAACACTTAAAATATTGAGTCTTAAAAGTATTAAGTATTTTGTAGGAAAGTATTTAAAATGAATATGAGTATAGAAACTTAAGGTAATTTAATATTACCACCCCATTTTTACTGTATTTTACAATACAATTACATGGGATTGAAAAACAAATGAACAAAGTAGACTTTTACTGCAAATAGTTGGAGAAACTCTTGGGATGGCTGGGTGGCTCATTCAGTTAAGTGTCTGCCTTCAGGTCAGGTCATGATTCCAGAGTTCTGGGATGGAGTTCCACATCGGGCTCCTTGATCAGCAGGGAGCCTGCTTCTCCCTCTGCCTGCCGCTTCCCCTGCTTGTAGTCTGTTTCTTTCTCTGGCAAATAAATAAATAAAATCTTCAACTGGTTGGAGAAACTCTGGTCTAAATGATTCCAAAGTTTCTGGCTTTGTGTTGATCAAAATGCCATGATTGTGTGAATCAGTCTCTTTCCAAGGCATCTTTTCCAAGGATGCTATAAAGATGTGATTATAATGTATTCATCTGAAAATGACTTAATCATGGAGGCTGAGACTATATGACAGGCTGTTTTACCCTTAGAGCAGGCTATATTCCTTATGAGGTTGCCTTAATTTAGAAATTAAGTACGTTAAGCCTTGAGTTTTTCATGTGTTCAATGTATATGGCTTATATTCCTTACTATTGACCTGAAGTCTAACTCTGTATTCATTCAGCTACCCATGATATATCGGTATTGTACAGCACAAAACTTCCCATATAAACATATAAGACCCCATAATTGGCAGTCATGTAATACTGTTTTCTTAATGCTCTTCTGTATTCCTAGTTTCAGTTAGCAGTGTCCCCAGTACATCTAGTAGTCAAGGCAGAAGTTTTGCAATCATCTAGACTTCTCTGTGGGGCCTCCCAACAGGCGGTGAAAGAATTCACCCAAGGCATCACCCAAAGGCGATGAAGTTTATTGAGTACATTGCATGGGACTGGCAGGCAAAGGAGAGACCCTTTGCCGTAAGGCAGTGGGGGTTTGTAGTTAAGAGGGAAGGTGAAGGAGGTGTGGGAAGTGTGAAATTTGTCTTTTTTGTTACCTGTATCCAGGTATAAGTAACCCATTGTTCAGCTAGAGCTTATGGATATTTTCAGGTGATTCGCCTAATGGGCCTGTTTGTGTTCAGCCAGGAGGGAGGTGGTCACTATGGACCCTTCTACCTTATTCAGGTTCCTATTGTTCAAGTTGGTGGCCTAAAAGCAACCTCTACATTCTCCATTTCTCTTTCATCAATTATTTTAAAATTGTCACTGTGTCTGTTTTTTTTTTTAAATGCCTTTTTAAAAAAATTTTAGAGCGAGAGCACATGCGTGTACCCGCTGGAGCCGGGGAAGGGGCAGAGGGAGAGGGGGAGAGAGAATCTGAAATGGACTGCCTGCTGAGCACAGATCATGACTCAGATCTCCGGCTCTCTCCCATGATCTGAGCTGAGACCAAGAGTCCCACACTCAACTGACTGAGCTGCCCAGGTGCCCTGTCACTGTGTCTTTTGAATACATCTTTTAAAAAAAATTTATATGTTTAAACTATTTTATTTGTTTATGTATTTGAGAGAGAGGAGTGAGCAAGAGGAAGAACACAAGCAGGGGGAGGGGCAGAGGGAGAGGGAGCAGCAGAAACCCCACTGAGCAGGAACTCTAGGATCATAACTTGAGCCTGAGCTAAAAGCAGATGCTTAACCGACTGAGCTGCCCAGGCGCCCCTGAATCATTTTCTTGCTTTCTTTCTTTTCTTTTCTTTTTTTTTTTTTTTAAGATTTTTATTTATTTATGTGACAGAGAGACAGCCAGCGAGAGAGGGAACACAAGCAGGGGGAGTGGGAGAGGAAGAAGCAGGCTCCCGGTGGAGGAGCCCGATGTAGGACTTGATCCCAGAACGCCAGGATCACGCCCTGAGCCGAAGGCAGACGCCTAACGACTGCGCTACCCAGGCGCCCACCCGAATCATTTTCTAAATGTCTTAAGTCTATCCTCCTTTCTCTGTTCTCACTCTTGCTCCTTTAGTTGAGATTTTCATCCTTTTGTGCCTGGCCTCTATCAGTCCAGTAGCATTCTGATTAGTGTTTCTGCCTTAACCCTCCTCCTGCCTCCATGGTGATTTTTCTGAAACAACACTGGTGAGTATTCACCTAAAAGGCTTCTCTTGATTTACTGTTGTCTCTGGCAGAGGACTTCAAATTTCTAGTACTGTATGTAGTTGAATCCTTTCTTTAAGTATTGGTAAACATACCTGTGGCTTGATATACAGGGCTTTTTATGATTTAGTCCTAGCCTCATTTCTTGCCATTCCTGGACCTGTGCCCTGATTTCAGAGAAGCAGAATGACTTGAATTCTACAAATAGTCTTTTTTTTTTTTTTTTTTGCCTATTTTAGCACAAACTTTGCCTAGAATGCCTTTACCCCTTGTCTATTCAGTATTCTGTTCTTGTCTTAAAAATGTTACCTTAATCTCCTGAGTGATAGTGTCTTTTGTATGTTAGTGGGATGATTCCTGGCAGAGTCCCTAGATAACTTTCTGGATGGGGCCTGGTCACCAGAAGGATAAGCCATGATTAAAAGGTTAGAACTTTTTTTTCTTTTTCTTTTTTTGTTTTGTTTTGTTTTATTTATTTATCTATTTATTTATTTTTAAAAGATGTTGTTTATTTATTTGACAGAGAGGGACAGCAAGAGAGAGAACACAAGCAGGAGGGAGCTGGAGAGGGAAAAGCAGGCTCCCCGATGAGCAGGAACCCGACACAGGCTTGATCCCAGAACTCTGGGATCATGACCCGAGCGAAGGCAGATACTTAAAAACTGAGCCACCCAGGCACCCCTAGAACTTTTTTTAAAGTAAGCTCTTTGTCCAAAGTAGGGCTTGAATTCACAACCCCAAGATCAAGAGTCATATGCTTTACCGACTAAGCCAGCCAGGTGCTCCTAGGTTAGAACTTTCAGCTCCCTTCTCCTACCCCTTATCGCTGGGGAAGGGAGAGAGGCTGGAGATTGAGTTTGGTTATCAATGGTCAGTGATAAGTGCATCAGGCCTACATAATGAAACCCTCATAAAAACCCCTTAAAAAACTGGGTTTGGGGAGCTTCTGGATTGGTGAACACTCCGATGTGCTTGGAGGATGGTGCACCCTAAGAGGGCATGGAAGCCCTTTGTGCTTTCCCCCCACCCCCCAATACCTTGTTCTATTCATCTCTTCCATTTGGTTTTCCTCAGTTAAGTATCCTTTATAATAAACCAGCAATGGTAATTGATGTGAAATGTTGGAGTCCAGGAGCAAACAGTCACGAAAGAATTCTTGAGATTTCTTCAGTGGTAAAAGGGTGGTTTTATTAAGGGACCTGTGAGCAGAAAGAGCTGTCCTTGAGTTGTAAGGAGCTGCTGATTATATACTTTCAAGTTGGGAGGAGGTTAGGGATAGTGTAAGTCCCTAAGAAATTTGAAAACAAGGTTTCCAGGGCCTTGAGGGGTCATTTAGTACTGCCTCGTAAAACCTTAGTCATGAGACCCTTCAGATGTGTATCAGGGGGCCATATTTTTGGAGGATGATTGCTAACCTATATCTTGGCAGGGGTAGGGGAACTAGGGTGGGTGAGGGGTGGGTAAAGATAAAGGAAGTTTCCAAAGGGATTTTTACAGGATCCTGGAGGTTGGACTGATGTCAAGCTAAGGTTGCCTTTTGCCTTTAGCAGAATATTCACATTGTGGCAGTTGAGTTCCTGGAGGAAGATCGCTCTGCCTGTCTCAAGTACTTGTCAATGGGCTATAAATAATAAGGAAGTTTAATTTTTTTCCCTGTATTTTGCCTTTGTGTTCCCCACATCAGTAAGTAAGTGTCTCCTGAGTTCTGTGAGTCATTCTAGGAAATATCAAACCTGAGGAGGAGTTGGTGGGAACCCTCAAAGTTTTAGCCAAGTTGGACATAAGAACAGGTGGCTTGGGGACCTGGGACTTGTGACTGGTGTCTAAAGTTAAGTCTGTGGGACCAACCATTTAAACCTGTGGAGTCTGATGTTAACTCTCGGTTGTTGGTGTTAGAATGGATTGTAGGGACACCCAGTTGTTGCCAGAGAATTGGCATTGGAAGATGCCACATATTTGGTGTGGGGTCACTTAACCCCAGTTTATAAATGGAAACAAACCAAAGCTTCAGCTCAACATTAAGTTCGTATGTAGGAGAGCTGTAATTCAAAAGTCCTGTTAACTATAATTTTGTTTTATTTTTTAATTGTAATTTCCTTGAAGGAAAGAACCTATCTTTCATTTTAACATACTCAATTTTAATTTATTTTAAATTTTGAATTTTTTATTATTATATGTTCAGATCTCTCTCTCTTTTTAAAAATTTATTTGTTTTAGAGAGAGAGCAAGCATGAGCAGGAGGGGTGGAAGGAGAGGGAGAGAGAATCTCAGGCGGACTCCATGCTGAGCCCTGAGGCCAACGTCGTGCTTGATCTTAATGACTCTGAGATCACCACCCCAGCCAAAACCAAGAGTCTAACACTAAACCAACTCTATCACCTAGGCGCCCCTCAGATCTCTTGAACTTAATTGAATGCTCTCATCAATTAATCGCCTTGATGGATTACTTGTAAATTTTACTGTTATTTGTTGGGTCAAAGTATTGTTACTCTTCTAAGGTTAGCAGGACAGAGCTGACTGAGGAGGTTTAAGATCTTTAGCTTGATTTTCTTAAGTTCCTTCTATGTTTTAAATAGGACACAAATATCTCTAAATAAAAATAACTTCTTCCCAACCCATTTGGAAAATACCCCAGACTTTTCCATGCCTTGTGAAGTTGTTGCTGTCTAGTTATCATTACTATTTGTTTATTCCCTTTAACATAAGTGACCCTCCCAGGAATAGTTTAATCACCAGATGTTTGGCTAGCAGCATTCCACTTATTCTGGTTTTGCGGTTTTTCTGAGATAGGTTGAAAGGTAATCATTCCATTCCTTCTCTTGTTCTAAAGTGATTTTACTCAATTGCTCTTGAAACTTACTCTGGTAAGTGATTTGGAACCATAATGAAAGGAGAGAGGGGACGGTATTGTATTTTATACTGGTTCTTTAGGAATTGACGATTTTGACACTCATTTTCAGTTTGAGAGGTTTTGAGTTTTTAGAAATGAAATTGTGGGATTTGAAAGCTACAAGGGACCTCACAGATCATCCAACAGAGGAGCTTTATTTTTTTTAACTGAGGAAATGAAAGTTGTCAAGATCAACTGTAAGTCTGATACTTTGCCTTGGTGAGAAAAACCCAGGCTTTAGAATCTCTTTGATGTAATCTCCAGTCTACAGTCAAATCAGTCACAAGGACCAGGAATCTGGATAGATAATAAAGAAGATCAATTTGTGACAGCATTAACACTGCTCAGCCTGGAATCATCCTTTGTGAATTTTCCAAATTATTGGCAGTGTTTGAAAACACTTCATGTCTTCAGGTCCAGTAAACTCAACCATGTATTTTTATACTTTTCAATTAGTAAATTTTTCAAACTTCCAAAAAATAGCAATAAATATCCTTTTTCAAATATAATTTTATGGAGAACCAGTATACAAAACAGATATAAGTGGTATTTAATTAGAATACAATTTTAAGTATAATTTTGATTTATTGGAAAATTAGTGAAAACTCAAATTTGTGAAATAGACATATTCCCCTTCTTTCTTTAGTTTAAAAAAATTGAATGGATGTACCACAGTTCATTTAACCAGGTCCCTATTGATGCATACTTAAAGGTTGTTTCCATTCTTTTGCTTTTACAAACATTACTGCTGTGAATTACGTATGTTTATCTCTGTGTATGTGTGTGTGTTTCTGATGATCAAGTTTCTAGAAATCTGATTGCTGTGTCATTAGAATACGTTTGTTTTTAGTTTTGAAAGATATTATCAAATTAGCCTCCAAAAATTATATACATTCCCACTAGCAATGTATGAATAAGCGTAACTTTCTCACACTCTCATCCACATGGCATGTTAATTTTGTTTTTTGCTTATCTGAGAAATTGAATCTCACTGTAGTTTTTTTAAAAATTATATTTATTAAAATAATGTTTACACCCAGCGTGGGGCTTGAACCTACAACCCTGAGATCAAGAATCCCGTGCTCTACTCACTGACCCAGCCACGCACCCCGAATCTCAGTGTAGTTTTAATATTCAGTTTTTATTATATGTAAAGTTGAGTAATGTTTTATGTGTTTGCCATTTGTGTTTCCTTTACTGTGAACTATTTGTTCATAGCACTTTGCCCATTTTATTTATTTATTTATTTATTTTTAAAGATGTATTTATTTTAGAGAAAGTGCTGAGAGTGAGCAGGGGGAGGGGCCGAGAGAGAGGGAGAGAAATCCTCAAGCTGAGTCCCTGCCGAGCACAGATCCTGATGTGGGGCCTGATCTCCACCCCCCAGGATCCTGAGATCATGACCTGAGCTGAAATCAAGAGTCAGATGCTAACCAAAGGAGCCTCCCAGGCGTCTCGCACTTTGCCCATTTTAAAAATTGGGTTTTTTGAGCAGTAGGAATCTTTTATGTGTTAGGATATTAACTCTTTATGATATAAGTTGCAAATTCTTTTCATCAGTTTTTAATTTTTCTTTTCCCTTTGTTTTTTTTTCTGTTTAATTTTTATGGATATCTAAATGCAAACTTAAGATGGCTAAAGTAGAATCCTGAATTTCCCCCCTCCTCCCTTCCTTTAATCTGCTTTTCTAGTTTTCCTCAATCAAGAAACAACCTCCATCTACTCATAGCCCAAACTCCAAACCAAGAAGTTATCCTTGATTTCTCTCTATTTTTTTTGGAGGGGGATTTTTTTCCCGTTTGAGTGTAGGCGCTGTGGGGTGGTACACAGTACAGAGATTTGGAATAAGGCTTTGCAATTTTTTTTTTTTAAGTAAACTACCCTTAGTGTGAGGCTCGAACTCATGACCCCAACATCAAGAGTCACATGCTCTTCCCATTGAGCCAGACATGCGCCCATCCTTGTTTTCTCTTATACTTCCCATTTCTAATCCATCCTGAATTTTATTGGTTTCCCCTCCAAATATATATCTTAATCTATTCATTTTCTTTCTATTCACCAACTAAGTCCATCCTGCCCTAATTCTTCACCTGGGTGTCTGCTGTGGCTTTCTACTTGTTATACCCCCAAACTGGCACCTCCTCTTCCATGTAATGAGCCATCCGCTTCTCTGTAGCTTATATGATTTTTTCCAAACACATATCATCTGATTGTCATACCACCCCCTGAACCCACCCCTCCCATTGTTCAAAACCCTCCTGTGTCTCCTTGTGTCTTATGATAAAGATAATTATAACTATGTAAAATAACCTAATCTCTTTCTCCAGTCTCACCTCATACTAGGTCTTTAACTATCCCACCCCTGCCACTTTTGAGTCTCTTGTCTCTGTCATGTTCCCTTCTGACTTGGGACTTTCACATAAATTGTTCTCTCCTGGAGCATTCCTCCTCCTCCATAAGTTTATGTCTTATTGTCCTACAGATCTTAGCTCATTGGACACTTTCTCTGGAAAAGCCAACCTTCCCTAATTAGGTGGCAACCCTCTTACGAGCCCTTGTAGCACGTTATATTTCTTTTCCATAGGACTTATATTTGCAATTTTATGATTATTGCATGATTCTTTGATAAACTCCTTGAAATAAAAGGTCTTGTCTGTTTCCTTTACTGATACGTTCCTAGTGTCTATTCCAGTGCCTAGCATATGGTTACCTCTTAAGACATTTATTGAATGATTGGTTAATTAAAAGTTCTCAGGTATAGTGTTTACAGAATGTACCGTTTTATCCTTTCTGAAAAATGTGACTACTTTTGCTCTAGGCCAGTCTTTCTTACCTTTTCTGTAGGACTTGCCCAATACCACTAAGGTTCAGCAGTCTTATCTCTGAAGTCTTAAAGCATTTCAGGGATGGAATGTATCTAGGCCAATGGTCTTGATTTCATTTAAATCCTATGAGCGTTCTTCAACAGTCTTGGACTTCAGTTCCTTCTATCTTTTTTCACGTGAATTTTAGGTTTTTGTTTGTTTTGTTTTTGAGTAGAGAACAATAACTNTTTTAAATTTATTCGACAGAGATAGAGACAGCCAGCGAGAGAGGGAACACAAGCAGGGGGAGTGGGAGAGGAAGAAGCAGGCTCACAGCGCAGGAGCCTGATGTGGGGCTCGATCCCATAACGCCAGGATCACGCCCTGAGCCGAAGGCAGACGCTTAACCGCTGTGCCACCCAGGCGCCCCAGATCTATTTTTTGATCCACATCAACTCAGCAATATCTAGGTGGTCCCCAACTTTCGTAAATTTATTTTAAAATCAGTTATTTGGAATTTGGAGGTCAGAACAAATTATCCCATGGAAACCATGATAAAGTTGATACTGGTATATTCATGCAAGTACCTTCAAAACCTTTTTAACCAATAGTGTGTCTTAAATAGTACAACATTGGGGTGCTTGGTTGGCTCAGTTGAAAGAGCATGCAACTCTTGATCTCAGGGTCATGAATTCAAGCCCCATGTGGGGTGTAGAGGTTACTTAAGTAAAAACTTAAAAAATAATAGTACAATATTAGTATGAACCCTGAATTTCTCTGATCCGAGTTTAGCTCTTTTTTTTCAGTCTGAATTCTGAGGCCCTCGGAGTCTCAGAAAACTAAAGAGTTCTGTAGGATTGGCAGTGCTTAGGCGAAATATCAAGTAGCCGGGTAGAAGGAGATCCATTGAGTTGTTACTGAATTTCCTACCTTGTGGATGGATTGTAAGGGTAGAGTGGGGAGGTAAGCTACATGTTTGGAAGTTTGAGTTTATGTTATTAAACTGTGTGTACATGTTACTCGTGATAGTCAAATATCAGTTGGATTTAATAATGGGAATTGATTTATAGAGAATGGATTGATAAATTGCTTTTTCCACTATTGGTAGAATAAAGCAAAATTATTAATTATGGGTGATGTGGTCACATCTAGGAGGAAAACTAGTGCATTTTCTTCTTACTTCCGTGCAACATGGAGAAATTCTCTAGGGAGAGTATTAGGATTTTTTTTTTTTTTTTGCAAGGCTGTGCTTTCCATGGACATGGTTTCTTTCTATACATGGATCATGAGTTTTAAGATACTTTCAAACCATTTAAACTTTCTTATAAGAAGTTTTGTCATGTACCAAATTCATTCCTGTGCAGTTTTCAGTGACAAAATGGTTCTCTCATTTGTATGTATAAAAACAATGCCAGAGATGAGAACAAAACTTATGATTCAGCTGATTTTGTATTCTCTTTGGGAAGAAAAGACCCATTGAGATGAAGATTATAATTTCAGCACAAAGGAAACATTCAAGGCCCAGGCAACTCTTAAATTCAATACTAATAATACATGAAATAAATTATAAGCTTTACATTTCTGTCAGTTCTTGTAGGTACTTGCTTGCCAATACAGAGACAAGTTTGCTTAATTCTAGGTGTATTTCTTAGTGCAGAACACATCCACTTTGAAGTTTATTCTGCTATTTGTTTACAAAGTTAATACTAATTTAAAAAACTCAAGATTTTTGAGAGATTCTTAGAATTTTCATGTTGGAAGGGATCTTAGAGGACATCTGGTTTAGTGCATGACTTTTCTACTAGGGCCAGGCCAAATTGCAACCAGCGGCCTCTTCCTGCCCCCTGCTGGTCCCCTTCTTGTCTGCCGCGCTTCAGATTACAGGTCTTTGTTCCTTGAAATTATCAAACTCTGTGGGTCTTTCTACTTCCTGGAACGCTCTTCACCCATCCCTGTTCCTGTGGTTTGTTTCTTTACATTAAACAGATTTTGCTCCAATGTCAACTCTTCAGACAGGCCTTTCCCAGCCCACCCTATCTNTCTAAAAGGGGGCCCTGCCCCCCCCCCCCCCCCCCATTTTCAAAAGACTGTTTTCTTTCCTTTATAATACTTGTCAGTGCCTGGAATGATCATGTTTGTTTCTTTATTGTCTCTCTCCCCTCATTAAGCTCCATGAGAGCAGGGGCCTTATCTGTTGTTCACTGCTGTATCCTGAAGCATCTACAGTGGGCTGGCCCACTGCAGGTATCTGACAGGTATTTATAAGAATGCATGAGTAACCATTGATGGTTCATCGATGTCCAGTCGCTACTCAGCTGACATCTGTCTCCTTTTCACTTGTACCTCTGATCTTAGTTCTTCCCCCTAAAATAACCAAATCATCTGCTCTATTCCCTCTTTTTCAAAGAGTCTTCAGACATTTAGATGTCCATCATCTCTCATCAAAGCCAGACTTGCCCAGTTTTCTTACCAGCTCCTTGTCTGGCATAGTTTTAGAGTGTGGTCATCATCCAGGTTGTCCATCACTGAGAGTTTTTGGTTTTGTTGATACCCAAAACTAGAGACCATATATTGTATGAAGTCTGAACCTCAGAGAGAGTTCAGTTAAACTTTTCTGGTTCATGTAATACTGAAATGCTTTATCTTTGATAAAAAGTGATCTTTTACTTTCATATAAATGACCAAGAATCTATTCATACCTGATGTCATTATCAGAATTAACTCTTGACTTCTTAAAAATTTGTTTTATTGAGGAATATAACATAGAAATACATAAAACATAAATGTACACTCTAATGAATGTCTATTTAACTACCACTGAAGTCAAGAAAATAGAGCATTACTAGTGTCTCAGAAAGCCCTCTATCTTACCTCTCGTCAATCTTGACTCTTCCCTACCAGTAATATCCTGATTTTTATAAGAAACCCTTCATTGGTCACTTAACTTTTTAGGAATAGATTTACCACTTATGTATGCATACCTAAACCATGTAGTTTGTCGTTCAGCTTTGCCTGTTTAAAGACTGTGTATAAATGAAATGATACTATTGTATTGGTTTTCTCTTGTTTTGTAATCAATTACTACAAGTTTAGCAGCTTAAAGCGGCATCCATATATTAGCTCACAGTTCTGTAGGTCAAAAGTGTGGGCATGGTGTGGCTGGGTTCTCTGCTCAGGATATTATAAGCCTGTGACCAGACGTTAGCTGGGCTGAGTTCTTTTTCCCTTGATTAGTTTCAAAGTTTATTTCTAAGATCCAGCTTTTTTTTTCTTTTTAATCTCTTTATTGTTTGTTTTCAATTTCATGAATTTCTATTCTTGATTATTTCTTTATATTTTCTTTGGATTTATTTTGCTGTTTTTTTTTAACCTCTTGATATTGATGCTTAGTTATTTTAATTTTTTAATATTTTGTGATATATGCATATATAAGACTCTCAGTCCCCACCACCCCCAGCATTGCTTCAGCTTCTTCCCACAAATTTATTTTTTTGTTATTTTTTTAAAAAAATAAGTAAGCTCCATGCCCAACGTGGGGCTTGAACTCATGACTCGGAGATAAAGAGATACATGCTCTACCAACTGAGCCAGCAGGTGCCTCGTATTTTTCTTATTTTTAATTGTCTATTATGATTTGTTTTTTGACTGAATTATGGATTAATTTAAGAGTATTAATTTTCAAACATATGAATATTCTCTAGTTATTTCTTTTGTGATCAATTTCTTGCCTATTTGCGTTGTGCAGGGAGAACCTTGTACTTCAGTTTTTGTACTTTGTTTTGAACGGTGTTATGACCTAGCACATTATCAGTTTTTATAAATATTCTGTGTGTGCTTGGGGAAGGAAAAAAGCATTCTAAAGTTCTTTGCTACAGTCTACAATGTTCATTTGTAGTTTAAAAAATATGTCCAAAATGGTCTGTATCCTGATCTTTCTCTTTAAATTGTCTATTGAGTTCCTTTGCTGTTTTTCTCTTTCAGTTCTAGAATTCTCACTTATTTTTCAAATTTGGTCTTATACCTTTTGGACTTACTAGGTCTGTCAAACTGTTCAACCCTTGGGTTTTTAGTAATTCAGCCCTGTAGTTTTATAGGCTATTCCTGATAATTCTGATATTATACATCTTTCTGAGTCATTTTCTGTTTTGGTCATTTCTGTTTGGCTCTTGATCTTGGTATCTTATTATGTACTGCTCAGTGTAAAGGAGAAAGTATCTGTAGCAATATTGTGAGGCCCACGTTGATGTTATTTTCCTGCAGAGACTTGGTTTTTTTCACACTCCCCCTTTGCAAACACCAGATAACCCATGACATTACCAGTCTGAATGTAGGACCACCTCAGTAAGGTAGCGGTTTATTTTGGTAACATGAAACTAATTCAAGTCTGTCCAAGGGCTGATTTATTTCTGATTTCCTTCATCCTGGGAGTGTTAACTCTGAGGTTTCTGCTTTAAGTGGTGGCTTATCAAACTTCCTCCTTTTGGCACTCTTGCCTTTGACTTTTGCTTCTGGATTTTTAAAGGTTTTAAGAGCATTTTTTCCCCTCCCCCCCTTTTTTCTGGATTTTCAAGTGCTTGAGAGCTGAAACCATTTTGGGTGGTTTGGATTACATCTTTGCGTCCAATTCTTTTGCCTTGATTTCAACCAGCTAATTCTTTACAATCTTGCCTTTGGGGCTTTTAGGCTATTTTTAAAAAGTATTTCCTCCAATATTTGTATTTGTCCTCAAAGGGACACTTCATCCAAATTAGTTAGTTGAAGCTAAAGTATCTGAATTTTTAGGTCTAATTACTCAGCGTTATTCATATAAAATTGTGATGAAATCCAGTTTGGTAGTTGAAAGACTACTCTTGACACCACCTATGTTATGTATTTACCTCACATGTTTGAATTCTGATTCCTAGTTTGCATTACTCAATTTTGATGTCCATAGAAAATAGGTGGGACCAAATGTTCTTTATATATACTTAGGTACATAACTTTTGGGGGGCTGGGTCTTCTCAGTGGGAATGATTTAATTTTTATCTCAAGGTTCCTTTGAAATGAGCCATGCCATTATTGGCAGAGAGTGGGATATTTAAACACTTCCTGGGTGTTCTTCCAAATCAGCTGTGGAAAATGAAAGAATAATTCATTTTCAGAAGCACTCTGAGCATCTTTTACCTGTAATGTGACTGACTTAGATCTTTGTATGGCTGGCTCCTTCTTGTTACTGGTATGTTTCATCTCAAATACCACTTTTTTAAAGAGGTCTCTGAGAAATCACTCCTTCCCCCCCACTTCATAACAAGTATCAGTATCTGATGATAATCTTATTTTTCCCCCTAGCAAAATGTAAAGCCTCATGAGGCAAGGACCATGTCTATCTTGTTCACCACTATCTTGTGCGTCCTATTTACCCATTCTCTGAAATGTATTAGGTAGGCATTCAGTAATTATTTGTTTAATGAATGAATAGAATACATATTAATATTTTTCTGAAATTGTAACATTTTCTCTAAATGTCAGTATTATCTAAAAAATTTGTTATTCCGTTGAACTAAAGTTTTCTTTATTTTTTTAAAAAAAGATTTATTTATTTATTTTAGAGAGAGAGAGTGAGTGAACGTGGGGTGGAGGGCAGAGTGAGAGGGAGAGAGAGAAACTCAAGCGGACTCTGTGCTGAGTGTGGAGCCGCATGCAGGGCTCAATCTCATGACCCTGAGATCATAACCTGAGCCAAAATCAAGATTTGGACGCTTAACCAACTGAGCTACCCAGGTGCCCCATGAATTAAAATTTTCTTAAACAAGTATAATATCTGCTTTCTCTTGCCTTCTATTTTGCAAAAGCATTATTTGTAAATGTTGAATGAAAAATCAGATAATAAGAATTAGACCTAAAATAAATATTAGCATGAGTATTTAGCATTAGGGATAATTGTGACTTTCTTGTTATATATTGAACTGAAAGGAGGTCAGTGTTGTTGGAGTGAAGTAAGCCAAGGGAGAGAATAGTCGCAGATATCAGGGGAAGGGAGTTTAAGGCCTTGTAACTCATGTGGACTTTGACTTTCACTCATAATATGTGAGGCCATTTGAGGGTTTTGAGCAGAGTAGTGACATGACCTGACTTATTCTAAAGATTCTTGTGTGGAGAACAGACTGAAGGAGTAGGTGAGTGTGGAGCCATAAGGATACTGAAGTATGGTCTATTTGTGGGCTCTCACATCAGTTTTACTGGCAGATTTGTCTGTTTCTGTGCGAAGACCACTCTGTCTTAATTTATTTTATTTTATTTTAGTAATCTCTACACCCAACATTGGGCTTGAAATCATAACCCTGAGATCAATAGTCACATGATCTACTACTAAGCCAGCCGGGCACCCCATCCTGTTTTAATTTGTATAGCTCATTGTCAAGCCTTAATGTGTTTGGTAGGACATCCTACCAGATCCTACCCTTAAGGTCGAGTCTTCCTACTTTTCTTATTACGGATGTGTTGGTAGTATTTGGAACTCTGTTCTTCCATATATATTTTAGAATCAGCTTGTCTTAATTCCTCAGAAAGCCCTATTGGGATTTTGATTGGAATTGCATTGACTGTATAGATTAATATGGAGAGAATTGACATCTTTATAGTATTGATTCTTCCAGCCTTAAAACTGAGATAACTGTTTATTTAGGTCTTCTCTGATGCCTTTGAATAAAATTATATTTGAATAGAGGTTTTGAACATTTTTTATTCTAAATCTTTAGTGCCTCTTTTGTTATAAATGCGGTTTTAAAAATTACATTTTCTGGGGCACCTGGGTGGCTCAGTCGTTAAGAGTCTACCTTCGACTCAGGTCATGATCCCAGCATCCTGCGATCAAGCCCAGCCTCAGGCTCCCGGCTCAGCGGGAGGCCTGCTTCTCCCTCTCCCACTCCCCCTGCTGGTGTTCCCTCTCTCGCTGTGTCTCTGTCCAATAAATAAACAAAATCTTTAAAAAAAATTACATTTTCTGTTTATTGATGTTTACATTAATGTTAAAAATACAGTTGATATTTGTATATTAAGTATATGAAGCTTATATTCAGCTACTTTGTTAACATTTATAATTTGAATAATTTAAAAATTTCTTTGAATTTTTTATGTAGGGATATTATCTGTAAATTCTGTTTTGCTTCTCTTTCCAATCTAATATGTTATATTCATTTATTTTTTCTTATTTTACTGAGATGGCTAAAACCGATCAGGATAATGTTTAATATTAATGTTAATAAGCTTTAATAGTAGGACTTCTTTCCATAGTCTTAATTTTTAAAGGGACTATAATATTTTGCCCTTTATGAGTGATGTTTATTGTACTTTCTTTGTCAGATACTTTTATCATGCTATAAACGCTTAAAGCATTTAATTATGGACATACTGTTCTTCAGAAAGCTTGTACCAGTTTGTATTTCTACCATCAGCATATGAAAAGGCACACTTCAAGTCAGTGCTTTTCCACACCACATGGGTACTCTTATTTTTAAAAAGTTATAATTTCATAGGCAGCAAAGAATTTATTGGTTTTATTGGTCTTGATTTATTCTTTCCTTTTAAACCAGTATTTTGTATTGGTACAGCTGTTATTTTTCATGAAAATAGGATAGCTTTTTTTTTTGAAGCAAAATGACTTTTTTTTTTTTAAAGATTTTATGTATTTATTCGACAGAGATAGAGACAGCCAGCAAGAGAGGGAACACAAGCAGGGGGAGTGGGAGAGGAAGGCAAGCTCACAGCGGAGGAGCCTGATGTGGGGCTCGATCCCACAACGCCGGGATCACGCCCTGAGCCGAAGGCAGACGCCTAACCGCTGTGCCACCCAGGCACCCCCAAAATGACTTATTTTTAAATAATTTCAGATTTAGAGAAAAGTTGCATAGATGGTACAAAGAAATTTCTGTTTCATAGACCCTTGACCCAAATTCCCCAAATGTTAGCATTTTAATCATTCTTTGTCTCTTCCTTCGTACACATGTACTTATTATTTTTTTCTCAAATGGCTTAAGTTGCAAACTTTATCTCTAAAATATGTTGCCGTTCGTTCTTTTTTTTTTTTTTTGTTAATTTTTTTTATTAGACTGTCTTATCTGGAGATTCTGGGCTGTGCCTTGTTAATTCATCAATTGAACTATTATTGACATATATTAGTTTCAAGTATACAACATAGTGATTCTGTATTTGTATATATTGTGAAATGATCACAGTAAATTTAGTTAACATTCATCACTACACACAGTTACCAATTTTTATTCCTTGTGATGAGAACTTTGAAGATCTACTCCCTTAACAACTTTCAAACATATAATATTAACTACAGTCACATTTTGTACATCACTCATAATAATTTTAGGAAAAAGATATTTTTTTTCTTGTTCTGGTTTAGTCCAGTCCAGGATCATACATTTTTTTGTTATCATGTCTCCTAATCTTCTTTTGTGGAACAGTTGCTTGGTTCCTTGTCCTTTATAACCTAGACATTTTTAAAGAATACAGGCCAGTTACTTAGTAGAATGTCCCTCAGTTTGGGCTTGTCTTTTTTACCTTTTTGGAAGGAATGCCACAGAAGTGACGTTGTGTTCTCTCCTATCAGGAGGCATATGATGTTGACTTGTTCTATTATTGATGATGTTAACTTTGATCACTTAATTAAGGTGGTGTCTGGCAGGATTCTTCACTATGAAATTACTATTTTTCCCCTTTTAATTAATGGGTATTTTGTAGCGGAGCTACTTCGAGACTAGATAATAGTTTTCCATCAAACTTTCAACCACTAGTTTCAGCATATGTTGATAATACTTGCCTGAAATAATTATTACCAGGGTGGTTGCCAAATGGTGATTTCCTAATTCCATCACTACATTTATTATTTGGAATTATACTCTTAGAGCTTTTCCTTCTCCCCTCATTTATTTATTTATATAACTAAGGACTGGTATGTTTTTATTTTATTCTATGGTTTATAATCTACTATTTTCATTTATTTTGTTGTTTAGTTGTTTCTCAATTGACCAGAAGTGACTCAAGCTGACTCCTGTGTCCTTCAGCCATGCTCCTGTCATTCTTTGAGCATTACCAGCCTTTCTGGCACCACAAAAGTATATTCTGGGCTCATATTGTACTTTTCCTTGCTCTTGTGTGGGAATCAGCCATTTCTCTTAGGAACCTTTCATTGGTGCACTAGGTGTGCTAACGGAATGTTGGAGTGTCATTGCTTCTAGGCCTCCTCAGCAGACAGAGCTAGGGAATATATATATGTATATTTACACACACATTTATATCTATTTCTGCATCTCTATATTAAGAACTGAGCTCCTATGGTTAGCTCTAATTCCAAGCCTTCATCCTTTTCATATTTGTAACTTCTTCTTTTTTTTTTTTTTTTAAAGATTTTATTTATTTGACAGAGGGAGAGACAGCCAGTGAGAAAGGGAACACAAGCAGGGGGAGTGGGAGAGGAAGAAGCAGGCTCCCAGCGGAGGAGCCTGATGTGGGGCTCGATCCCAGAATGCCGGGATCACGCCCTGAGCCGAAGGCAGACGCTTAACGACTGAGCCACCCAGGCGCCCTTGTAACTTCTTTTTATGAGAATAAGAAGCCAAACTCTCATTATCCCCAATGTATTTATTTACTTATTTGCTCAGTCCAAGAACACACATAATTTCATATCTCTTTTCAAAAACATGTATCTCAGTATAGTATTTGTTTATAAATGATCTTTTTTTTGTTTGTTTTTAGAGTGAGGAGAGTATGTAGTTAAAACTTTGTTTTCAAAAGTTACCTGGAGTTAATTCTTTTCCCCCTGGCCCCTCTCCCCTGTTCAGTGTGGTTATGTGCATTTCAAATATAGTTAGGTGCATTTGTTTTTGTTCCATTTTGGGTTCTTCTCTCTTATTATCTTTTTCTTTCTTTCCCTTTCTTTCTTTCTTTTTTTTTCTTTTTCTTTTTAGTATATGAAACATTAACATGATTTTTTATAAATTTTTTTTTTAAAGATTTTATTTATTTATTCGACAGAGATAGAGACAGCCAGCGAGAGAAGGAACACAAGCAGGGGGAGTGGGAGAGGAAGAAGCAGGCTCCTAGCAGAGGAGCCTGATGTGGGGCTTGATCCCATAACGCCGGGATTACGCCCTGAGCCGAAGGCAGACGCTTAACCGCTGTGCCACCCAGGCGCCCCAACATGATTTTTTAAAAAAAAACTGTACAAAATAGTAGGATAGATTATTAGAGTGCTGAATATAAAACTTATGGCTTTTGTGTTTTCTCTTTCAGGGAATCATTTAATACTTCACATTAGAACAAATATGTGAAAGTCCCTGCCAGCCTGTGAGAATTTCTTCCTTTGACATTTTGTTTCTACTTCACAACTGTCTCTGAAGTTCTTTCTTGATGCCATGTTCTGTGGCTTGCGTCAAAAGAGGAGTTTGTCTTCATGAAGATTCCTAACATTGGTAATGTGATGAATAAATTTGAGATCCTTGGGGTTGTAGGTGAAGGTAAGTTTAGCATTCCTTGAGTTTCTGAGCAATGTATGTAGTTATACCTACCACTGAAAAGGTTACTAATTCACATCCTATTAATTTTACCTATATTAATTCAGATATGTGCTTAAGTGAAATATTAAAAATTAAATTGTGTTATTTGGGTTTTATTCTCCAATTGAAAGTTAATATTTTAAAACCCTTTAAAATTTAATAAATCAGGTATTTCTTAAGGGTGCCTTCATTTTTTCTTTCTTTCTTTCTTTCTTTTTCTTTCTTTCTTTCTAAGATCTTATTTATTTATTTATTTTTTAAGTAATCTCTACAATGAAGGTGGGGCTCAGACTCAAAACCCCAAGGTTAACAGTTGCATGCTCTTCTGACTGAGCCAGCCAGGTTCCCCAAGGCTGCCTTCATTTCATTGTTTGCATTGGCAATTATGGTTTCTTTAGTCTATAACTTTTTTACATTTTTTTTTATATCAAGTTTATTTTAGATAACTTAAAATTTATTTGTATAAGTTAAATTTTACTTAATACATGGTAAAAATAAGTGAATAACTTCTATTTGTCTTTGAGAATGACAAACCACATTTTTATAAATTCTGAGGTACACAACTTGTTTATATTTTAACATTTCTGAAATCAGGATGTGTGTTATAATCCATAGCATGTTGTGGTTTAATTGGCAGCTCTTTTTCCCCCCAAGTAGTACATAAAATAATGCTTATGATTAATGACATCATTAATTTGATGAAATATGATAATTCATTTGTCATAAGTCTTCCTGATTTTCCCTTTTTTTTTTTTTAAGATTTTATTTATTAGAGCAGGAGAGGGCACAAGTGGAAGGGAGGGGCAGATGGAGAGGGAGAAGCAGACTCCCCACTGAGCAGGGAGTTCCATGGCTGGGGCTGGGTCCCAGGATTCTGGGATCATGACCTGAGCAAAGGCAGATGCTTAACCCACTGAGGTACCCAGGCACCCCCCTGATTTTTCCTTCTTTGTCATTTTTGCTTTTGACTTAAAGATAACTTTATGGAGATTTTGAGAAATGATTCTGTTAACAGGGTATGAGTGATTATAATTATGGTTTCTTAGCATTTATTAATTTTTTTAGAGGGGGATGGGAGGAGGGGCAGAAGGAGAGGGAGAGAATCTTAAGCAGGCTTCACGCCCAGCGTGGAGCCCAGTGTGGGGCTTGATCTCACAATCCTGAGATGATGACCTGAGCCAAAATCAAGAGTCAGAGGCTTAACTGACTGAGCCACCCAGGCTCCCCTAGCATTTATATCTTTAAAGCAAATGTTATAAAAATTTTTATTTTATGAATTTTTCTTTTTTTTTAATAAAGATTTTATTTATTTATTTGACAGAGAGAGCTCAGGCAGGGGGAGCAGCAGGCAGAGGGAGGGGGAGAAGCAGGCTTCCTGCTGAGCAAGGAGCCTGATGTGGGGCTCGATCCCAGGACCCTCGGATCACGACCTGAGCTGAAGGCAGCCGATTAACTGACTGGGCCACCCAGGTGCCCCTATTTTATGAATTTTCAAATAAATTGTGAATTTTGAAAGAAGTTTGGAAGATTTACCTGTGAACAGCAAAGCTGTTCTAAATATTAAGTAGTTAAGTCCTTTTCAAATAAATAGCAACGATTAAAATACAGTCTGGGGTGACTGGGTGGTGCAGTTGGTTAATTGCCTGATTTTGGTTTCGGCTCAGATTGTGATCTCAGGGCTGTGAGATCAAGTCCCGCATTGTGCCTTGTGCTAGGCACGGAGTCTCCCCTTGCCCCTCCCTCTGTGCTTTTGTTCTCTTTCCCTCTCTCTCTCTCTCTAAAATAAATACATAAATCTTAAAAAAAATACAGTCCAATTATTGGGTACTTGCTTTAAGGTCTGAAGTCAAAACCATATAAAAAGAATGGATCCAAAAAAGAAAAAAGAATGGATCCTTCTTCTTTCACCAGTCAACTCCTTTCCCTTTTCTTTATTGATTGTAATTATGTAAATAAAATTCATTTTTTTTTAGTAATTTCTTTTAAAAAAGATTTTATTTATTTATTTATTTATTTGAGAGAGAGAGAACACACAAAGGGAGAATGAGAGGGTCCGATGTGGGGCTCCATCCCAGGACCCTTAGATCATGACCTGAGCTGAAGGCAGATGCTTAACCAAGCCACCCTGGCACCCCAATAAAATTCATTCTTGATGTCTTATTACTGTTTTATGTAGCTGCCTTTTTTGTTTTTTTTTCCAAAATATTATATTTTTTCCAAAAAATTATAATTAGAAACTAATGCAGTAAATAAAGATACTGACTGGAGCCATTCAGCTCATAGGGTGTAACAGGGTTGGAATGTTTCAAATTCTGAGCCCCAGGTTTTCTGTTTCACAACCTTGGTTTTCTTAGTATACTTGTAGGTGATCATCTCCTTAGGAATTAGCTCAGATTAACTAAACTACTAGACTGTTCTATAAATCAGAATATGTCAGTTTCAGTTATAGTCAGAACCATCATTGCTATGTATTTTTTCTTTGTAAACTACCTCAGATGCTTTTTGCCTAAGAAATACATGTATATTATGGAAATTAAAAACTTTCTGGTAAACTCTGCATTCTTGTAGCCCAGGCGGTGTATTTTCACTCCATAGAAAAACTGGCATGAGCAGTTAAATCGGGATTGAAGGATTGCCTGGTGATTGTGGAATTAAGTTGGATGGTTGTAGTCGCTGATTCCATCCTGACTATGATAATAAGATTCATTGATCTCCACCAAAGTGAGGGAGACTTGTTCCGTTCTCCAGATTCTGTTTGAGATACGTTTCCCAATTTCATCTCTCTGAAGTTCCCTTGTCATAGATGTATGCAGACTTTGCCTGTCTGTTAATGTTCTTGGCATTTCTACAGACCTCAAGTTATCATACATTACGTTTTGATTCTGCTAATTGGGTTGTCAAAATATAACTCTAACCTCAGTTTCCTGGGTACCTTGTTGTCAACTCTGTTCTGCCTCTAAAGAAGTAGTTTTTTGGCTAGGTAAGAGAATAAGTAACCCAAACCGTAGTGATGAATCTCATCAAAGTATACCAAAGAAAGTGGAAGTGCTTAGCTATAAATGGCCAGAGAGCCTTGGACTACTTATGGTCTGTGCCCTTGCACTGAGTCTTTATTTATGGCAAAAATGTAGCAGCTTCTACTAGTTAATTGGAATGCTTAGGCCTATATTATTTTGCCAGTCAGGAAAGACATTCCAGTATCCCGGAAGAGTACTTAAATGTTTCCTAGGACTGAGAATATATTTGGTAGGCTTGGTACCTGAGGTTACTATTGGGAATCAATTAGCTTTTAAATTTTAAGTTTTCTACAATATTTTGAGTTTTTTTTTTATTTACTCTTAAAGTTCTTATGTCCAAATCTTGTCTCCAGTAATTTTAAGCTTAAATTTAAAATGTTTCAAGTGAAGTTTTCTTTAAAAAGAGAAACATTTAAAGATACTTGGGTAAATGAGTTGCTTATACTCTTGTTTTTATAAAAAATATATACTAAATATCCACATTTTGTTTGTGTGCAGCTCACTGCATTATCACTGCAGAGTATTGTCGTTTTAGGAATCATTATTATATCATATACTGATAGCTAATATAAATATAATAGAACTTTTATTTGTCTAAGGGCTATAGTTTGTATATGTGCCCCTAATTTTTTATTTCTTTTTATTGTAGGAGCCTATGGAGTTGTACTTAAATGCAGACACAAGGCAAGTACATGGTTTTTAAAATGAAAATCATGTATATGTTTAACTGTTTAGAAACTAATGTATTGTTCTGTGCACGTGGGCATATAATTAAAACTGTCTGGCTATGATAATGATGCTTAATGAAGTAGAATGAACATGTGAACCTAGAAAAAGACTACTTTTGGACAAGCTTTATCATGATTAGGTAGTCATTAGTTATTTGCAGTCATATGCTGTTTTTTCTCAACTGACCTTTGTGTATAGGTGAAAAGCTTCCTAATGGGAGAGGAGAAAAGGTGATATAGAAGAAATCAAGGTAGTGACAGATTTATGGTCAAGTACTTATGAACAAGGATGAGTTTCATTCAGTCATTATTTTTCATGTAGACCCAATAACTTATATTGCTTGGTAGATCTGAATCCAGATTTCAAAAGGTAGCGGACGAGTGTTTGGTTATGAAATAGGGCTTCAGATAATAGTGTATGATTATCATTATTGATTGTAGTTGATCACCCTTGAGTAGCCTTGAAATGGATCTTACTATATAGATTATTTGACTGTTATACTAATTACCAATTATTCAGGGAAATTATTTCAGGATTCCCATAGCTGTTGCTCAGTGATAAGCATGTTTTACTCAGAGACTAACTTTAAGGTGGCAAGTGTTGCAGCTGTAACAATTTTAAATATTAGGTTAAATATTTTTCTGTTGTGGTATACCTAGTCTGAGTATTAGTATCTGGCCTCATGGTATTTTGTGTATAATTTTGTTAAGATGAAAGGTTAAAGTTTTTGTGATATTTTCTACTGGAATTATTTATGTTTGAGTTTAAAAATTTAGCCCAAGTCATAATTTAAACTCTCAAATCTATCATAACATATATGTATGTGTATATATGCATAAATAAAGAGGATACTGTTTTTATGTTTATTTTTTCTTTCCTGTTGTATAAAATGGTATGTTTTGGATATAAGGCTTCATGCCAGTTGATGTGTTTTTGGGTTTTAGATCATAAATCTCTTAATTCAATGAATTTTTTTTTTAAAGATTTTTTTAATTTTTATTTATTCGACAGAGATAGAGACAGCCAGTGAGAGAGGGAACACAAGCAGGGGGAGTGGGAGAGGAAGAAGCAGGCTCATAGCAGAGGAGCCTGATGTGGGGCTCGATCTCAGAATGCCGGGATCACGCCCTGAGCCGAAGGCAGACGCTTAACCGCTGTGCCACCCAGGCGCCCCTGAATTTTCTATTCTTAAATTTGGGTGTTCAAAGTATCTTAGGTTCAAAGTATCTGAAGATCTCTGCCAGTAAATCCTTAAGAAAATGGTTTGAATACTGTGGCTATTGATTTAGTATGATTAAGAATTTAAAATAATAAACACAATCAAAAGAAATTTAGCACCTTGAATATCTCATTAAGAAATATTACTGTGGTGGGAAATTAAACAAATGAAAAGCTTCTAATGAATTGTATACTGTTAATGAGTTGCCTTGAGTTAACAATAAATTTCTGAAGCTTTAAAAAAATAAAATTCCTCGGTGGATACTACTCAGGGGAAATAGGTTGTTAAATTTGACTCTTCCAATAAACACAATACTTCATTTTATACCATGGCTCTGTTTATGCAGCATAATAAATGGACGCTTCAGTTCTTAATCTTTGAGTTTTAAAATTGAAAGATTTCTGATATATAATGCAAACCTTCCAACAGCATTTTCTCTCAGTCTTGTCCCACTTCTTCCTATGACTGTTTCACCTATACTTTTTCTTTTTTACCTTATCTAAGCTCTCTTTCTGCCTTTTATGTAAAAATAAACTTCATTAGTTGATTATATTGTTTTTATCTTTCCAAGTGTGTGGTTTATTTGTGTGGGAAGATATGTCTGTTACTTGTACCTGATTCTCATAATGCACACTGTTAGTCCCAGCAAGATGGGCCCATAATAAAAGTAGATGAGAACAGGTATCTCTGCTCTTGAGAAACCAACTCTAAATGTGAACTATGATTCCTAGGGCAGTTGGAGTTAAAAGGATGAATAAACCATAATTTTCTTGCTCTTGTCTGGCTTATGGTCTGAAGAGGTAGAAGAACAGATACTGGAAAAAAATAGCCCATGAGGTTGCTGCAAATGACATTGCATCTAAAAATAATCTCTTTTTTACTGCCCTTCACTAAATGAGGAACTCACAGACCAGCTCTCTAAGTATTGTTGTTTTTTCCTTTACATGCATCTAAAAAGATATTGCTGGATGGAAAATGTAAAGCATAAATTAATGCCTACCTCAGAGTAATATAAAACTCTTTTTAGAATCTGCAGCTGTTTAGTCATTAGACTTGTTATAGATATATCCTCTTTTCAGCTAGAATCAGAGCTTCAGTCTTTACCCCATTATCCAAAAAGAGAATTTGATGCTTCTAAGATTTACCCTTTGGGGATCAAACAAGTAGATTACTATGAAATCTCATGTTATATTTAAAAATGGATATAATCCTCCCTGTTGTACCCATGATATATAAAATAATCACAGCTATATATTTTGCATAGCTTTTAAAGGCTTAATGAAACACTTATAAAAATGTATAAATCAGGTCTGTATGATTATGCATAGGTACGTGTGATCACTTATGCATCAGTTTTATCTCTTTTGGATAAGGTTGGCTGTGGGTATATATATAATTAAAGAATTCCTAGCACATTAAACAAATGTATCTTGTCTATTATGAACACAGTGTTCCTTGGCTATTCCAGGCCAAACACCATACTTCTTAATTTTCTGAAACAAATGCTGCACAATTAAAAAAGAAAAATGTAACTATACTCTCTTTTTCACAGCTTCTGTTTATTGTATATATGCACATTGGCATATATATGAAAATTCTTAGCAGTAAGTGTTAAGCTACTTATGGCACCTTAGGGCTACTCACATTTGGAAGAAGTTCTGGTTTGGACCTTTACTCTCCCGATATGCATTGCTGGTTGTCTTTTTATTTGCATGTCTGCTTTGAAGTGCTTAGGTGTATTTTACAGCATACTTTTCTTTGCAGAAGTTCAGAGAGGTCATCCTTACAACAAAGTAGGGCAAATGGAATGGAGTGACATAGGGAGATGTGATTAGAACTGGAAATAAGGTGTTGTGCAGCCTGATTGAGAGAGGTTGGAGGGTGATGCTAATTGATCCTAGGACAGGGAAGTGCTGATTCACGTATTTCCTTTCCTGTGGTTGTGGCTGACATATGAGAAATTTTTGTTTGTTTTGAAGTGGAAGGTGACATATGCTCTTGGGATAGCTAATTATACAAAGGCATGAAGAATCCAGCATTAGGGTAGAGCCTAGAAGTATTTAATAAATAATAAAGTTGACTTAAATTATAGAACCAAAAATAAGGGCCACTGTAGAGTACCAGGTCCCTGTGGAAGGATTAGAGATGATCCCAAGGGTTTGTGGTAAACTGAAAAATTGTTGCTATTATTTATATGACTGACAAACTTATAAAGGGTATATAAGTTTTGGGGGAGAAATAATGAGTTTCACTTTCATAAAAAAGAATAAAATGGCAGCAAAATACCAAACCTGATAATAAATACCACATACTGAGCATCTAACATATGCCAGCCAACTCTGTAGACGTTGTCCATTTACTACTCACAACAGCCCTACTCTTATACCCATTTTACAGATAAGAAAGCAGAGTCATTAGAGAGATAATGTTAGGGCCAAGATTATGCATCTAAGAAGTGGTGGAACCAGGTTTCATCTGATGCCAGAAATCACTAACTTGATCATGACTGTGAAATGTTAAGGACCTTCCAAGCGGAAGTGCAGAGTGGAGTTAAGGGCGTGCCTTAAATAGTCTCACTGAAAGGAGTGGGAAAGCAAGGAAGAAAGATTTTCTTAAAAATGGTACTTACCAACAGTGTAAAAATCCATAAAAAGATCCATGATGATAAGGATTGAGGGGTGAGAAAACCCATTTCTTTTAATATCGTCATTTATTGATGACCCCTTTAAGTGAAATGGCACATTGAATGCCAAATTGCGGAGGTTAAGGAGAGAGCAGGTTGAGAAAATCCGGTTTGTGCCATTTTTCTCTTTTGAGAGTTGAGAAATTGAGATTGAGAGTAGTAGGAGGAATAGATGTGATTAAATATTCACTAGTCAGGAATCCCCGTATTTTCACCCCACTAAAAGGCATTCTTGGGTTATTAATCACTTATGCACAATTTGTCTTTTGTTATAAGGGTTCATTTTTAGCAAGCATTATGTATTTTGAATTACTGACCCTGTTTTTCTTTTTCAGATTAATTTTGTTTTCTACCAAAAAGCTGAGTGGTGATACTGTCATTTTTAAAAAATAAAAAACTATTTTAAGCAGATACTTGAGGGAAAAGTCAATGAACCATCACCAGTTTAACAGATTATTTATAGTGTGCCATCTAAAACCATACAGTAATTTTCTACTAAAACAAAATAAACATTGTTTCAGTTTTTTTCCACATTAAATGAAACAAGCCTTTAAATTTTTTTTAGATTTAAGCTTTACATGTGAATTGAGCTTTTAAAACACAACTTAAAAGAGATGAATCAACAATAACAAACTGAATATATGGGATTAATTATATTATTTTCTTTGTCATTACTTTCCTTATTATTTAAATATAAGTAGGATGTGGATTCCTGCTTCTTGTGTACAAAATTTCTACCATTTGAAGAAAATTAGAGAGAGGCTTGGGTTTTAAATAAAGATTGGAAGCAGCTGGAAATATTTCAGTATTGGTTGATTATTTCACCATGATTTTTTTGAAGTAATCACACATTCCTAAATGATATTAATTTACTGCAGGTTATGGAGATTAACGAGATGCCACTGTTCAACTGGACTTTGGGTCAGGAACAAGGATCATAGGAATTATTAGTGGGGGAAGACATCTTCTATCTACTCTTAAAGGGGCACTCATAGAACCATTACTTCTATGTGGGTTCCTCTCTTGGCCTAGCTTTTCTTGCTGATCCAATTAATTGTAGAACAGTTTCTGGAACACTACGAAAGTCTTATTAAAATCATACTTCTTTGTGTTATAATATTCTGTATTTCAGATTCAGCTAGTCTTTAAAATTTTTTTTATTTAAATTCAATTAATTAACATATGATGTATTATTAGTTTCAGAGATAGAGGTTAGTTATTCATCAGTCTTATATAATCCCCAGTGCTCATTACATCACATGCCCTCCTTAATATCCAACACCCAGTTACCCCATCCCCCCACCCCTCTCCCCTCCAGCAACACTTTGTTTCCTATGATTAAGTTTCTTATGGTTTGTCTCCCTCTCTGATTTTCGTCTTGTTTTATTTTTTCCTCTCTTCCCCTATGATCCTCTGTTTTGTTTTTTAAATTTCATATATGAGTGAGATCATATAATTGTCTTTCTCTGATTGACTTATTTAGCTTAGCATAATACCCTCTAATTCCATCCACATCTTTGCAAATGGCAAGATTTCATCTTTTTTGATGGCTGAATAGTATTCCGTGTGTGTGTGTGTGTGTACACACACACACACACACACACAAACACACACACACACACACTGCATCTTCTTTATCCATTCACCAGTCAATGGACATTTGGTCTCTTTTCATAGTTTGGCTATTGTGGACATTCCTGCTATAAACACTGGGGTGCAGGTGCCCCTTCAGATCATTACATTTGTATCTTTGGGATAAATACCCAGTAGTGCAATTGCTGTGTCATAGGATAGCTCTATTTGCAACTTTTTGAGGAACCTCCATATGGTTTTCTAGAGCGGCTGCACCAGCTTGCATTCCCTCCAACAGTGTAGGAGGGTTCCCCTTTCTCCACATCCTTGCCAACATCTTTGGTTCCTGCGAGGTTAATTTTAGCCATTCTGACTGTTGTGAGGTGGTATCTCATTGTCATGTTGATTTGTATTTCCCTCATGCTGAGTGATGTTGAACATTTTTTCATGTGTCTGTTGGCCATTTGGGTGTCTTCTCTGGAGAAATGTCTGTTCATGTCTTTGTTCTTTGGGTGTTGAGTTTGTTAAGTTCTTTATAGATTTTGGGTACTAGCCCTTTATCTGGTATGTATGTCATTTGCAAATATCTTCTCCCATTCTGTCAGTTGTCTCTTGGTTTTGTTGACTGTTTCCTTTGCTGTGCAAAAGCTTTTTATCTTGACGAAGTCCCAGTAGTTCATTTTTGCCTTTGTTTCCCTTGCCTTTGGAGACATGTCTAGCAAGAAATTACTGTGGCTGAAGTCACAGAGGTTGCTGCCTCTGTTCTCCTCTAGGATTTTGATGGATTCCTGTCTCACATTTAGGTCTTTCATCTATTTTGAGTCTATTTTTGTGAATGTTGTAAGGAAACGGTCCAGTTTCATTCTTCTGTAGGTGGATGTCCAATTTTCTCAACACCGTTTGTTGAAGAGACTGTCTTTTTTCCATTGGATATTCTTTCCTGCTTTGTCAAAGATTAGTTGACCATAGAGTTGAGGGTCCGTTTCTGGGTGCTCTATTCTGTTACATTTTTGCTGAATTCCTGTGAGTTCTAGCAGTTTTAGGGTGGAGTCTTTGGGTTTTCCACATAGAGTATCATGTCATCTGCGAAGAGTGATAGTTTGACTTCTTTGCTGATTTGGATGCATTTTATTTCTTTTTGTTGTCTGTTTGCTGAGGCTAGGACTTCTAGTACTGTGTTAAACAGCAGTGGTGATAGTGGACATCCCTGCCATGTTCCTGACCTTAGGAAAAAAGCTCTCAGTGTTTTCCCATTGAGAATGATATTCACTGTGGGCTTTTCGTATGTGGCTTTTATGATATTGAGGTATGTTCCATCTGTCCCTACACTGTGGAGAGTTTTAATCAAGAAAGGATGCTATACTTTCTCAGATGTTTTTTCTGCATCTATTGAGAGGATCATATGGTTCTTGTCCTTTGTTTTATTTATGTAGTCTATCACATTGATTAATTTGCGGATGTTGAACCACCCTTGCAGCCCAGGAATAAATCCCACTTGGTTGTGGCAAATCATCCTTTTAATGTACTGTTGGATCCTATTGACTAGTATTTTGGTGAGAATTTTTGCATCCATGTTCATCACGGATATTGGTGTGCAGTTCTACTCTTTGGTAGGGTCTTTGTCTGGTTTTGGGATCAAGATAATGCTGACCTCATAGAATGAGTTTGAAAGTTTTCCTTCCGTTTCTATTTTTTGAAACAGCTTCAGAAGACTAGGTATTAGCTCTTCTTTAAATGTTTGGAAGAATTTCCCTGGGAAGCCATTTGGCCCTGGGCTTTTGTTTGTTGGGAGATTTTTGATTACTGCTTCAGTTTCCTTGCTGGTCTGTTCAGGTTTTCTATTTCTTCCTGTTTCGGTTTTGGTAGTTTATACGTCTCTAGGAATGCATCCATTTCTTTCAGATCACCTAATTTTTTGGCATATATTGCTTATGATATGTTCTTGTAATTGTATTTCTTTGGTGTTGGTTCTGATCTCTCCTTTTTCATTCATGATTTTATTAATTTGGGTCCTTTCTCTTTTCTTTTTGATAAGTCTGGCCAGGGGTTTATCAATCTTATTAATTCTTTCAAAGATCCAGCTCCTTGTTTTGTTGATCTATTCTGTTATTCTTTTGGTTTCTATTTTATTGATTTCTGCCCCAATCTCTATTATTTCTCTTCTCTTGCTGGGATTAGGCTCTATTTGCTGTTCTTTCTCCAGCTCCTTTAGTTGTAAGGTTAGGTTGTGTCTTTGAGAGCTTTCTTGTTTGTTGAGAAAGGCTTGTATTGCTATATACTTCTGTCTTAGGCCCGCCTTTATTGGATCCCAACGATTTTGAACAGTTGTGTTTTCATTTTAATTTGTTTCCATGAATTTTTTAAATTCTTCTTTAATTTTCTGTTTGACCCATTCATTCTTTAGTAGGATGCTCTTTAGCCTCCATGTGTTTGAGTTCTTTCCAAATCTCTTCCTATGATTGAGTTCCAGTTTCAAAGCATTGTGGTCTGAAAATATGCAGGGAATGATCTCAGTCTTTTGGTACTGGTTGAGACCTGATTTGTGACCAAGTATGTGATCTATTTTGGAGAATGTTCCATGTGCACTCGAGAAAATTGCGTATTCTGTTGCTTTAGGATGGAATGTTCTGAATATATCTGTGAAGTCCATCTGGTCCCAGTGTGTCATTCAAAGCCCTTATTTCCTTGTTGATCTTCTGCTTAGATGATCTGTCCATTGCAGTGAGTGGGGTGTTAAAGTCCCCTACTCTTATTGTGTTATTATTGGTGTGTTTTTAAAATTTTGTTATTAATTGGCTTATATAATTGGCTGCTTCCATGTTAGGGGCATAAATATTTACAGTTGTTAGATCTTCTTGTTGGATAGACCCTTTAATTATGATACAGTGTCCTTCCTCGTCTCTTAATATAGTCTTTGGTTTAAAATCTAATTTGTCTGATGTAAGGATTGCCACCCCAGCTTTCTTTTGATGTCCATTAACATGATAAATGCTTTTCCACCCCCTCACTTTAAATCTGGAGGTGTCTTTGGGTCTAAAATATGTCTCTTGCAGAAAGCATAGATGGGTCTTGCTTTTTTATCCAATCTGATATCCTGTGTCTTTTGAATGGGGCATTAAGCCCATTTACATTCAGAGTAACTATTGAAAAATACGAATTCAGTGCCATTGTATTACCTGTAAAGTGACTGTTTCTGTATATTGTCTCTGTTCCTTTCTGATGTATGTTACCTTTGGGCTCTGTGCTTAGAAGATCCCTTTTAATATTTCTTGTAGGGCTGGTTTGGTGATCACAAATTCTTTTAGTTTCTTTTTGTCCTGGAAGCTTTTTATCACTCCTTCTATTTTGAATGACATTCCTAGCTGGATAAAGTATTCTTGGCTGCATATTTTTCTCATTTAGCACCCTGATTATATTATTATCAGATTGTATCAGTTCTTTCTGGCCTGCCATGTCTCCATTAATAGGTCTGCTGCTGCCAATCTAATGTTTCTAACCTTATAGATTGCAGACCTCTTGTCCCGAGCTGCTTTTAGGATTTCCTCTTTGTCTCTGAGATTTGCAAGTTTCACTATTATATGTCTGGGTGTTGACCTATTTTTATTGGTTTTTGAGGGCTGTTCTCTGTGCCTCCTGGACTTTGATGTCTGTTTCCTTCCCCAGGTTAGGGCAGGTCTCCACTATAATTAGCTCCGTATACTTTCTGTCCCGCTCTTTCTTTCCTTTTCTGGGATCCCAATTGTTTTACTATTGTTTTGCTTTATTATATCACTTGTCTCTTGAATTCTACCCTCTTGATCCAGTAGTAGTTCTCTCTTTGTCTCAGCTTCTTTATTCTCCATCATTTTGTCTTTTATATCACTAATTCTCTCTTCTTCTTCATTTATCCTATCAGAGCCTACATTTTTTTATTACACCTCATCAGTATCCTTTATGATATCCTTTTGATATCGACTTTAGTTCTTTTATTTCTCCAGAAAGGGATTCTCTCGTTTCTTCTATGCTTTTTTCAAGCCCAGCTAGTATCTTTATAATCGTTATTCTGAAGTATAGTTCCAACATTTTACTTACATCTATACTGATTAGGTCCTTGGCAGTCAGTACTGCCTCTTGTTCTCTTTTTTGAGGTGAGTTTTTCCATCTTGTTATTCTGTCCAGAGAAGAATAGATGGATGAGAGAACAAATACTAAAATGGCAACAACAACCCCAGAGAAATACACACTAAACAAATTAGAAGAGACCCGAAACCGGGGCGTGGGGGGGGGGGGAGAAAGAGTATAATCAGGCGGACAGAATAGAGGAATACACTGAATCCTGTGTGTATTTTGGTCCATTTGTTAGAAAACTAAATCCCAAAATTGTAAAGAAAAAATTTATATTTATACAAAAATAAAATTAATTACAATGAAAGGATAGAATGTAACTGTAAAAATGAAAATTAAAAGAGAAAAGGGGGAAAAAAAAGAATATAAACAGGTGAACAGAACAGAGCAATACACTATATCCTGAGTGTATTTTGGTCAGTTTGTTAGAAGAAACTGCATCCAAAAATTACAGAAAACATATATATATAAGTTATATATATATATATATATACACACACACACAAATAAAATTAAATATATATTTATATGTATATATATACAAAAATAAAATTAAATACATTGGAAGGATAGACGATAACTGTAAAGATGAAAATTAAAAAAGATTTTAAAAAAGAGTCAATAAAATAAGAAATTGTTTGAAAATGAAAGAGAAAAAAAATAAAATTGAAAGACTAAAGAATCATGGGTAAAAAACCCCATGAATTCTCTATACTCTTTTCCCCCAATGTTGGAGTTTTATAGTTCTCTGTGATTGGTAAATTTCATCTTAGCGGGATATTCCTGCTGATCTTCTGGGGGAGGAGGCTGTTGCATTGATTCTCAAGTGTCTTTGCCCTGGGTGGAATTGCACCGTCCTTGCCAGGGGGCCAAGTTAAGTAATCTGCTCAGGATTGTTCTAGGTGGCTTTTGTTCCCTGAAGGCTTTCTGGGGGGCACTTAAGAGGATGAGAATGAAAATGACGGCTTCCCATTCTCCAGCCCCAGAGCCGACAGAGCTCAGGGCCCCATTCCTCAAGGCGCCCTCAGGGAAAAGCAGTCAGTCGCTCCTGTCTCCCTGGTCTCGGTCAGCACTCCAGGCTCACCCAGCCTGTGACTGCATGTTTCTATCTCAGGCACGCAGTCTCCAAACCTTTTGAGTCTCCAAACCCGGGGGAGGGAGGAGAGGGTTTCCTGCCGCTCACTGTGCCCCTGCTCAGAGAGTGGTTGCCCGACTGTGACACAGTTCATGGTTTATGGCAACCCTGAGCTGAGAGCCCACTCCTGTGCCTGTTGATTGTGGCTGGCTTCCCTGCTCCGATGCCTGGGAACTCTGCCGCACTCAGGCACCCCTGTCTTCCTGTGACCCCGAGGATCCTGAGACCACGCTGTCCCACCTAGGATATTGCTCTGCTTCGCCACCTGAGCGCCTTTCAGGCAGGGACATCCCTCACTGGAGCAGACTTCTAAAAGTTATGATTTTGTGCTCGACTGCCATATCACTTTCCAGTGCCAGCTGACGGAGACTCCCCTGCCCAGTGTATCTTTCCATATAGCGCCAGGGATTGACTTCTACGCACCTCCTACCTTGCAGAAAGTGGTCGCTTTTCTCTTTGTAGAGTTGCAGCTATTCTTCCTTAGATCTCCGGTTGAGTTCTCAGGTTTTCAGAATGATTGGATAGCTATCTAGCTGAATTCCTGGGACCAGATAAAACTAAGGTCTCCTCCTCCTCCACCATATTGGACTCCGCTCTCTGCTAGTGTTTTGATACAGAGCAAACTACCTATGTTTCTGTTGTCTTATTATCAAAAGAAATAATGGCTCGTATATCAATTCACAGGTGAATCTAACTTCTTCAGGGAAATAAAAGAATTTTGGGATTTTACCTTTAGCCTCATCATCCTTATCTAGATTTGTTTTGTTTGTCTGGTTTTTAGTAAGTGGGATAAAGAAATGGTCATGTTAGAACTGGCCGATAATAACTCTGCATGCATTGTCTACACAGAAGACTTTACCTTTTTCATCCTTCCCACAGTGACTCAGTTCCTAAATGATTTGTCCCTCCCTCCCCCACACACTCCTCTGCCCCCTTCTAGAGGATGAGTTGGCAGGGACACTAGATGGACTTTAAAGTCTTCTTCTCCGCTAATCATAAAAACATAGTTCAAACAAAAGAACATTCTATACCTTCTCCAGATGAGTAATTTCATTAGTCTCTGATAAATGTCTGTGCTTAAGGGATTTACACTAGCTCTTTAATGCAACTTCTTTTCAAAACTTCAGGAGCAAAAATGAAAGTAAATCTTTTTTCAGAGGCCTGAATTATGTGTTCACTGGTAATACAAGAAAAGGAACTGATCAACAAATGCCCATATAGTGGATACTTTTAAGTAGTTAAGCATAACTATCAGTTGTTGAAAGCAGTAACTGGAAAGTAGTACACAATGATCTATTTCTATATAAAAAGTAATCCAACCCTGAAATACTTTTAGAAGCTAGAGTTGATATTCTACAATGCTTTTGAGCTTTACTCTTTCCTAATTTAAAGGTTTTTTTTCATATGTTAAAGCCTTTTAATTTTAAAATACCAAAAATGTTTGGACCTTCTGTACTTAAAGCACTGTTTTAGGCATGGCATTATAAAGTATAATTCAACCCAATATCTGCTTAAGCCAAATCTATTGAGTGCCCACAAAATGTCAGGTACTCTGCATCATACTGGCTCTGTAGAAGTCAATAAGTAATTCCTATTTTTGAGGAATTTAGCCTAGCATGTATAAATCAACAAATGTAAGATCCTGTTTTCTTTTGTCAGTAAGCTTAACACATAGCTTGGGAGAGGTGATTTTGAGGAAGATTGTAGTTGAAATGATAGTGTGAAAACTTCTTTCCCATTTTTTCAATAAATTCTTCATGAAAGGTACTTAGGAAAATATTTATGTCAGTAATAAAGGAAAAACAAGTTAAGTATTTCTCAAACCCCGTTACTGCATGGGGCTTGTTTTCCACTTTCCACCTTTTGGCTATTATGAATAGTGCTGCTGTGAACTTTTGTGTACAAGTTTTGTTTGAGTTCCTGTTTTCAATACTTTGTGGATTTATACCTAAGAGCGGAAGTGATGGGTAATACGGGGTTTCTTTGTTCAACTTTTCGAGGAACTGCAAAACTCTTTTTTTCCACAGCGGCTGCACCACTTTACATTCCTGCCAGCAATGTACAAGGTTTTCGGTTTCTCCATACCCTTGCTAATACTTGTTTCCTTATTTCTTCTTGTCGTGGCCATCCTAGTGATGTAAAGTGGTAGCATATTGTGTATTTGATTAGCATCTCTGTAATGATTAGTGATGTTGAGTATCTTTTCTTGTGCTTGTTGTCCATTTGCATCTCTTCTTTGTAAAAATGTCTATTTAAGTCCTTTGCCCATTTTTTAAAATTGAAATTCAAGTTAGTTAACATATAGTATAGTATTGGTTTCAGGAGTAGAATTTAGTGATTCATCATTTACATTGAACACCCATTGCTCATCTCAACATGTGCCCTCTTCAATACCTATCATCCATTTAGCCCATTCCCCCACCCTGCCCATTTTTTAATTGGGTTGTTTTCATTGTTGAGTTGCAAGAATTCTTTATATATTTTGCATATAAGTCCTTTATCAGATATATGGTTTGCAAATATTTTTTCTCATTCTGTAGGTGGTCTGTTTACTTTCTTGATAATGTTCTTTGCATGAAAGTTTTTAATTTTGATGAAGTCCAGTTTACCTCTTTTTTTTTCTTCTCTTGCTCATGTTTTTGAAACCACTGCCAAATCCAAGGTCATGATGGCTTATGTCTCTTTAAAAATTGGTAGTATGATTTTAGCTCTTATATTTAAGTGGTTAATCCATTTTGAATTAATTTTTATTTTATTTAATATTTATTTATTTTGAGTTAATATTTATTTTATTATATTTATGAGATAGGGGTCCACCCTAATTCTTTTGGATGTGTCCCAACAGCTTTTGTTGAAGAGACAGTTTTTTTTCCTACTTATTGGTATTGTCACCCTGTTGAAAATAAGTTGACCATTACTGTATGGGTTTATTTCCAGACTCTCAGTTTTATACCTGTGGTTTTTATGTGTCTGTCTTTATGCCAGTGCCACACTGTTTTTGATTACTATGGATTTGTATTAAGTTTTGAAGTCAGTAAGTATGAATCCACCAACTTTGTTTCTCCCCCCGCCCCCGAACCTATTTTAGTTATTGGAAGCCCCTTGTAATTCCATATGAATTTGAGGATTAGCCTTTTCATTTCTGAAAAAAAGGCCATTGGAATTTTGATAGGGATGGCACTGAATCTGGGGATTACTTTACATAGTATTGTTACCTTAACAATATAAGTTTTTCTAATCCATGAATGTAGGACTTTCCATTTACTTAAGTCTCCTTTAACTTTTTTCATCAGTACTTTGTAGTTTTCAGTGTGTTAGTCTTTTACCTGCTTGGTGAGATTTATTCCTAGGTGTTTATTCATTTGGATGCTATTGTAAATGGAATTGCTTTCTTAATTTCCATTTTGGATTATTTGTTGCTAGTGTATAGAAATACTGCTGTTTTTTTATTGTAAAATATGTATAACAATTTACCATTTTAACCATTTCTAAGTATACAGTTCAGTGTCATCAACTGTATTCACAATATTGTTTAAGCATCACCTATATATTTCCAATTTTCCTTATCACTCCCCCCCAAAAACTGTATCAATTAAGCAATAACTCCCCCATTCCCTCTTACTCCCAACCCCTAGTAACTTCTGATCTACTTTCTGTCTCTACAGTTTTACCTATGTTATATATTTCATATAAGTGGAATAATACAATATTTGTCTTTTTTTGTCTGGCTTCTATTACTTAGCGTACTGTTTTTAAGATTTGTTCATATTCTATATATCAGGACTTCATTCCTTTTTATAGCTGAATAATATTCCATTGTATGGATATACCACATTTTATTTATCCATTCATTTGTTGATGGACAGTTGAATTGTTTCCACTTTTGGCTAATGTGAATAATGCTACTATGAACATTCACAGACAAGTATCTTGAGTCCTTGCTCTTAATTCCTTTGTATATATACCCAGGAGTAGAATTGCTGGGTCATATGGTAATTATGTGTTTAACATTTTGTGGACTATTGACTATTGTATTATGATTTTTTTATCCTGCAACTTTGGTGAATTTGTTAGCTCGAATGTATGGATTTTTTAGGATTTTCTGTGTATATAATTATATCATCTGTGGATGAGAATAGTTTTATTCCTTCCTTTTTAACTTGGACACCTTTTATTTCTTTGTCTTGCCCAGTTGTTCTAGCTAGAATTCCTAGTATAATGTTATTAAGTGGCAAAAGTGGTTATCTTTGTCTTGTTCCTGATCTTGGGGAGAAGCCTTTCAGCCTTTTACCATTTAGTATGCATGATGTTAGCTATGGGTTTTTCATAAATGTCCTTTATCAGGTTGAGGAATTTGCCTTCTATTTGTCACCTGCTTGTCCAGCATGGATACGGTGTGTGGGATAAGGTAGATGGGCAGTTTAAAATGCATATCGTGCTCATGTCACAAAGTAGCTACTTCCTTTATCAAGTCTTTCCCTGGTTGTTTTATGTTTTTGACTAGTTGCAGAGATCTAGAAAAGTTGATTCTAACACTTTTGCCAGCTCATTATTTGTTTCTGTGAAAGGATGGAGTCCTAGATTTCCCTATTTTGCCATTTTCAGTGACATCACTCAGCAGATATGTGTTTTGCACATATTTTCTCCCAGTCTGTGGCATGTCTTTTCATTCTGTTAACAGTGACTTTAGCAGAGCAGAAAATTTTAATTTTAATGACAACCAATGTACCAGTGTGTTTTTTTTTTTTTTTTTTTTTTTTTTGTCGATTGTCCTTTTGGTGTTGTATCTAAAAACTCATCACCAAAGTCAAGAGCACGTAGATTTTCTAGGTTACCTTTTAGAAGTTTTTAAATTTTGTATCTAGGTCTATGATCCACTTTGAGTTAGTTTCTGTTAAACTTAAAAGGTTTGTATCTAGATTCTTTATTTTGCATATGGATGTCCAGTACCATTTGTTGAAAAGACCTTTCTTCCCATTGGATTGCCTCTGCTTCTTTGTCAAAGATCAGCTGTGTTTGTGTTGAGTCTATTTTGGGACTCTTTTCTGTTTCACAAAATAGCTTATGGGGATTGGGATCGCATCGAATCTATAGATCAAGTTGAGAAGAATTGACATCTTAATACTGAGTTTTCTAATCCACCAACGCAGAGTATTTCTCCATTTATTTAAATCTTTGATTTCTTTAAACATAACTATTTGATTTTTGGATGCAGATCTTGGAAAAATTGTGCTAGATTTATACTTCAGTACTTTTTTGTATGTGTGATAATGTAAGTGGTATTGTTTTAAGTTTTTGTTTCCAATTATTCATTGCTGGCATATGGGAAAGCACTTGACTTCTGTATATTACCCTTGTAAGTTGTGACTTGGATAGAATTGTTTATTAGTTCCAGGAGTTTTTCACTGTAGGTTTTTTGAGATTTTCTTCATGGACAATCCTATCATCTGTGAACAAAACAGTTTATTTTTTCTTTCCCAATCTATATCCCTTTTATTTCCTTTTCTTGTCTTGTTGTATTAATTATGACTCCCAGTAAAATGTTGAATAAAAGTGGTGAGAGGGGTCATTCTTACCTTGTTCCTGAGCTTAGTGGGAAGACATGAAGTTTCTTTAAGAATGATGTTAACTGTAGGATTTTTGTAGATGTTCTTTTTTTAAATTGAGGAAGTTCTCTCTATTCCTAGATTACTAAGAGATTTTATCACAATGGGTGTTGGGTTTTGTCAGAACTTTTCTGAATAAGTTGATATAATGATACAATGTCTCTATTTTACCCCACTGATGATGGTAGATTACATGAATTGATTTTAGAATGTTGAACCAGCCTTGCACACCTGGGACAAATCCCATATTGTCATGGTGTGTCATTCTTTTTATACATTGCTGTATTTGCTTTGCTAATATTTGTTGAGGATTTCTGCATCTTTGTTTGTGAGAGATATTTGTCTGTAGTTTAACTTTCTTTTAATGATTTTATCTGGTTTTGGTATTAAGGTAATTGTGACCTCATAGAGTGAGTTAAGAATTGTTCCTCCACTTCTGGAAGGAAGAGATTTTTCTGGAAGAGATTGTAGAGAATTGGTATAATCTCTCCTTAAATGTTTAGAAGTCACCAATGAAACAATCTAGATATGGGACTTTTTGTTTTATAAGGTTATTATTGATTTTCTTCCATACATATAGGCCTATTCAGATTATCTGTTATTCCTTGTGTAAATTTTGATAGTTTGTATCTTTCAAGGAATTGGTCCATTTTACCTAAGTTACCAAATTCATAGGCATAGGTTTGTTCATAATATTCCTTTGTGATCCTTTTAACGTCCATGTGATTGGTAGTGATGACTCTTCTTTCATTTCCGATATTAATAATTTGTGTCTTTCTTTTTCTTGGTTAGCCTGGCTAGAGGCTTATCAATTTTACTGATGTTTTAAAAGAGCCAGCTTTTGTTTTCATTGATTCCCCCCCCACACCACTGGGGAGTTCCTCTGTTCAATTTCATTGATTACTTCTGTAATTTTTATTATTATTTTCTTCTTGTTTCTTGTTTTTAGGCTTAAGTTATTGCTCTTTGTCTTATTCCTAAGTTAGAAGCATCCCTCTTTGTCTTATTTCCTAAGATAGAAGCTTAATTACTGATTTTATTTTTTTAATTTTAATTTATTTTATTAGTGATTTTAGGTCTGTTTTTTTCCCTCATGTATGCATTCCATGCTATAAACTTTTTTCCTATACACTGCTTTTGCTACATCACACAATTTTGTTTCGTACTCTTTTAGTTCAAAACATTTTTACATTTCTAAAGATTTCTTCTTTGACCTGTGTGCTATTTTTTATTTTTATTTTTTTAAGTAAGCTTTATGCCCAATGGGGGCTTGTACTCATGACCCCAAGAGCAAGAGTCGCATGCGTCACTAACTGAAGGTGCCCCGATCCATGTGTTATTTAGAAGTGTCTTGCTTAATCTCTAAATATTTTGAGATTTTCCAGCTTTATGTTCTTGATTTCTAGTTTAATTCCATTGGTTGTGAGCGTATACCTTATTTACTGAGAGCGAGTGAGCACTAGAGCAGCAGGGGGGAGGGGCAAAGGGAAAGGGAGAGAGAATCCCAAGCAGGCTCCATGACACTGAGATCATGACCTGAGCCAAAATCAAGAGTTGGATGCTTAACTGACTGAGCCACCTGGGTGCCCTGTGAGAGTATACTTTGTATGATTTTTATGCTTCAAAATCGATTGTGTTTTATGGCCCAGAATTTGGTCTGCTTTGAGGAATGCTCCATGTAAGCTTGAGAAGAATATTTATTATGCTTCTCTTAGAAGAGTATTACATAAATGTCTAGTAGATCTACTTAGTTGACAGTGCTGTTCAGTTCACCTATATCCTTACTCAATCTTTTTCTTTTTTTCTTTCTTTCTTTCTTTCTTTCTTTCTTTCTTTCTTTCTCTCTCTCTCTCTCTTTCTTTCTTTGGGATGTGTCAATGACTGAAAGTGGTGGGTGTTGAAGTCTCCAACTATAATGTTGGATTTTTCTATTTCTCCTTGCAGCTCTATCTATATTTATCTCATGTATTTTGGTGCTCTTTTGTTTGGTGCCTGCATATTAAGGATTGTTAGGTCTTCTTGAAGAATGTATTATTTTGTAATGTCTCTCTTTATTCCTGATGATTGTCTTGGTTCTGAAATCTGCTTTGTCTAAAATTGATATTGCTACTCCAGCTTTCTTTAGATTAGTGTTAATGTGGTATACCTTTTTGCATTCCTTTGCTTTTGCATTCCTGTGTCTTTTTATTTAAAGTGGTTTTAAAAATCCATTCTCACAGAGGCATCTGGGTGACTCAGTTAAGCAGCAGGCACTTGATTTCTGCTCAGGTCATGATCTTGGGGTTGTGGGATCGAACCCTGCGTTGGGCTCCATGTTGGGTGTGGAACCTGCATAAGATTCTCTCTCTCCCTCACTGTCTGCCACTCTCTGCCCCCTGCTTGCCCACATGCGCACTCTTTTTTTTTTTTAAAGCCATTCGCATTTGTAATGATTTTAATGTGATTATTAATATAGTTGGGTTAATATGAACCTTTTTTTTACTTTTGTAACTTTTCTATTTGTTACTTTTTTTAAATTATTTTTTATTATTTATGTATTTATTTAAAAGATCTTATTTATTCATTTGACAGAGAGAGAGAGAGAGCACAAGCAAGGGGAGTGGCTGGCAGAGGGAGAGGAAGAAGCAGGCTCCCCACTGAGCAGAGAGCTGGACACGGGGCTAGATGCCAGGACCCTGGGATTATGACGTGAGCCTAAGGCAGACGCTTAACCAACTGAGCCACCCAGGCGCCCCATTACACTTTTTTAAAAAGATTATTTATTTGAGAGAGAGCATGTGAGGAGGGAGGGGCAGAGGGAGAGGGAGAAAGAGAATCTCAAACAGGGTCGCTGCAGAGGGCGGAGCCCAACATGATGTGGGGCTCAATCCCAGGATCCTGAGAGCATTATCTGGGCCCAAATCAAGAGGTGGATGCTCAACCAATTGAGCCATCCAGGTGCCCCCCCTTTTTTCTTTTTATTGATTTTTTTGGGGGGCTAATCTCTGCACCCAACGTGGGGCTTCGACTCATGACCCTGATATCAAGGGGTCATAAGCCAGCGAGTCCTCCCTTCTTTTTTTTTTAAATTTAAACAAAAATGTTCCCCTCTTTTTCTTCCTTTTGATTTTAATTGACCATTTTATATGATTCTGTTTTCTGTCATGTCTTAGTATGTCCATTATACTTTTTTAAAGAAGATTTTTAGTCATTGCTCTGGAGTTTACTGCATACATTTACAACTTAGCTAAATCCACCATTGGATAAATGTATTCTGCTTCTTAGGCACTGTGTGTACCTTAAACTAGAATTTTCCCAATTCCTCCTTCCCATCTCCCTTGTAACATTGCTGTCATTTATTTTACTTATCCATATGCTATAATCAGTGAATACATTGTTATTCTTGTTACTTTGAATGTTTATCTATTAATTAAGAATAGAAAAAAGAGATTTTATTTTGCCTTCATTTATTCCTTCTCCAGTGCTCTTATTTGGTGTAGATCTGACTTTCTGGCCTGTTTAATTTTCCTTCCCTAAAGAACTTTTTAAAACAGTTCTTTCTAGCCTGGTCTACTGTTAAAAAAAATTCCCTCAGTTTTTGTTTATCTGAAAAAGTATTTCTCCTTCACTTTTGAAGGATAATTTCCCTGAATACTTTGTGGGTTGGTGGGTTTTCCCCCCAACACTTTAAATATTTTACTTCATGGCTTCTGAAAAAAGTTGGATGTATTTCCTGTCCTTGTTCTCTGTAGGTAAGATATCTTTTCCCCTGGTTGATATCATGATTTTATGTTTGGTTTTATGTAGTTTGAGTATGATGTCATTTAGGTGTAGTTTTTTGGATATTTATCTTGCTTGATTTGCTCTGAGCTTTTTTGTTGTGTGGTTTGGTGTCATTAATTTTGGAAGGTTTTTGGCCATTATTCCTTCAAATATTTCTTTTCCTTTGTCTCATTTTTTTCCTTCTGGTAATCCAGTTATACCTTTTGTAATTGTTCTGTAGTTCTTAGATACTGTGTTCTACTTTATAAAATTTCTTTTTTCTCTTTGCATATTTTTAAAAGATTTTATTTATTTATTTGAGAAAGAGAGATAGCTAGAGAGAAAGAGACCACGAGTTGGTGAGGGGCAGGGGGCAGGGGTGAGGAGAGGGAGAAGCAGGCTCCCCTACGAGCAGGGAGCCTGATGTGGGACTGGATCCCAGGACCCTGGGATAATGACCGGAGTCGAAGGCAGACGCTTAACCGACTGAGCCACCCAGGTGCCCCTCTCTTTGCATTTAGTTTGGGAAGTTTCTGTTGAAATATTTTTAAATTCACTAATTCTTTCCTTGGCCATATCCATTCTGTTGCTAAGTCCATTAGAAGCATTCATTTTGTTGTAGTGTTCTTTACTTGTAGTACTTCTTTTAATTCTTCAGATTGTGTATGCTTACATTACCAGTCTGTACTTGCATGTTGTCTACTTTTTCCATTAAAGCTCTTAACATAGTACTTACAGTTATTTTAAATTCCCTATCTGAAATTATTCCTGATAATCCCCAAATCTGTGCCATATCTGAGTCTTGTTCTGAAGTCTTGCTTTGTCTCCTCAGACTGCCTTTTGTCTTGCCTTTTTTTAAAAAAGATTTTATTTATTTATTTGACAGAGATAGAGACAGCCAGCGAGAGAGGGAACACAAGCAGGGGGAGTGGGAGAGGAAGAAGCAGGCTCATAGCAGAGGAGCCTGATGTGGGGCTCGATCCCATAACGCCGGGATCACGCCCTGAGCCGAAGGCAGACGCCTAACCGCTGTGCCACCCAGGCGCCCCTTGTCTTGCCTTTTAGCATGCCTTTTAATGTTTTTTAAAACCCGGATAGGGGGCGCCTGGGTCTGCTTCTCCTTCTCCGTCTCTCTGCTGCTCCCTCTGCTTGTGCTCTTTCTCTCTCTGACAAGTAAATAAATAAAATCTTTAATAAAACCCAAAATAAACCCAGATAGGGTATATCAGGTAATAGGAACTGAGGTAAATAGGTTTTTAGTGTAATGTTTTAGGTTAATTTGGCTTGAGGCTGGGCTTTTAAATGTTTGTTGTACATGTAGGTGCCAGAGGCTTCAGTTTCCTCCAGTGTCTTTTTGTTTATTTTTCTCCCCCATTGTCTTTGTGTTTCCCTAAGAACTTCTTTTTAAATAGTTTAAATAGTCTGCTTCTTGCAACTCTTACCACTGAAATCCAGTTACTGTACCAGAACCTTGTGACCTGGTGGTCGAGTATGGGGAAGAGGAAGTATTTTATAATCTTACAACCAAATCTTAAATCTTTCTGTGGGCCTGAGCCCTGGCCTGCAACCTTCAGAAGTATTTTTTAGCCTTTTTTCTCCCCTTCTTTTTAGGTGAAGCAAGAAGGCAAGAGGGGCTATAGCTGGCTAATTTCCCCTCTCCCAGGACAACATATAAGGCTCTGATAAATTTTCCCTTTGAGTGTTGGCCTTTGTTTCAAAGGCTTATTTCAAAACTGTTACTTTTTCCCTGGGTGTTTTTCAGAATGTTTATGTTCCCCTTCTTCCTCCAAAAGGAGAAGATTTTTATTGGATCTTTACTCTGGGCATATTTCAAAATTGTTACTTTTTTTTTTTCCCCCCTAACTCTTACCCAAAAAGGGAGGAGATCATTCTTGGATCTTCATGTTCAAAACCTGGTGAAGTCCTGGAGGTAAAGCCAAGAGAGTGTGGAGGGCCCTCCTAAGACTTGGTCGCTAGGAGTTCTTACTTGCAAGCCTTTGTCAGGATTACCATTTAAGTTATCTCCCTAGGGTATTGCTCTAGTGCCTTCTACTCCAGGTAAGCTCTTCTTGGGTGTGATGCTCTCTGTTTGCCTGTCTCTCCAGATTTCAGGAGTTCGGTTTGTCTTATGTCCTTAATTCTCTGATAAGCCTAAGGAAAGTTGATTTTCAGTGGTTTTTTTTTTTTTTTTTTCTTTGCTGTAAGGACAGGAGGGACAATATTCAAGCACTTTATATGTTGGGGCTGAAACCTGATGCTTTATGTTTATGTTTTAAAATTGGAAATACCTTGTCCAGTTTAAAAATAATTGTTCAGCAAGAGACTTTTAACTTCTCTATGAACGATTTGCTTAGCTGAGATGACTCATTCTTAGTTATTTTCATCCCTTTGAATCTCCGCTCTCTATATCTTCAAAGTGCTTAGCAAGAACTTTCTCAGAACAAAATATTTGAAAAACTTGAGCTTCTTGCAGTTCTAGAAAATTGCTAATAACTTTACCCTCAATTAACTGGAATTATTGATCCCCTCCCACTGTTTTTTATCAGATTCCTTTTAGAATCGGTGCTAAAGTAGTTTCGGGGATTATTGTCTTTAACCTTCACTTGTTATTACTTTACCCTACTTGTTTATGAAAAAGTAACTCAATTTTCTGAGGCATTTTGAAATCTCTGGAGACTAAGCACTGTTTAAATTTGAAAAACTAATGAGAATAAATGCCTAACTCTTATGCCACCAGTGGTTTATTTTCAATTAACCTTGAAGAATGTATTAATTATAAACTGTAGATCTTGGTGACTTTAGCCTAATAGGATTACTTTCAGAATCTGCATGATAAAGGACAATTTGGCTAAAATGTGTTATTTAAGCAACTGAAAAAGTATAGTGTATACTTCAAAGTCTTGTAATTTGATTACTTGCTAAAAAATTGCATTCTGGGAAACTTCAGTTCTTATCCTTGGAGAGCAGTTGTAACCAACCTTGGGCAGTTCAGACATTGTAAATTGCATTAACCTTACCCTCTGTTTTTAGGTTTCATTTTAAGGTTTAGTTTTCTCACTGAATCTACTGTGAGGAATAGCTGTTACAAACCAAGAAACTAATCAGCTAAATGGTATTTAAGATTGATTATTAGTTGGCAAACTCATGTTTAAGAAATATTTTTCTCTTTTAATTTTCTGAATTGTTTAAAATGAGTATCTGTCTTTGGGAATTAGAAGTTTTTCAGAAGGGAGAAGTAAAATATTAACTATTATGGCTTTTATCCTAACATACTAAATAAAGTTTGTTTTTAGAAATGATGAGTTCATGCTGTATTGAAAGGATTTTTTTTTTTAAAGATTTTATTTATTTATTTGACAGAGAGAGAGACAGCCAGCGAGAGAGGGAACACAAGCAGGAGGAGTGGGAGAGGAAGAAGCAGGCTCATAGCAGAGGAGCCTGATGTGGGGCTCAATCCCAGAATGCCGGGATCACGCCCTGAGCCGAAGGCAGACGCTTAACCGCTGTGCCACCCAGGTGCCCCTGTACTGAAAGGATTTGATTGAAAATTATTATTTTTTGCCACGTAATAATCAATTAGTTGTGGTTTGTCTTAAAGTAAGCTTCAGGGCGCCTGGCTGGCTCAGTTCTTGGAGCATGCAACTCTTGATCTCAGGGTTGTATGTTTGAGCACCATGTAGGGTGTAGAGATTACTTAAAATCTTAAAAAAAAAACCGAAGATCCATTTGTCTAGCATGATTTGAATTAGAGGCAGAAACCTTTGCTTAGGCTTTTGCTTATAGACATTTCTTATAAAGAAATAGGGCTGTTGGGAGGAAATGGAGAAAGAAGAGCAGGTCTTCAGTAGGGGCACAGTTATGATGGGTTGTGCCCCATGCCAGCTCCCACCAACCCTGAACAGATTAGTGGTCGGTATCTGTGTTGCTCCTCCTGAAACCTACTCCCCCCCCCAAAATCCCCAAAAGACTGGTGATACAACAGTTTCCTAGAAGAAGCCCACACGAATGGACATAGTGTATTAATATTTTAGTCTTAATAAAACTTCCATGTGTTCACATTTCACCTGAGATAGTGGTTCACATTCAGTAAATAAGTATTTAAGTTGAGGCCTCTGTTGGCTGGATCCTGAAGCAATTTCCAGATAAGGAGGGAACCATAGCACCTCTCTTTTTTGGGGGTGGGGAGGAGTCCTGATCTTGCAACTTTGTGGTAACAGGGATGGCAGCTACCCTTACAAAATGTCCCTTCATTCACCACAGCATTCAGGACCACAGTGCCAGGACTGGTCATCCGTTACCCTCTCTATGGGAGAGACTCTCAGGATCACCCCCATAATTCTTGACATCCTCTTCTACTTTTTGTCACCACCAAAACTCACTGGCTGCCCATTTTAGCATAGAACCCTCATCCCTGTACTGCTCTGTACATTCTTCACTTGTATGCTTTCTCTTCCCCCAACCTTCCTACTGACCCCTAGAGTTCCTGAACTGCCATTAGTAATTTCTCCCTCAGCTTCAGTCTTGCCGCAGCATCACAGTGTAATCATGCTTTCTGCTCCTGGGTTTCTCTGCTGCGGGTAAGCAGATGCCTGAGGTAGCTTCCTCCAGCACCAGTCTTGGGCTGTGCTACCTCTACTTAATACCTGGTAACCAGTTTGCCTGCCTTTGAGCTCCCTGAGTGCAGTGAGTTCTCCCACCCTCAAAGCTTTGCCAATGCTGGCTTCCCTCATAGCTAACCGACTCTTTGCCTGGCTGACTCTGTACAGACTGATCTGAGTTTCCTTGAGTTAATTTCTGTCAGTGCCTTTTTTTTTTTTTTAACTTCTTAGCACTTATTTAAAAAATTGCAATTCTATATTCATTTAACCTTTTTTCATTGATTCTAAGATGTACATTTCCCCTCACATTTCTGAAATTGAGGCACTCTTAACACTGGATGCCTTGATTGCTTTCTGAATGGTAAGTAACATAATGGTTTATCTTATAATCAGTTGTATCTTAGATTTAATAAAATACTGTACTTTTTTTTTTTAAAGTACTTCACAGAGTTCATTGCAGAACTTGAACTCACAACCCTGAGATCAAGACCTGAGCTGAGATCAAGAGTCAGACAGTTAACTGACTGAGCCACCCAGTCACCCCTAAATTATTGTACTTTTAATGATCTGTTTCCTCTAGTTAATTGTGAGTTGCTCAAGTACAGGAATTCTGTTTTACTCACCCATAGGGACCAGTGCCCAGTATAGTACCTGGTATCTAGTAGGCACTGAATAGATAATGCTCAGATGAATATCATTGTATATTTGGTCCCTCCCCCCTTTTTAAAGTAGTCTCCACCCCAACACAGGGCTCGAATTCACAACCTTGAGATCAAGAATCGCACGCTCTACTGACTGAGCCAGCCAGGCACCCCTATTGTTTCCTATTTGGGAAATGATGGCCCTAATAACGTTTGAAGATTAATTGGTCAATATTTACATGTGAATTTTTAATTCAGTTTCTGTGTTTCAGTCTTTATCTTTGGAGATTGCTTTCTTCTGGAATTGAAGGAAACCTTTAGATGTGTTTATGTTGTACCCTCATTTTTTTTTTTAAAGATTTTATTTATTTATTTGACACAGAGAAAGAGAGCACACAAGCAGGGGGAGCAGCAGGCAGAGAGAGAGGGAGAAGCAGACTACCCGATGAGCAGGGAGCCTGAAGGGGGGCTCGATCCCAGGATCCTGGGATCATGACCTGAGCCGAAGGCAGACGCTTAACCAACTGAGCCACCCAGGCGTCCCTGAGTTGTTCCCTCATTTATGTAATTTGCCCCATTATTGATATATGTACACCCTTATTTAAGAGTATTTGCTCACCATGTATGAAAATGAATCCACATAAGCTTTTATTGGGTATCAGCAGTTGTCTTTCATTAGGAAGAAGAGTGAGGAAGGTACCAATGGGTGTAGCCAACTTTTAAACTTTAGAAAGTTTTGAGTGCTTGAACTTACTTTTTCATTTTACTTCATCCTCCAAGGAGTGCAATCACTTGGTGTGCCTACTTCACTTCTTTTAAGCGAAAGAAGAGCGAACAGGCAACATGAGTGACTGGAGTGCCTTAGGCCAACTCCTTGACAAGGTTCAAGCTTACTCCACCCCTGGAGGGAAGGTGTGGCTCTCAGTCCTTTTCATTTTCCGAATCCTGCTACTGGGGACAGTGGTTGAGTCAGCCTGGGATGATGAGCAGTTTGCATTTTGTTGTAATACTCCGCAGCCTGGTTGTGAAAATGTCTGCTATGATAAGTCCTTCCCAATCTCTCGTGTGCGCTTCTGGGTCCTGCAGATCATATTTGTGTCTGTTCCCTCACTCTTGTACCTAATGCATGTATTCTACATGATACGCAAGGAAGAATAGTTGAAAAAGAGAGGGGAGGAACTCAGAGTCACTCAAAACGATGGTGTCAACATGGAGGTGAACTTGCAGGAAAATGAAATCGAAATCAAGAAGTTCAAGTATAGCATTGAAGAACATTGTAAGGTGAATATGAGAAGGGGCTTGCTGCGAAGCTATACCATTAGTGTCTTCTTCAAGTCTGTTTTTGAGGTGGCCTTCCTGCTGATCCAGTGGTACATCTATGGATTCAGCCTGAATGCGGTTTACACTTGCAAACGAGACCCCTGCCCGCATCAGGTTGACTGCCTCCTCTCTCGCCCCACAGAGAAAAGCATCTTCATTCTCTTCATGCTGGTGGTGTCCTTGGTGTCTCTTGCTTTGAACATCATCGAGTTATTCTATGTCTTCTTCAAGGGCATTAAGGAACATGTGAAGGATCCAGAGAATGAGCCTTACCATGATACATCTGGTCTGCCAAGCCTCTCCATTGACTCTTCATCAGCTCTTCCTCTCTCCTCCATGTCCCTTCCCAGGGACAAGGTGATTCCTGGAAACAAACAATTCTTCCTGCCGCGGTTACAGTAAACAAGGAAATGAGCCAGCCATGCTAAACAGAGTGCATAGCAAGATCTAATAGGGCAGGCAGGAAGCACCACCTCTAACTTGCACACATAGCCTTCTGATTTCCCTGATGATAAGCAGAATTCTCTGGGGGAAAAATGATAAAAGTAGCTACTGGGCAGTAGTCATTGTAGACCAGCAGCCATTCTGCAAAGCCAGCGGTCATGCCAGCAGCAGCCTTAATGAATGACCTAGAGATCTAGACACATGCCTGAAAGCATTATGATTCTGCTCAGCTGTTAAACAAAAGGAAGGTACAGTGGAGAGTGTACTTTTGTTCCAGAGGAGGTGGTACTCAACAATGTCAGTTATGAGGCTTAACAGACATAAAGCGTTCTTGGGTGGGGGGCATCTGGGATAGGAGAGGAGAAAGGGGAGGGATTGATGGAGGAACATAGTTGGTATTCAAAATGGTTGACTCGAAGAATTTACATTCTAAATAAAAGTTGCATTAGGTGGTACATAAGTAAGGACTTTTTCTCTCCCATATTTCCCAAGAACGGTTCAGTGTATATGAAAGAGTGATAGATATCTGTCATGTATTAGTACAAACGGATGCAATAAAAACTCATGAACATGATTTTAAAATAATGCAGGGTTCAAATTTGAGCCTTTCTCATGGATTTTGTGGTGTGGGCTGTATGATGTTTATTTACATAATTCCTACTGTGAAAGTGAAACACTCTTCCCTCCCCAAAGTGCCCCCCTTTACCCAGTTTATCCTATTATGGATACTGGTTCTATTCATTGTGATCTTTTTCTTTTATAGAATGATCAGGAATGATGTCCTTTTTCTGAAATGTAATGACTAATACTTGAATGATAGATTTTTAGTTCTGTAAACAGTACTCATTAATGTGAGAAACTTAAAAGGAATGCTTAGAGCTGGACTATTAAATGTTCTTACATGAATTTTACAGTAACTGATAATTCTTGGCTTTATTTTACTTAATAAACCCTACATAATAAGCATTATTTTAGAACTCGTATTCTGTTAATGAGTTTGGCAAGCAGTCTTTTGGGATGGTCAGTGTTTTTGATGTTTATACTGATGATTTTATTTGGAATGCAAGAAAGCTTTAAAGAGGTTTGAGTATTACCCGTGTAACTGATGTGTTGGAAATCTATACTAAAGAAGTCTAAACGTTTATTCAAATGACTTTTCTAAAACTCACAGATGGTTGGTGAAAATGCTGAGCTTCATACTTTGTTCTTGTACAACAGCTACATAAACAGTTTTGTACACTAAATGGTTTAACATTTCACATTAGACTACTGTCATGTTCAGCTTTATTAAATGCAAATGTAGACCTAGTCCATCATATAGTCTAGAAAATGTTCTTTATTTAATAAAGTTTTAAGAGAGCAACCTGCCTGTTTGCCTCCTCTGAGAGTTTCTGGCTGCATTCATCTTTCCTAGTCTTTTGAACTCTTCATTGGTACATCTTAATCTAAGCAGAATCTACTGCAGAGTTTTAGAAATGGAATTGCAGTGATTCCATTACAGAAGGTTTTAGTATTAGCATCTTTAATTATATATAGCAGGATCACAGATACACCCACTACTTAGATGTGCAAAAAATGCAGCTTTTTTTTCTTTTAACTGATTGATCTACTCTTCATCAGAAGCTTCTACCCACCCCACAGGGTGGAAGGAAGGAGAAGATGGGGACAACTGAAATGTTAAACCTGCCAATGAACAGCATCTTGCTCTGACAGTTTAAGCAGTCTCATTTGTAAAACCTAGTCTCTTGGCTCATTAAAGAGTCTTTCAGATTTCCTTCTTACAAACTGTTTTGTGAGGAATAAGCAGAGTTACTTACTAATGGGATGTGTGTTTCTATGGGGCACTGCAAAACCTCTGAAATCTTGGATACTGCCATGCTCACTTCCTGTTTCACATTGATTTTCACATATTGCTTGTTTGATTTTGTTAAAATTTTTATCTTGAGATAATTACAGATTTACATGCAATGGTAAGAAATGATAGATTCCATATATCTCTCAACTAATCACTCCCAATGGTAACATCTTGCATAACTAGTAGAATATCATAACCAGAAAACTGACATTGATACAAGCTATTGACCTTATTCATATTTCACCAGTTTTACATGCACTCATATATACATACATGCGCATGCATATGTGTAGTTTTTATCACTCGTGTAGATTCATGTGACCACCACAGTCAAGATACAGAACAGTTTTATGACAAGGATCCCTTGTGCTGTTGAAAGCCACAGTTGCACCCCTCTATTCTCCTCTCCCTAACTCTTTTGCAACTACGAATCTGTTCATCTCTTTAATTTTGTCGTTTCAAGAATACTATTTAAATGGAATGGTACGGTGGTACCTTTTGAGATTGGCTTTTTTCTCAGCAAAACTCCCTTGAGACCCATCCAAGTTTTTGTATGAACCAATAGGTTTTTTGTTTTTGTTTTTAACTGCTGAGTAGTAGTCCATAGTATGGCAGTACCACTGTTTATTCACCTGTTGAAGGACCTTTAGGTTATTTCCAGGTTTTAGCTATTACAAATAAAGCCGTATGGACATTTGTGTACAGGTTTTTTTGTCAACAGAAGTTTTCATTTCCCTGCAATAAATGCTCAAGAGTGTAACTGCTGAGTTGTATAAGAAACTGGCATGTTCTTTTTCCAGAGTGGTTTACATTCCCATCAATAATGTATGAGTGATCTCGTTTCTCTACATGGTCACCAGCATTTGGTATTATCAGTGTTTTTTATTTTAGCCATTCTAATAGGTATGTCGATGATCTCATTGTAGTTTAAACTTGCATTTTTCTATTGGCTAATAATGTTGAGCATCTTTTCATGTGCTTAATTGGGATCTGTATTATCCTCTTCAGTGAGGTATCTGTTTCTTCTGTCCATTTTCTAATTGGATTCTTTATTTTATTAATATTTAATATTACTCCTTACTATTTAAGGAGTTTATATATATATATATATATATATATATATATATATCTGGGTTAAAATCCTTTGTTGGATATGCTTGTAGCTTGTTTTTCATCACTTAATAAGGTCTTCCACGGAGCAAATTATTTCAGTTTTGATAAGGTCATTTATCAGTTTTTCCTTTTATGGATTGTGTTTTTGGTGGTAATTACGTCTAAGAACTTTTTGTCTAGTCCTATATCCTAAAGATTTTCTAATTTGTTTTCTAAAAGTTTCATAGATTTACATTTAAGTAAATGTAAATCCATGATCTTACATTTAAGTCCATGATCCATTTTGAATTAATTTTTGTGTAAGTTGTGAGATTTTTGGTTGAGACATTTCTTGTCTCATCTCTTCTCATCTTGTCTCATCTCTTCTTTCTTGGCTATGGAGTCCAGTTGCTGTAGCACCACCATTTATAGAAAAGTCTCTCCCTCAATTGAATTGCTTTTGCAGGCAAAAATCAGTTAGGTGTATCTGTGTAGTCCTATTGATCTGTGTATTTATCTCTCTGCCAGTATCATACTATACTGTCTTGATTACTGTTTTGTAGCTTTGTAGTAAGCCTTAACATCAGTTATAGTGATTCCTCTCATCTTATTCTGCCTTTTCAAAATTTCTTTAGCAATTCTAGGTCATGTGCCTTTCCATTTTCATTTTAGAATAAATTTGCCTATATCTACAAAACACTTGCTGGGATTTTTGATAGGAATTACATTAAAGCTGTATATCAATTTGGGGAAAATTGGCATCTTGTTGAGTTTTCTAATACATGAGTATAGTATGTTTCTCAATTTACTTAGGGTTTCTTCAGTTTTTTTTCATTAACATTTTGTAATTTGTAGGATACAGATCCTGTACATATCTCATTAAGTTTATATCGGACTATTTCATTTCCTTGGAGTAACTTTTTTTTTTTTTAAGATTTTTATTTATTTATTTTAGAGTCAGAAAGAGAGAGAGAGAGAGAGAGAGAGAGCAAGCCTGGGGGAGGAGCAGAGGGAGAGGGATATGCAGACTCCCTGCTGAGCGCAGAGCCCCATGCAGGTCAATCCCATGGCGCCAAGGTCATGACCTGAACTGAAATCAAGTCTGACACTTAACGAACTAAGGTACCCAGGCAACCCTTTCCTTGGAGTAATTATAAATGATATTTTGCTTTTAACTTCTGTCTCCCATCTTTGTTGTTTACATATAGAAATGTGATTGATTGGGGTGTCTGGGTGGCATAGTCCATTAAGCCACTGACTCTTGCTTTTGGCTCAGGACATGATCTCAGGGTCCTTGGGTCGAGCCCTGCATTGGGCTCTGTGCTCAGCGCAGTCTGCTTGAGGTTCTTTCTCCCTCTTCCTGTGCCCCCTCCTGCTCGTGCTGTCTCTTTCTCTCTCTCAAATAAATAAATAAATACATAAAATCTCAAAAAAAAAAAGTGTGATTGATTTTTGTGTGTTGATCCTTGTATTCTACAATCTTGCTAAACTTAATAGTTCTAGCAGGTTTTGGTGTATTCTTGGGATTTTTTTGTGTAGACGATCATGTCATCTGCAAATATCAGTTTTATTCCTTTGTTTACAATCTGTATGCTTTTTATTTCTTTTTCTTGACCTATTACTCTGATTAGAACTTCCAATACTGGGAGGGGTGTGGGGGAATGGGATAGACTGGTGATGGGTAGTAAGGAGGGCACGTATTGCATGGTTCACTGGGTGTTATACGCAACTTGAATCATCGAACTTTACATCGGAAACTGGGGATGTACTGTATGGTGACTAACATAATATAATAAAAAAATTTTAAAAAAAAAGAATGCCAAGTTACAACTAAATTAATATAACATTAAAATGAAACCACATCAATACTGAAAATTAATAGAGAAATAAAATTACATTTCTGAAAATTAAAAAAAAAAAACTTCCAATACTGTGGTTAGTAATAGTGATGAGAGCAGACATTCTTTTCATGTTCCCGATCTTAGGGAAAAAGCATTCGGTCTTTCACCGTTAAATACGTTAGCTATAGGGTTTTGTGGGTGATATTTATAAAGTTGAGGATCTTACCTTCTATTTCTAGTTTGCCAGAGATTTTTTTTTTTTAAATCGTAAACTGGTGTTCAATTTTGTCATTCTTTTATTGTTTCAGTTGATATGATCTTATGACTTTTTCTTCTTTACCCTGTTCACATGGTTTTCAAATGTTGAATCAGCCTTGCATATCTAGAATAAATCCAACTGGTCATGGTGTACAGTTCTTTCTATACATCACTGGATTTGAAATGCTAATATATTGTTGAGGATTTTTTGTATGTGAGTTCATAAGAGATGCTGGTCTATACTTTCTGGTTTTTTGTGCTGTCTTTGTCAGGTTTTGATATCATTGTACTATTAGCCTCATATCATTGTACTATTAGCCTCATAAAATGTGTTTCCTCTTTTTCTGATTTCTGGAAGAGATTGTGTAAAATTGGTGTTAATTCTTCGTTAAATGTTTGGTAGAATTCTGTAGTGAACTCATCTGAACCTGAAGTTTTTTTATTGGAACTTCAAAATTACAAATTCAATTATTTAATAATTATACAACTATTTAAATTGCTTATTTCATCTTGGTTATGTTTGGTAGTTTGTGGTTTTCCAAGAATTGGCCTATTCCTTCTAAGTTGTGAAATTTAGGAGTGTGAAGTTTGTGGTAATGGTGGTGGGATTCTAGGGATCTCTCCCCGGTTTTGTTCCTGATATTGATGATTTTTATCTTCTCTTTATCAGTCTTGCTAGAAGTTTATAAATTTTATTAATCTTTTAGCAGGACCAGTTTTAGCTTCATTGATTTTATTTTAAAAAATTTTAAATTATTTTATTATTTTTCTGTTTGATATTTCACTGATTTCTGCTTTTATCTTTGTTTCCTTCTTGTTTTGGGCTTCTTTCTTTTTCTGGTCTGAAGGTAAGAATTTAGATTATCGATTTGAGACCTTTCCTCTTTCTAATGTGTACTAATGTACTATAAATTTCTCTGTTAGTACTGCTTTAGCTCCATTGCACATATTTTGATTTAATGTATTTTCATTAAGTTCTATGAAATTAAGATTTCCTTTGAGACTTTCTCTTTGTATGGTGGCTACTTTAAAATTCTTGTCAAATAATTCTGCCATCTCTGTGTTAGCACCTTGATAGTCTTTTCTCATTCATGTTGAGGTTTTCCTAGTTCTTAGTACGATGACTGATTTTCTGTAGAAACCTGGACATTTTGGATATTATGTCATTAGACTCTCTATCTTATTTAATCTTCTGTTTTATCTGGTCTTTTATGACTGTGCTCTGCAAGGTAGAGGGCACAGATGGGGATGGTAGTTCAGTTTCCTCGTTCGGCTTCCACTGATACCTACTGGGGAAGGGGCTCCTCATTACTGATGTAAATGGGAGTTTGGCTTCTTATGTGGCCTTCACTGGCACTACGCTGGCAGGGGTTTGGACATGTTCCCCACTTCGCCCTTACTGATGTGAATGGAACCAGTGTTTGATTTGGCTGGAGTAGGGTGGTTGGTTATTGTCTAAATGTTTTCTTTCATGCTAGGCTGCTCCTTGCCTGGTCCTTTAGCTTGAGAAGCACATTTTTGTTGGGGCTATTTTAAATCTCTGTCCATGGGTGTTTCTGGATTGCTTGTTGAAGTACTTCTATTAAGATTGCTTTAAAATCCTTGTCCAATAATTCCAATATCTGATTCATCTCTGTGGTGATGTCTCTTGTTTGTAAGTTGTGACTTTCATAGTTCTTGGTATGATGAGTGATACATATATTTTTATTGTATCCTGGTCAGTTTGGATATTACGACACTCTGGACTCTTTTTATTTTTATTTTTTTTGTTCAGCAGGCAGCCTCCCTATTGGGTGGTAGCCTGACAGCTGGCTAGGTGTGTTCAGCTTCCTGCTTGGACACCCCTCCCCCCATTGTTCTCACTCCCGCTGCCTCCTTGCGCTGCCTCCTTGCGGAAGGGTGGGGTGGATGTTTACCTCTTCATTTGGCCCTGCTAACAGCTTCCCAGAGGAAAGTGGACCAGTGAGTTGCACTGCCTTATTGCTTCTGCTCCATCCTGCAGACACCACTGTGGCAGAGGGGCCAGAGTACTGTTGCTTGCTTCTGCCTGGAGGGAGATGGAAGATCAGCTCTTGACTGGACTTGCCAATATGACGAGGCAGGGAATGGGAGCTGTGCCTGCTTCTGGCAGGCAGGGGATGGAAGATTAGCTCCCTGCTCAACCCCACCAACAGGGACAGCACCAAGTGGGGAGTTAAGGAGTTGGAGCCCTGCTGCCTGCTTCCTTGGAGAGTGTGTGTGTGTGCGCGCGCGCGCGCTTGTGTCTATAAATAAAGAGTGTCTACCTGCTCAGCCCTACTGAAACCTCAGTGGGATGGTAGTGCAGGTTTTCCATTGATGTTTGCCTGGAGTGTCGCCCCAAAGATTTTCTTTTGTTAGCCCGTCCTTTTCCTGCTCTTTTGGCTGTGAGAACAGACCTTTCTTGACACTTTGTATTTGCCTCCTGTCAGTTCTAGGTTGGAGGCTTCTGCAGTACTCTTTCAGGGATACATAGGAGACAGAGGGGAAACCCAGGGAACTCACTGCCATGGTGTTCCCCAAGTCCTGCCAAGGCAGTCGGCTACTTTCCCACCTTGTCTTCCTATGCTTGGTTGTATGTTATATACAGGGATTTTTAGTTTCAAGAGGAAGGACATGCGAGAAGTGTGGCTACTCCATCTTTACCAAAACTAGAAGTCTCCACATGTGTGTGAGAATTCTGTAAATATCGGTTTATATAATAACATCGGTTTGTTCTTGAAATAAACCATGTATCAGGCACTGAGATTGGCCCTGGGGACTATAGATGGTACTGAGATGTCATCCCTAACTTCAGAGACCTTGCCATTTTGTAGAGTTTAAAGCCCTGTGAAATAGATTTTAATTTGCCTCATGACACTGAGGTAGAAAACACAATTCTTTATTTTAGAAATGAAACTAAATCTAGCTCCATATCATGTGGCTTGTGGCATTGGAGCTCCTTTGCTTCCCATTGACTGACATAAGCCTTCTCTGGTTTATGATGTACCAGGTAAATGGAGAAGGGGCCTAATCCTTAAGTGCCTCGTTGTTCTCATGGTTACCATTGCTTGTTACTCTGGTTACCATTAAACCTTTTGCCAGGCACTACCCTCCAGTGGGCATTGTTTCCCTGGCCCCAGCTCTCCCGGGTGTGGTGCTTAGTGATCAGACTGGAGGGATCTAGCCAAGTAACACCACTGTCCAAAGTCCTGGACACCCTTCTGCCTCATGCAGAAGCCCCAGTCCTGGAGGATCCTCCACTCCTGGAGGAACATCAGCTCTCTTTGACATTAGCCTATTGGATGGGAAGTTCAGCTCCACTGCCTTTGTGAGTCTGCGCTTTATAATAATAAGGACTGTTAGTTCTCTCTAGGGACGGGAGAAGGCACCCCCCTCCCCTCGCCCCCAGGGACAAAACCCCATGTTCTCTGAGTTCCTCTGGAAACATGCTTGGGTTTTGGGAATGCCTAAAGTAGAGTATTTCGAACTTTCTCCCTGATGATAGTAATAATAGTAATAACATTTAGTACGTGTGCTGTTCTGAGCATTTTACTTGTATCCTCTTACTCAATCCAAATAGCAGCCTCAGGAATAAGTGACATTAGACACAATTTTTAGAAAAGGAAATTGAGGCACCGAGAGGTTAAGTAACTTGTCAAAGGTCACTTACCTAGTAGGTGGTAGAGCCATGATTTAAATTTTAGGCAGTTTGGCTCTAAATCTGAAGTTCTTACCCTTCTTCTGGATGTGTGAAAACCTTTGAGTTTCACTTTGCTTTATTATTATTTGTTTGAAATCAAGATTGTGGCTGAAAGAAATGCTTCTGGGTTTTTAAAAGGTATCAATTAAGTAATTTTATGTAATTAAAAACTTTCTAATTAGAAACACTTTGTTTCCTTTCTTATGAAACCACATAGATCTGGCAATGAGAGTATGAAAAATAACCAGTACGTATCTTATATTTTAAATTGTTTGGGGTACAGTCCTCTAATAATCAGATTTTTAAATTTGTTTCAGAAAGTAAGAAATATATCCAACTTCTCGTCCTCCTGGCCAAATGTGATCTCTTATACTTGAATTCCCACAAGAATTTAAGTGCCTCACAACACCACACAGCCAGCTGGCTGTGGTTAAGTACATGTCTTAACTCTCCATGTAGATTACCAGGTTCCTATACTTCTTTAATAAACTCCCTGAAATCAGAAAAAAAAAAAGTAAGAAATAATGATTTTGTTAGAAATTTCTGCATTTTCTTTGGTTGTTTAGAGTTCAAGAGAAAATTTAGCCAGATTATATTTTATTATATACACCTATTGTCACATTTATTTATACATTTATGATATTTTCTGTTGCTTTGGGTGCCTTTTTGTTCAAATACAGCTAGTAGAATAACTATAAGGATGTGATTCACAAGTCATTATGTTAATATTATCCATGCCATTAGATTTAAATTCTACTTTAGGGGCTTATTGTAAAGTACTTTAAATGTAATAAAGTTTTTCTGTTCAGGAGCAATTCATGCTGCCCTTTACCTTGCTTTTTCAGTGAAAATTTAAATTTTCTCATTTAAAATGTGGAGTCAAGTTTCATTTACATATTCTATGTACTAGGTAGTGTAACAGTTTGTTCTATTCCTTATAAACACAGTGTTGAATATAAAATGTGTCATGTTTTGTTAGAGAATAGTGTATAATTTCTCCTAAAATAATTCATTGATTTGCATTTTTCATGTCATTGGTGTTTAAATTTCCACAGGCACTTACCCACTATGTGATTTATCTGAAGCAGATCTTTCAGATTCATATTGATTTATTATCAGTGCCATTTAAATACATTCTTTGTTGATGTATAAAGGGATCTTTGTTAGTTCTAGCTCAAGAGAAACCACAGGAGTGAGCTTTAGAACTTAAAGTTAATTCATTAGGCAGACATTTGTTAAAGCACCTGCTGTAGTGAGTTCTGCTGGATGTTTGGGATAAAGAACAAAAAGGGCATGGTTCATAATTGTGGAGAGCCCACATTCTAGAAGAAAAAAGCTTATGACAGCATAGTGGTTAGAATGTGGTCTCTGCTCTTGCGGAGTTTATAGGCTGTCAGACCATGAAAATGTCAAGAAACAAATAGGTCACTCATTTCAAAACTCAGGTGGTTGGTCTTTTTAACAAGATACTATTTCAGTCTTTATTTTCTGTGATGTTTTTAGTTAAAATTTATGTATCTCTATTCTGTCTGTGTCCATGGCTTCATTTCTTCTTGGTCCCTGTAAGATCCTTAAGAGGTACTTAGAACAGCTAAAATGCCTAACTCATTTAGCCTACCTTTTTGGAGTGTCTTTCTGCTAGGTCTTAGGGGCACAGAGTTATGTGAAGCTCCTAGGCTTGTGGATCTTACAGTCTGAGGTGGGAAGTGAGGTGGAATGGCAAACCCCAGATACCAGGGCAGGTATGGTAAGATCCTGGTTGGAGGTGTGGGTGGGGTGCTAGGAAGCACAAAAAAGGAACACACAAAATAAGCTGGGGGATCTTGGAGGGTTTTGAAGGAAAAAGAAGAATTAACTAGAAGTAGCAGGGTTGGCTTCTTGTGATTTAAGTACCAGCTAAAAACAAGTCACCTCCATGGGGTACTCCCTCACCCAAATAAATACTGTTATTTGAATGGCCCTGTTTTGTTGAGCACAGTACCTGTCATGGGGTAGGAGCTTGAAAACTGTTCGTTGATTGAATAAATGAATGAACGTAGAAAGGATGAATGCTGGAGGCAGAGTGTAAGCAAGTATGTGTGAAGGTTCACTTGAGAAACTGCAAATAATTAGTTGTGACAGGACCAGGGTTTTTGTTGTGGTTGTTATTGTTTTGGGTTTGTTTGTTTGTTTGTTTTTTTGAAGTTAGGAGATGAAGCATGGAATTAAAACCTTATACTTGAAGCCTTGGAAAACTGCCAGGCTGCATGATATGTAATACATCTTTCTTTTCCTCAATCCTGTGATTGATAGCAGAGTATGTTTGAAAGATCTATTATGTGCAAACTGATGACCTCACTGAGGTCTTTAGAGAATATTCCTACAAGAGGATTTCAACTAGAATGCTTCAGTGATATTCTTGACATCAAATAACCAGCCACACAAGAATTTTGTTCAGTTTATATAGTGTTTCTTGGCTGATTCTCTCAAAACAGTGAACTGCTTGAGACTTCTATTCCATAGTTGTTTCAAAGGCATGGCCACTTTTTGTCCTCTCCTCTTTTGCTTTAGCACTCAAGGTGGCATGTTTGAGGTCATACAACTTCCTTTATGATGGTGGTGAACAGTATGCCTGTACAACAAGGTGGTACAGTTCCCTTCTGCGGACATTTTTGTTACATAGCTATCACATGTAAGATAAAGTGCTGGGTACTTGGATATAAAGGCTACCAGACTTGCTCTTTCAAAAATATTTAGGCTGTTGTTTCATGTTTGATACTCATCTCTTTCTATGGTAAGAGAAAGCGAATCTGGCATTCTCTAGTTTTCTCCACAATGCATGAAAGATAAAGTAAGTTTTAACTGAACTAGATACTTTGAAAATAAGTTTTTAAGAAAAGAAAACTGTTGCTACCTATGTTGAATGTAATTTTCAGTTTTCTACATGGGTATGGTTACGGCAAAAAGTGGTGACTTGGAACTTGTTTCAGATTTTAGTTGCACCATTTTTGTCTGCATATGTGTGAGCATATCTATCAGAATGTATGATCATGAGGGCCGGAGAGGTAATCTAGTTCTGTTGTTTGAACAGAGAGCTTCTGAGTTTCTCTCACTTTCCCTATCAGCCTGTCACATTTTGGCAACATCATAGTAAGCTGCAGGACCTTATGCCTTAGTAGCCTAAAGGTGTTATATGGAACATGATTTCTGTTGCTTTAGAACTTTGGCGTTTCCTTAAGCATGTTTCTGTCCTAAATCCCAGGCATATTTCTCACGAATTGGAAGAAAACGTGGTGTTTTGACTTTCTTCACCAGTTTTCAGTACTCTCATTTTTCTTCTTTTATAAGAAAATGTAAAAGTAGGGCCAGGGATGCCTGGGTGGCTCAGTCGGTTAAGTGTCTGCCTTCGGCTCAGGTCATGATCCTAGGGTCCTAGGATCGAGCCCCACATAGGGCTCTCTGCTCAGTGGGGAGCCTGCTTCTCCCTCTCCCTCTGCCTGCTGCTCGTGCTCTCTCTCTGTCAAATAAATAAATAAATAAAATCTTAAAATAAAAGCAGGGCCCCAAATCAAGAATTATAGATTTTATATTTTATGTATGTATGTATGATTTATCAGCTTATTGATGAATAAAAGCAAAATAGAATCAGACATTCTTAGGCAGTGGTTTTATAATCACTTTAGCAGTAATGTTTCTAACTGAGCAGAAGATTGGTCATGGGTCTGGTTTTGTTAGCACTCCCAGAAAGCAGTGAGCAACTTGCCTCTATAGTAGTAGCTCTGCTATTGTTAGCATTCTATACATTGTTTACCCCCCAATGTCTGCAAAACTTAAGTATATTGACTTCATTGGTATCTACACAATTTCCTGGAAAAAAATTGGCCCTGAGAAAGCTAGGCACAGTCATTCCTTACTTTAGTAAAGAAATCTGTAGCAAGCGGTCTATCAGTAGTAAAACAGGACAGTAGATTTTGTCTTCATTTGGGCCATATTTTTTCATGTTGAAAATCAGCCCATTTTAGTTATAAACCCTTTTCCCCCTGTCATTGTACTTGAATCTTTATATATTTAACAGGGGTAGTATTTATGGAATACTTGGTGATGTATCTTGGGTCAGTAAATTGGTTTTTTTCTCCTGACTTTTTCTTCTATCTTGGTTCCAGGTAAGAGTAGAGTGAATGCCTCTTTGTAGGAGAAGTTACCGTGAGACTTAAAAGAGAGATGAAAGGCAGCCCTTCTGGGTGCCAGAGGGGTTTGAGCAGAACAGGCTGAGCTAGGCAAGTCTTGGCATTTTCTTCCCCTGCCCCCCATTACATCAGGGAACTGAAATTTTGGATTTAAGGAGATTGTAGGTTGAGGGTAAATACGTCTAAAAGTGAGGGAAGCTTATGCCCCAGTCCCCTTTTGGAACTGAGGGAACTGCCTTGCAAAGTTGCCTCATCACAGTGGAAGCAGCAACAGCAGAGTAAATGTGGCATGCTGTGGTTAGGTGGAGAGAAGATTCCTGGGTCTCTCTTCAGCTTGTGATTGGCTTCTGAGAAATCTCAAAGTTACTGCACACTGCAGGTGGCTAGGTTGAGAGCCAGTGAACCTATCGGTGGGGATGCTATGTTGAGGGGCAAGCTGATAACACTATGGTTGATAGCCAGGTCCTGGGTATAAATGGGATTGAGGAGTCTGGATGTCATCAGCACCAGTTAAAACTGTGAAGGAGCCAAACAACCAGGCCAGACACCTGGGCTATAAGCCAAGAGCACATACCTGAGTCCACAGTCCCCATGGGGTCCAACAGCAACATCAGGCCCGTGTTCTGGGGTCCAGGCCTATAAGGAACCTTGTCTTGGAGACCAGAGTCCCAGATGACAACACAAGAGCCTGTGTGTGTTTATCTGAGAGCCCTTCCCATACCACAATGAAGTTCTGTAACCCCAATCCGCATCCTTACATCCCTCTGCCATCTGGGTAGAAATAGGGAGAAAATCTGAGGGGGAAACTGAGCATTTACTTGAAAGAGACTATAAACCAGAAAAGACTGAGCTACTATAGAATGCAAATTAAATCAAGGTCAGAGCTTGGAAAGAAAGGTTAAAAGTTATAGAGAATTAAAAAGCTACATTTGCTTGGCACATCTTAGATTTAGTCTTTGAGGATGTATTTCCAATGTTAAATTTAAATTTTGTACTCCTCCTTCACTATGGAACACGGCTTAAGTCAATGATTATCTGATGGAGGATGTAGATTGCCTGCATTTGGCATGCCTAATTAATACTATCTTCTTCTCAATTGACCACTAGAGGTGAAGTTTTCATTTTCTCATTATCTGCTTATTGTTGTAAAATAAGGGCAAAATGAAATAAAACTCTAACACAATTATGCAATAACTACAGTATGGACATGATGGTTAATATTACTAAATTGAAATGCTGTCTGACAGGCATCATTGCCATGTACTTTTTGAAATTTCCTTTCATTTGTGGATATAACCACAGTCTGAGTGTGGTGTAGACAGTGATTTAAGAGCATCTGTATATAATGTCTGAAAGGATTATATGAAAATCAAGTATATCTCAAATTTTGTATGATCTATAAATTGTTTTAAAAGTCTCTCTCTTTCTATTGAAAAGAATTGCTATTTGCTCTGCCATGGAAGTTAGTGAAAATTGTTCTTTGGATGCCTGATTTTTTTCATCTTAATAACTACATTTTATTTTTTGAACTTTTTATTAGTTATCTGTAATAATAACAGGCTAGCAAGTTTATATTGGTCCATAACTATGAGGTGAATTATTTTTATTATTTTTAAATTATTTTATTTTATTTTATTTTTAAATTATTTTATTTTATATTTATTTTATTTATTTATTTATTTTATTTATTTTATTTTTTAATTTCTTTTGTAGTATTTTTAAAAATTAACATATAACGTATTGTTTCAGGAGTACACGTCTGAGATTCATCAGTCTTACACAACACCCAGCGCTCACCACAACACATACCCTCCCCAATGCCTGTCACCCAGCCACCCCATTCCCCCCACCCCCCTCTCCTCCAGCAACCCTCAGTTTGTTTCCTAGATTAAGAGTCTCTTTTGGTTTGTGTCCCTTTGTGGTTTCATCTTGTTTCATGTTTTTCCTCTCTTCCCCAATGATCCTCTGCCTTGTTTCTTAAATTCTGCATATCAGTGGGATCATATGATAATTGTCTTTCTCTGATTGACTTATTTCATTTAGCATAATACCTTCTAGTTCCATCTATATCATTACAAATGGCAAGATTTCATTTTTTTATGGTTGCTTAAATAATTCATTTTAAATCAACTTTTTTGAGGTATAATTTACATATAAGCATATATCTTCTTATATACAACATGTATCCATTTTAAGTTTACGGTTCTGTATGAACTAGTTTCCTTAATTCATCATGGTTACATCCTTTGATATTATCACCAATGTCCAGGTTGATATTAATCCACCAACAGGCATTCTGGGCCTATTAGAAGTACTTACAAGGGCTTTCCGGCTATGTGGGTTTGCTTATATTTATCAACTAAATGTTCCTAGACTTTCATGGTTTTTATTATATTTCTGGCCCCAAGTCTCACACTATTACTGGATATATTCGTTTTTAATGTTCAAATAAAAATAGTTGAAGACTTTAGTGTAGGAATTCGAGTGGCCTCCTTAAGAATGTGGCTTAAAGGGGCACCTGGATGGCTTAGTTGCTTAAGCATCTGCCTTGGGCTCAGGTCATGATCTCAGGGTCCTGGGATCAAGCCCCGCTTTGGGCTCCCTGCTCAGTGGGGAGTCTGCCTCTCTCTCTGCGCCTCCTTCCTGCTCGGCCACTTTCTTTCTCTCTCTCCACAAATAAATAAAATCTTAAAAAAAAAAAAAAAGCCAATGTGGCTTACATTTACAAGAGAGCCTCTCCCTTTGATTTTCTTTCTTTTTTTTTTTTTTAATTTTATTTATTTATTCGACAGAGATAGAGACAGCCAGCGAGAGAGGGAACACAAGGAGGGGGAGTGGGAGAGGAAGAAGCAGGCTCACAGCAGAGGAGCCTGACGTGGGGCTCGATCCCACAACGCCGGGATCACGCCCTGAGCCGAAGGCAGACGCTCAACCGCTGTGCCACCCAGGCGCCCCTCCCTTTGATCTTCTCTTCCCAGAAAACTCGTGGTCTTTTATCTCACCTCTAGAGGCTCTTCCCTTCTTTCTGTTCCACATGGGCCCAAGCTTTACCCCTTTTCTTTGATGTCCCCCAAACACCACTAATACAAAAGTACTGGATATTTGTAACACGTTTGCACCAAGGATTTGGAGACCATGTCACTAAACAGCACCATAAGCACCATGTTAGCCAGGTCTCAGATCTGTGACTATTTCCATCATTGGGAATGTTTCATATCACACAAATATTAGATAGTTGTAGTTATGTGAAATCTCTGTTTTCATACTATGTTTTTCTAGGCTAGAGGAACTCTTACTAGCTTTGTCTCAGAATGGAGCAGAGGTGACGGTGAAGGATAATCTTTATTTTATTGTTTTAGGTAGAGAAATAAATCAATAAATACTAATTTTTTAATTTAGTAAGCCTTCTTATATAACTTGATATATATGTGGCAACCTTGTGACTACAGCCATTTTATAGTAATGCTAAAAAGGAAATTTTTTTTATTTTTTATTTTTATTTTTTATTTTTTTTTAAAGATTTTATTTATTTATTTGACAGAGATAGAGACAGCCAGCGAGAGAGGGAACACAAGCAGGGGGAGTGGGAGAGGAAGAAGCAGGCTCATAGCGGAAGAGCCTGATGTGGGGGCTCGATCCCACAACGCCGGGATCACGCCCTGAGCCGAAGGCAGACGCCCAACCGCTGTGCCACCCAGGCGCCCCTAAAAAGGAAATTTTTAACAGAAAGAAAGCAGTATCAGTTTTGCAGTGCATTTTTATGATATGTAGGAGTCAGAGAAGCCAAATAGCAAAACAGGTTTTTTTTTTTAAAAAGATTTTTTTTATTTGAGAGAGACCATGAGAGAGACCATGAGAAAGAGCATGAGCAGGGGGAGGGGCAGAGGAAGAGGGAGAAGCAGACTCCCTGCTAAGCAGGGAGCCCAATGATGCAGGGCTCTATCTCAGGACCTTGGGATCATGACTTGAGCCGAAGGCAGTCATTTAACCTACTGAGCTACCCAGGCACCCCACAAAACAGGTTTTTAATCAAGACACTATAATTCCTTCTGAATTTTAAGAGCTTATTCAAATACTTCTCTGCTAAAGGGCTTCTGGAGAGGGCCGGATGAAATTTTGAAGGGTCTTATGTTTCATTATCTTTGTTTTTTGAAACTTTTTAAGGAAAGAAGGAGACAGGTCTATCTTAATTATGTCTCCTAGGGATAAACTGTTCTTTAAGAAAAGACTTAAATGTGTATATGTGTATTCTTTGTTCTCATATTTTATTGGCTTTTAAAAAATTCCTTATATCCCAAAGAATCTTTTTTTTTTTTTTTTAATTATGGTAGGAAAAAGTGTTTCTCTGTTAGGCTGTAGTGGAATTAGTAAATTTCATCCAAGAAGAAGCATGGCCTGGACCCTCAGGATGTAGATTTTGAATTGGTGATGCTGTACAGTGAGACTTTTGCACTGGATCTGCCTCTCTCTTGTATAGTTCACTTTCGAACCAGTCATACATTATTTTTCACCCACATGCTTGCAGTTCAGTGGTTGAGTCAGACCTTTATCCAAGTGGTCATAAAATATGTGAAGGTGTCACTTTTAATAATTATGAAGAGATGTTTGCTAAAAGAACATATGGGCCTTCAGACTTAGTCACAGGGTTGTGGGAAGGCTCCCCTGAAGAAGTGATGATTTGTGCCAAGGTCTGAGAGAAGGGTAATTTAGGGTTGAGTGGGGAAGGGGAGGGCAAAACTTTTAGGGGCAAAGGGAACTATAGCAAGGGAGGTCTTGGTGATTATGGCTGGGGCTCACCAAGCAAGGGAGACCTAGGGAGAGGAGGCTGAGAGCATTCTTGGAGTGATCCCTGGATGGGCCTTGCTGGCCACGTGGAGGGGCTTTGACATAGTCTTTAGGGCAAGGGAGTTTTGCGAGAGTTATTATAAGGGGAGTGGTGGAGTGAAAGCAGATTTCCATTTCCAAATAGCCACCAGACTCTCCCGGTGGCAGACGTTATTAGAAGGGTTAGGAGGCTAGGTAGTACTCCCAAGTGGGAATGTGAAGGGCTGGAATTAGGGTGGGAGTCAGGTAGAGAAGAACTGTGGACTGATTTGGAAAAGATTTCGGAGGCAAAATCCAACAGTACTTGGATGGATTTGGGAGTGTAGACAAGGGAGATATCAAAAGTGATCCTAAGTATTTAGCTAGGTATTTATCTGTTCACTGAGGTACGGGGACAGGAGACAGGACCAGGTTCACTGAGGGAAAAGAGAGAATGGTTAAGAATTCTACATAGATATTTTATACTTCACTTACTGTCATCATACATCCCAGTAAAGATTTCTGGAGGGCATATCCAGCCCATAGGAGGGTAGAAGGGATATGATGTTCTAATGGAAATAAATGAGGAACTAGGTTTTGTTACACAGAAATTTTATTACTGACTTGGCTTGAAGGCGGTTGTTCTCTATGTGAGTCTTAAGATTCCACTTCCACATCTTCCTTTTTTGGCTGCATGCTTGCTCTCTCATGTTCCTGAAAATGTATTAATATTTTCATGAGACTATCATCTTTCTAGAAGCTGAGCATGAAGTAAATTGATTATGAGTTTTCCTTATAATGCGTTTTAAAATGTAAGAGTTTTTATGAAATACTCTTAGCATACAAATGATGGACAGTTTAGAATGTACACCGGTATTTCTTGGTCTGTACTTTCTGTTTTTTTGTGTACACTTTCTGTGACTGCCAAATTGTTCTGGGCCAGTTGAAAAGCGTCACTGAATTTTTAACAAAAAAGTAAGTAATGTATATCTTTTGGTATATTTTGCTATATGATGTTTAAATGGGGCCGTATTACAAAAGTTATTATAAAAGTAATCATTTTATGAAAATGAGATGAGTGTAGACATTTTAGTGCCATGATTAATAGCTTTAATAATTTTCGAAGATTTAGTCTTTTAATCATCTCATTTTCACCTAAAATTTCTTTTTGCAGTATATGATTCTTTTCAAAAGCTTTATTTGATCTCAAAAAGTGGTCACCCTCTCTAAGGGGGAGTGTTTATAGTGGAACACCACATAACAGTTAAAATGAATAAACTAGAGCAGAGTTTTTTGATGCCACCTCTTTTGACATTTGGGGGTGGGTAATTCTTCGTCATGGGGGCTGTCCTGTGCACTGTAGGATGTTCAGCAGCAGTCCTGGGCTCTACGCAGTAGATGCCAGTAGCCTCTACTCCACCCCCCTGTGACAACGAAAAGGATCTCTAGACATTGCCAGATGTCCCTGGGGTAGGGGGAGGTGCACAGTGTCTCTAGTTGAGTGCCACTGAATTTGATTTTGATTTGATTACATTTTGTTTAAATCTCAGAGACACAATGTTGTGCTTAAAGACAAAAAGCTGTTGCAAAAAGATGCTCATAGTAACATGCCATTTACATGATTTTCAGTGTTCAAAGCAGTAGTAAAATTGCTTATGGCTAAATCCATTTGTAATAATAAAAATGTGCATGGGAGTGGTACATAACAGTTTCAGGGTAGAAGTTACCTCTGGGGAAAGAAGGGTTGGGAATGAACGACGGTGTATTTATGACATTTTACATTTCAGCAAGAGAGAATGATCAGAAGCAAATCAACTTAAATCTGACATTTTTTTCTATATAGTTACATGATCTTGGGGTAAGTTACAGAACCTCATTAAAACTCAGTGTTGAATCACCATGTTATACACCTGAAACTAATGTAACATTGTGTGTCAACTGTACTCAGAAAACAAAAACAACCCCCCCTCAGTATCTCCTTATCTATAAAATGAGCATAATGGTAAGATCCTCTTCAGAGAGTGATTTGAGGGTTGAATGAGGGGCGCAAAGTACTTAAATAATCTAAAATAAAGCTTGCTTTTTCAGGTACCATATTGGTCTATCTGGTAACAGTGCCTACGGTTGTAGGGTTTTGCTCCTGCTGAAGGAGGCGCATGTCAGTCTGTAAAAGAACTTCAGACATTTGGGGTATTTACATACAAATCATGGATTGAGATATTTTAAAATACTTTAGTGTCAAATTGTATTTCCTGCTATTTGGATGAAGAAATAATTTCTCCCAAGGAGTGGCTTCCTCAGGGAGTAATTAATTACAGAATGAATTGTATAGTATAAACTTCGGAATCCACAAATAGTAGAGTAAACTAAAATCACTTATTTTTTTGTTTTCTTTTATAATGCATATTAGATATTTTAAATGTAAATTACAGAGCAAAACATTTAAAATAATGATTCCTGATACTTCCTTAGAAAGTGTATGATCAATATAGAGAATTCACTGTTCCAGAGCATAATTAAATCGTTATGTAACTGCATTTTAAATAACTTAGTAAATTTTATGATTGTTAATACCAGTCAGTTGCTTTGCCAACATTTTAAGGAACAGTTGATTCTGGCCATAAACCAATGACTAGGGAGGTTTAGGAGTAAGTTTTGGTTACAAGTCGCTGTGTCCAGGATGGTTGTTCAGTGATTGAGGCATGATTTTTATCGGGTGGAGATCTTGAGAATACTAGAAGAAATATAGGTCCTTTGGATATTTTTCTATTTTTTACTACTCATAAAATTTATTTTTCATTCTCTAATTTTTTTTTCAGCTGAGGAAATTTATTTTGGTAAATGTTAAATGCCTTGATATAGCTTGTTCACACATGGAGATAGCACAATTTAGGAACCTTTATCTTTTTGCATTCCAAAGTAATATGATTCCATTTTTGAGACAAAATTAAGGGTGAGGTATGGAATTATCATTAATGGTTTACTTATATATTTTATCCCATCAGTTTGTTGTTCAAAATGTCAGCTTTTAACTAACTCATTTTTTAAACAAAGTAAGATACTGAAACAAGTAGAAAATTATGCCTATCATGCTGACTACAGCTGGTGACATTCTGTTGCAGACGTTGTGGGGGCAATGGCATGCTTTTTGTGAATAAACTGAATTTAAAACACAGTTCTTTAGAGCTGTTTTTCATATATTTTTCTTGTCAACACCCATATTATGTGTAGCATCTCAGGGTGGTAGTACAAGTAATAAAACTTGGTGTATCATCTCTTACCTCTCCGTTAAATACCCATGAAGAGATTTTAAAAATCCAAAAACTCATAAAATTTCTGTAAATTAAGAAACTAAAAATTGAAGATTATTGGCAAAGTCCAGGGAGATGGATTGACAAATACAGCCTTGAACTTCATGCTCCTTATTCTACTTTCTGAACCAGATTAGGGCAGACTGTCAAAATGGAGTAGCAAAAGGCTTGGTTGGACCCATGCCCACTGGAGCCGGAAACAGGCAGCCATCTCATGGTGGTAACTGTCATTTGACCCGGGAGTTCTCTGTCCCCCAATTAGCCCACATCAGCACCTGTATTGCCAGATCTTTTCAGAGACTAAGCACCCCAAATACAGTATGGCAAGAAGCAGAGAAGGATTGGAAGCAGCAAGTTGCATCCTAGGATTCACAGACCCCCGTGCAAGGTGTGGTGAATGTAGAGGAGAGGAGAGGGAACAGGGTGTGCTAGGAAGTGTGAGTTCAGCAAACAGCCTATTCTGACCACCCTGCACCCTGCACAGATGATCCAGCCTCAGCCCAGCCAGCCCAATGAGAAGAATATTTGCTGGGAATCCAGGTTTTGACATTGAGCTCAGGTGCATCAATCTGCTTTTGAAGCCCAGGTGGCTGAAAAAAACCCAAGTAGCCTTTCGGGTGCCAGGCCTGGTGAATCTGTTCCAATCTTAATAGGGATGAGTTAAAAAAAAAAAAAAAAAAAAAGGGAGGTGTACCTTATGAAAAGACATGGGAAGATAAAGAAAACATTGTTCTGAAGATTTAGAAGCAACACATAGTTCTAAAAATGATGTTTTGTAACAAGTAGATGCAGTCTCCTGAAGGAGAGCCAGGAGGATATGACCTCTATAGTGAGAACAAGCTGAAACAAGGCAAAAATTGCGGAAGTCAAAGTCAGCTGAAATAAGATAGAGAAACCTAAAATGGAGGAAGTAAAAGAAAAAAATTGATGCAGCAGTTTTGATTAATTCACTCATGAAATATTTATTGAACCTACTATGTGCCTGCTATTCTAGGCACTTATGCAGTAGTGAATAAAACATACAAAGCAACTATGAAAGATCCAACCTAAAAGTTACAAGGTCTCGGGACGCCTGGGTCACTCAGTCGTTAAGCGTCTGCCTTCGGCTCAGGGCGTGATCCCAGAGTCCTGGAATCGGGCCCCACATTGGGCTCCTCCGGCTGGGAGGCTGCTTCTTCCTCTCCCACTCCCCCTGCTTGTGTTCCCTCTCTCGCTGGCTGTCTCTCTCTCTGTCAAATAAATAAATAAAATCTTTAAAAAAAAAAGTTACAACGTATCTAGTGAAAAATATTAGGAAAACAGGTATAGAAACATTTAAGGTTGCTAGAAGAAAACTTTTCTAATTTCATTGATTTCCAGATAATATTAGTTCAACCCCCACCCCTACCCCACTCTCTTCTATATATATTCTGGTATTTAAAATTTTTATTCCAAGGAAAAGGAAAAGTCCTGATAGTATCTAGGTAGAAACAAAGTTATCCATGTTGAAACAAATATCAAATTGGCCTCCGACTTCATTTTCTTCTTCTTGGAAGGAGAAAAAAGTGTACAGAGAAGAAGTAGTACATGGATTTTGTTACAGGCTTTTTACTCCTATGTGCTGGAAAGTTGCTTTAATAAACATACAAACCTGAAATGTCTGTGATGTAAGTGGCACTTTCCAGGGCTTTGCAGTGCATACAACTTTACAAGGATCCTGAAGATGGTGGAGAACATAAGGTTGCCTTCCCAAGAATTCTATGCCTGCCAAGTTGCCATTCATGTGTGAGGACTCGCACACATGTAATGACTTGGAAAATAAGGTACTTCCTCAGAAAGCCACTCAAAGATGCACATTGAACAAAAACTTAATGCAAATTAAGCTCTACAAAAAAATGTGAAAACCACAGTAGAAAAGGACTAGAGGTAAAGACTGAAGCCAATAAAATACATAAAGAAATATAGATTACATATAATTGCTCATGTGTGTATAATTATAAATTAAAAACAACAGCCAAATCTATTCTCAAAAATAAATTTGACAAAATGGTAAAAGAAGAACCAGGGTCTATAATCCCAGATTAATTTAAAACAAGTCACAGTAGGGGCACCTGTGTGGCTCAGTAGGTTAAGCATCCGACTTGTGGTTTCAGCTCAGGTCATGATCTCAGGGTTGTGGGATCGAGTCCCACGTAGGGCTCAGCATAAAGTCTGCTTAAGATTATTTCCCCCTCCTTTTCCCTCCCCCTCAGCTCCTCCCTCTGCTTGTGCGTGCTCTCTCTCAAATAAAAATAAATAAAAAATAAACAGGTCATAATAATTTAAATTGGTTCTAACATAAGAATCAACAGATCATTCATGTAGACTAGACCAGAAAGCTCTGAAAGAAAATCTGGAGCATATATGTAAGAATGCTAAGGTACAACAAAGAACTAAAAATCCATGGTAAAGAGTATGGGGAAAATTGATTAAGTATTTAGAACTATATTAAACATAGATTCCCTCACCATGTCATATATCAAATGACAGGTGGATAAAGACTTAAGGAAATAAGTTAAATCATTAAAATGTTGAGACATAAATGTGGATGAATATAACCATACTCAGGCCAAGTAAGGACTTTGAACACAAAAGTAGTGGACATAAAGCATATATCAATACATGTGACTACGTAATTATACGTTATATTCAACAACAAACAAGCCCTAAGTAATTTAATGACCACAACAATCTGGGGAAGATATTTGTAACAAAATTTGGCAACATGTTCACATCCATGAATCATCAAGAAAAATATTAAGCTTAGTAGACTTTTTTTCACTTACCAGTTGATAGAAACTTCTCTGAACTCACCTGTCGGCTATGGTTAAAGAGTGGGTGGGTGTTCTTATATATTGCTGAAGGGAACTGTGAAATAATATATTTTTGGATATCCGTTTTGGCAGTATTAGTAGCCTTTAATGTTCGTACTGTTTGACTCAGATATATCACCTGCAGAATTTACTCTATGGAAATAAAGACACAGATGTCAAAGTATGTTCATTGTCAGTTAAATAACAATCCATTAAAAAATAATGGTTTTAAAAATTATTTAATGACAAGTTAAAATGTATCTCATACAGTATCAAGTGAAATAAAAACATGTAACACCGTACACAATATTACTATTCCAATTTGAGAAAAATTTACTAGGAAAAAAATAAACCAAAACGCTAACAAGGGCTATGCCTTTTATATTTTGTTTTCTTTAATGAGTTTGCATTATTTTTATAAGCAGCTTGAATAAAAGTGAAATGTTAAATTCTTTCTAGCATCTTCTGCTCTTAAATGCACGTAGTTTCCACTAAACATTGAATTAATTTTATGTAGAAAACTTCATCTGTTTGGCTTCATTCTTTAAGTAAATATAGAAACTGTATTGAGTGAATGAGAGAGAGAGTGTGTGTGTGTTGAGACAGGATTTCCATGGTATTGGTGAAAGGATAAATTGAAAGAATAAACGTTTCATTTTATTTCACCCATTTTCAGGCAACTGTTTTATACAGTGAATTCTATTTGTGAGATGCCAGAAGTTAATCAATTTCTTTCTTTAAGATGATGTAAATAAGTTTATTGTAAATGTAAATTTGTAGTCCTATCATGGGCGAATTTGAACTAATAAGCAAGACCTTTTGTAAAATTAGACAAAGTTAACACTTAGGATGCAATAAAAAGATGCCTTGGCATGTGATGTAATGAGCACTGGGTATTTTATATAAGACTGATGAATCATTGACCTACCTCTGAAACCAATACTACAGTATATGTTAATTAAATTTAAATAAAAAAAGATGCCTTGGGACTCCGTTTAGAGTGCAATATGGGAGGAAGCATGACTTGGAAGATCTCTCAGCTGAAATGTGAACAGTTTTTTTTTTTTTTTTAAGATTTTATTTTTGTTTATTAGAGAGCAGGGGGAAGGGTAGAGGGAGAAGCAGACTCCTCGCCGAGCAGGGAACCCGGTATGGGGCTCGACACAGGGCTCGATCCCAGGACTGTGGGATCATGACCTGAGTCGAAGGCAGATGCTTAACTGACTGAGCCACCCAGGTGCCCTGAAATGTGAGCAGTTTTACTCTCTTTCTGGGTGCATATCATGCTGCCTCTTTGTGCCTGGAGCCAAGTTTCCTGATAGTGTTTGTTCTTCCTCTTACGCCATTGCCATTTCGTAGGTTGCTGGCTAGAGCCTTTTGAAAAGGAGCAGGGTAAGAAAATGGTTATCACTGTGTTAAGAGGGAGTAGCATACCTAGCAGAGTTTCCTGCTACTACCTGTACTAATATTCTAGCTGATCATCCCCCACATCACTTTGAATTTACGGTTATTTCTTCCCAATAATGAAACACTTCCAATATCAGAAAGTACCTGGAAGGCTGAGTACAAATAAATTGTATCCCAGAAACTGTCTGTACTCTACAATTCTATCAATCCTCCATTAACAACAAAAATGTAATACTCTTAAGAACCTTTTTCCTCAGTAGCCTATAGCACTTTCAGTTGAATTTTTTTTCCCCTATAACAAAGATGAAAGCTGATATTTTCTTCTTATCAAGGGGCAGGTGAGAAACAGAAAGGGTTTGATTTTACAGACTTAGTTACGGCTCAGGGTTTGTTGTTGAGCATAAGAATTAAAATGGTCACCACCATCCCCCCCCCCGCTTTTATTAACAACTAAAGTGTTTTTTAATAAGTTAATGATTTGTACCTTGTTGGTTATTGCCTGTTATTGTGTGCATTTTTAAATCCTTTGTTTTGATGCAGGGAAAATCTTTTATTAAAAGATTTGCTCCTGCAGATCTCAAAGTATACCCACTTAGAGTACAAAAAAGCAGACCTGAGTCATTCAGAAGACCTTTCTATATAACATGTTGGCTTTGAAGAATCTATATGTTATTTTGCCAAAAGCTTTTTTTATTCCTTTTATAGACCAGAATTAGACATGAGTTATTTAACCTCATGGTGCTTAGTTCTGAGCATTTCCATTTCCTTTCCAACCCTTATCTTTTTTGAAATGTTTCAGTTTAAAGTAGGTTTCTGCTCACAACTCCTTCTGTTCAGGAGAGTGAAAGAAGGGCAGGAGGGGAGGTAGTGATTGGTATTTGGCAGCAGATGTTTGTCTCTCTTTGGGTTTGAAATGACCATCAGTAGGGGAGAACTGGTGAACTAGATAGGTCTGTAAGGAAAAGTTAAGTGAAGGGAGGAGACTTTCAAGGGGAATTTTGCTACCATCAACTACCGAGTATCGTAGAAGCCTTTTCTGTGCTATAGGAGCCCAATTAAAATGTGTCCCTGAGTTTAGAAGGAAATGCAGATGCTGGTATATTATATTGTCAGTCATCCTGGCATTTTTGTGTAGCCTCAAGTCATCGACACTTCTGGTTTGTCCATGGTCTATCACCATCTCCGCTCTTGGTCTCCTTCTCTCTCCCCGTTACTTCCCCCNTCCCCCCCCCCCCCCCCGGCAATGTCTTTAGGGTGGTAAGAAGGAGAATTTTGGAACCAGGGAATGAGGGGCTGGGAAAGAAGAGGATTTATTTGTTTACTCTCCGGTTTCTTGCTGTTCTGTCCCTGTATATACCCCCAGACAATTGGGATTCCCAATTTCAAAAACACTGGAAAATGACTTTCTGCCTCTTTTTTCCTTTACAGGAAACACATGAAATTGTGGCAATCAAGAAATTCAAGGACAGTGAAGGTATATATATACATATATATATTTTTTTCCTTTTTGTATTTAGTCCTTGTGAATAGAATGTGGAAGAGATGGCATCTAGCTAACTAGACTTTGTTCCTGAGATTTTAAAGTCCCCATCTCAGAAAGTGAGTGTAACTTATTTATTATCATGCTTTGCTTCGAAACATTTGGATCCTTCTGTGTGAATCTTTTCGTATCTCATGATATTAGAAAATTTATCTTATATTTTAAGGTACAGTCGGCATTGTAGAAATCTTGCCTTAAATGCTGGGTAGAAGGCATGCTATTTCTGCTATTCCTAAATATTATTAAAATGAGAAAGCTGATTTGAAATAAATACTTTCGTGAGTTCACAGAAATAGTAAGTGCTGTTTGAAGGGCTTTGGTATTGGTTACTGTGATCTCCGGTTTCTAGTCATTTAGAAATACAAGGATAAGTGGTATGTAGATAGTATCAAGAAAGTGATTTTATATTTAAAATAACTCATTGGAAGAATAAAAGCTTTTCAAGAAGAAATACCATAGTTGGAGTCCTTGGTTACATCCAGACCATTTCAGATGGAGCATTAAAATTACCCTATGCTGGGCAAGAAAATTTAAAATAAAGCACTAAAAAAAAGTAATCTACAAAATATAAACAAATAAAGCATTTCAGTAGTTCATTAGGTTTTAAATCTAGACTATTGGGCATCTAAAGATAGCCAAGTAGAAAAATTTACCACAAAGGCACACATGACCTTTCAGAAGCTCTAGGCAGCATTTCCCCAATTTTTTTTTTCTACAGAGACCCACAGAAATATTTTTTTACATTCTAATCCAGTATCTACATGCATAATTTCCTATATATAACTGAAGCAAAAATGTCACAAAACTATTACACTAAAGTGAGGTTCTTCATTTTCTGTTCTTTCCTGCTCATATAAATTCACATAAATGCCTATTTGTGGCATCAGATAATATTGATTTTTACCACTGAATCATAACCTGCTTTGTGAAAAATAGTGCTAAGAGGCATAGCATTAACTTTCCTATCTAATTGGAAGTATGACAATAACAGTCGTAGCCTACCTCTATCAGCACACATTGATTGACTAAGTACTGTAACACACCAGCCTCTATGTTTGTGAACAGTTTCATCACTCCTACTTTAGACACTTAGCAAACATTAAATAATAAAAAGGGCTCACAAAATCCTGGGGTAGATTCAGTAGTATTTGATATAACCCACCTCTGATGTGCTGGTTATGTGGAGCACATCACATCATCTGGGAAACCCTTAGCAGTCACCTTCTTGCCAGCCTTAAAGAGAAGGCAAAAAAAAAAAAAAAAAAAAAAAAAGCTTTTAGCTTGTTCTAAAGAAAAAAAAAAAAAACCTGTTTCAAATGCTGTACCTGAAGTCTAACAGGAAACAATAGCCCCAGGCCAGTCCACTCTGAGACTATTGGCAATGAGCTCTTTGAGCAGTGGCTTTGGGCTAACCACAGGTGGCCAAGAGACAAATGATGATCTACTAAAAAGAGTGGTTGCAACAGTAGATCAAAGCATAACCTTTGCCTTCGTGTAAGGAGTTCTGGCTGTGCATTCATCTCGTAAAGCACATTGTCAAGCATCGGTTACCACCAAAAATAATAATTGTCGTGAAGTTTTTGATAGGCAGTACAATCTAGGTCATGTATGCCATTGCTTTAAAAAAAAAAAACAACTAAGTGCCATATTCCTCACAATCTCTGTTCTGTGCATACCAGTTCTTAACTTCAGTTAAACAATATGTCTGTACCTGTGTGCTGATACCTTTAGAGTGGTAATCAATAGCGTATCTGTTGAAATTTATTGAGCACTGAGCCGAGTGCTGTAAGAGACATGAAGGTAAATCAGGTGTGGGTAATTTCAGGAAGCTTAGTAGAATTAAGACCTGTAAATATATAGCAGTAAAATGGAGTAGAAAGCAGTCAGTGCCTGGGGTGTCTGGGTGGCTCAGCTGCTTGGGCATCTGCCTTCACTTGGGTCATGATCCCCGGTCCTGAGGTCGAGCCCCGCATGGGGCTCCCTGCTCAGCAGAGAGCCTGCTTCTCCCTGCCCAGCTCCCCCTACTGTGCTCTCTATCTGTCAAATACGTAAATAAAATCTTTTAAAAAAGAAAAAAAAATAGAGAAAGAAAGAAGTCAGTGCCTGAATGAATTTGAATAATTTTGAGGCAAGAGACATCGTTTCTAGGTGTGGCATCCAGAAAGTGTATGAATAGTCTAGACATTGTATGAAACATTTACTCAGCCTTCATTTCTGTGTGCTGACAAAGCATGAATCCCCTCTGCCCTCATCTCTGCCAGACCATTATCAGTTACCCTACCTTAGGGACATGCAGTCTTATCACCCATCCACCTTGCAGATGGACACCTTTGTAGGTACGCCCATATATATTTCTAGAGGGATACTTCCTTAACATTTCTGTGATAGAATCTGAAGACATGGAATTATTTGTAACTTTTTAGTTCCTGTTCTGTTTTAGGCACACTTTCCTACTGTTTTCACCTCTCCCTGGAAGATCTCATACTCTTCTTTTCTGCCTTTACCCTTTTCCTCTTACCTGAGTAGAATCTTGCTTAATAGAAGTAAGGGAATGTGTGTGGTGAACAATCCTTTTGGAATGTGAAATGCACAGATGAGAATGTCCATTCAACCCCTGTGGAAACCACTTAATTTTGAACCATTTTATCACCTTAAATTTTAGTCAGGACAATTCTAATAAAAACAGTTTCATCATAATATCCTTACTGTCATATAGCTCTCATTAATCTCATTTATTACTCTGAAAATATTCTGTTGATATTATGATAGTGAATTTTCTAAACCCAATGTTTAAAAACCTTTGTGAAGATCATGAAATAATCCTGTAAAAACATTGTTACACTGAATAGAATCTGAACTTGGTCTGATTTGCATTCAAGCTAGTCAAGTATTTTCATACTGATGATATCAAGGGATATTTTATGAGAGTATATATGATCTTCTGTTAGGTTTAGAAGATTGTTATCATGTCCTATTTTCTTATTAAATTCATATATATCCACAAATTTGTATAAAATGTTTTTGAAACTACATTTTAAGGTAGACCACTATTTAATTCAAGCTGTCCTTGTTATCCCAGGATAATAGATGCCAATCTAAAATGGGAACCAAACTTTAATAGTAAATAAAAGGTTAGACTGAGACTTTAATTAAGTTGGGAAAATGGAACAAAAATTATAAAAATAAGTTTACTTTATCTTATAGTTTAACACAATTTAGATTATAATAGCAACTATGTGCAATTTCTTTGAAAAAATAATCAAGTGTTACTTTTTTGGGAGACGGACAATTTTTACAGTAAAACTGTAGATTAAGTCAATTAATGACTTACATAATAGAAAGAGGCTCATTAAAAAAATACACCAAAGGCGTTGTCAGTTTTCCCTTTATTTTTGTCTGTCCCTGTCTTGCTGTCTTCATCCTCGTCAGTTTTTTACTCTCCAGTTATTAGCTGTTAGAACTCTGTCAGATCATTTATCAGTGTCTTTTGTCTATGATTTTCTTTGAAAGACTGACTTAATACTAACATAACTCATGTTAAAATGGAGGACTTGTGTGAGTGATGAAGTTTTTATCTGAGATCTCTTCATTAGTTAATATTTTTTTGTTTTCATGACTTTTGCTTCTTTAAACTTTTTTTTTTTTTAAGATTTTTTTATTTATTCGACAGAGATAGAGACAGCCAGGGAGAGAGGGAACACAAGCAGGGGGAGTGGGAGAGGAAGAAGCAGGCTCATAGCGGAAGAGCCTGATGTGGGGCTCGATCCCAGAACGCCGGGCACGCCCTGAGCCGAAGGCAGACGCTTAACCGCTGTGCCACCCAGGCGCCCCGTGACTTTTGCTTCTTTATTCATCATCATCAATGTAGAGTTTTAGGCAATTAATTCTTTTTTCTTTTTTTTTTTTTTGTGAGAGAGTACATGTATGTGAGTGGTGGGGGAGGGGCAGAGGGAGAAGGAGAGAGAGAGAATCTTAAGCAGGCTGTAGGCCTAGCACGGAGCCCAAAGCACGGCTTGATCTCATGACCCATGAGATCATGACCTGAGCCAAAACTGAGTCAGACGCTTAACCAATTGAGCCACCCAGGCACCCCTATGAATTTGTCTATTAATGTAAGTTCCCACAGAGAAACATTAACTATAAACATCTAATTAACCAGGAGTCTTCATAGAATTAGTTCTACTTAGTATTTGGATTTTCTGAAAAGAGAAAAATTACCACAGCCCAAAAAGTTACTAGAAATGATTTAGTTGAAAGATATTTTTTGGACTATGTATAATGATAAATTTAGCCTAATTCATCTACCCTTCCTATAACTCCAATTTTGTACAGTGAGATTTGATGTTCAGATGGTAATCTGTCACTATTGGAAGATCATTCTCATGCACACACATGTACAAATGTCTGCCATCCTTAATTTATTGAATAATCCAAGAGCCGTGATTTAGCCTAGATAGATTTGAACTAACAAGAATTAAAAACGTCTGTTCATCATTTACTTGAGGTGGTCCTGTGATCTAGGATTTATTTTTGACATACATTGGGATCTTCTGGTGTGACAACATCTTTTGCTTCTTAGGATTTTTTAGTCTTTCCCTAAAAGTACAGGTGATGGGGTGAGGAAGGATCCTCCCTATGTCACTGGGCCTTGGTACATGGCAAGGAGGCTGATTCTCAGGGAGCTGTATAGCAGTCCATAGTTCAGATGGAATTTAGGTTGTGCCTCTGCTTTTATATCAAATAAAATGACTTGCATTTCATATCCTGCTTATCTTTTCTGTGGATAAATATTTTTTCTCTTGGAATGGACATATTTATTCTTTTTAAACATGAGAAAATGTTTAATTGGTCTTCCCTTTTTTCCTCCAGTTCATTTCATCCTTATTTTTACCCAGACTTTAGAAAGCTCTATCCTGATCTCTGGATTGAGGAAACTCTGGTCTCATTTCATATAATGGTACAAAACAAGAGTTCATAGTCTCTGGTCCTTAAATTAAAAAACCCGATTTCTCTGTAAGAGAGGCCTTAAAACAAACTTCCCTACCTTTGGTTAAACAGAGAATTCAATTAACTAAGCTTGAGCATTCTGGCTAGTCATGATTTCACCACACTTCCTTTTTAATGTGCATAATGGATCTCTTTTAAGCTTCAGAAATTCTTCTAGGATTTGATGAACATTTGCACCTTTCATAATTTAATAAATTTCTATTGTGCTCTGCCTGGTCTTCATTGCTGAAGATTTGAGGATTTTCATCTTTTTTGATATATATGATATCAGTACTGCCTTTCAAACCCCCCTGGCCATGTTAATTGCCCTCTTGTTGGTTTTCCTTCTTTAGTCAGGGCAACCAGACTCAAGCATGGTACCCTTATAATTTTGTACAAAGATGGGTTGGCTTTCCCCCCCTCCATTTTACCCATTTAAAGGTCCATTTTGGGGGGCCTCTTTAGCTATACAAGAATGTCAGATTTATGATTTCATAAAGTAGGTTACAGCTATTTCTGGATTTCTTTTCCAAGCCCACAGTTCTTTGAAAATAGAGTTACAATAGAGTTTCTGCTCATCTTTAGATTTTTCTCTTTTTTATTACTTACTTTGTGTTTCTTTTGCTCCTGTGATTTTTTTTCCCTTAAAAATTGTTTTCTTTTACTTTAGTGAATCTCCCTCCTTGATTTTTAGTGTGTTAACTTGCCTGACTGGCGAGCTAAAAGTAGGTTAGTTCTTTGTTTTTTTCTTACTTAACGTCCTTTTTCTACACTGCCATTTAATCATCATTCAAAAGAATTTAACATTGTCAGACTTGCTGCCCTTGCTGCCTGTACTAAGCTGAACACCCTCACTGGTAACTGATGACCAGGTCCATCAACATGCACATAAGTAAGACTTGCATGGAAGCACCAGGTCTTAGAGCTGGAGGGACCTTCAGAATCCTCCAGTAGAAGTCCAACTCCACTTTACAGCCAAGGAATCCAAGGCGCAAAGCTGCATAACTAGTATGTAATTAACTGGGGAAGATGCAGACCTCAAAATCTTTGTTGAATTTTTCTTCTACCCATACCATGTTGCTTTGCCACTCAGCTAAGCAGTAGCAGAGTGCAGACCTGAGCTTGGGTGTTCTGACTCATTCTCTAGAGTTTGCTCAATACCTTACACCATGTTGCCTATGTGCCTGTGTGCTACTCAGTGTGGCATTCCCTTCACTCACCCTGAGGAAGTTGATCTTTCTAGACTTGGTTTCTTCATTTGTAAACTGGAGAAGCCTAGCCTAAATAAAGAATCCACAGGATTATTTCAACTGGAAGCCAGGGATTTTTGGGCTCTTGTCAGTAGTCTGTGCTGTCACCTTTGAAAAACTGTCTTGCTGAAGAGCTTGGCTACTTTCTGAACCTGAGATAAGAAGTATATGTAAGTGGAATGTGTATTGCTTTTCCCCATCATCTCATCATTTAGTGCCACAGTTTTGTCCTATAGGGTAAGCTAAGAGCCTTGAAAGTATTTAGAGAAACAAAAATGATAGAATAGACCAAGTAATGAAGAGTGTGCATTTTGCTTGCACTTAGGGAATTAATAACTCCACTTCCTGCCTGTTCCCATTCATTACATTCTTAGTGCCAAAGTGCTTACTTCAACTTTTAATATCTATGACAAGCATACGTTAGAGAAGCCTTTATTTCTTAAAATAGATAGGCAGCTCAAATTAGGTGGTTTTGGCCCCATATGCTAGGTGATTTTGTGAGCTGCTTTTTGAAGATTCATTTCTCTTTCTTCTCTAGCCATTTTTATGTAGAGTTGGTATTGATTTGAATGATGTCTATATAACAAAGTAGCAAAATTCAGTGAGGTTTATGCTCATAATCAATGAGATTTTAATGGAAATAAATCATTGATTATTAGATTTGGAAAAAGCCATGGGATTTTTTTTAGGGTGTGTGTAGGTAGGGAGGGTGCCCAGTTTTTAGTTATTTTATGAATGAAAAGTTAAGTGGCTTGCCCAATATCATATTTCACAGTGTTGGTTCATTGACAGGATCCAAACTCCAGGTCTCCCAAATCCTACTCCAGCGTTCCGTCTTCTAAAGCCATTCTACTTCAGGCATTCTGAGGTGGCTCTGTCAGCAAAGTGAAACTGCTGCAACTTGTTAGTAATGCAAAGCTCCCTTTTTTCAGTTGCTTTTCGGGTGCCAAGAATTCACCAAGCATTTGACTAGAAAAGATGCACCAGCTGTATTTACTTTTGACTTGGTTGCAACATTCATTTGTACCCAGCTCCAGCAGAGCTTATGGATGTTGTTAATGAATGGTTAAATATATATGTGTTCTTGAGCCTTAGTACTTTGTAGTTTTTGTGAGGCTCCATATTTTATAATCGTATATTGTAGAAGACAACCAGGCATAGAGATGAATAGGGGAAAATAAATTTAGTTTGTCTTACTGCCTGAAAAGCTGCCCTCTCAACCTTCTGGAGGCAAGATTGAAAGCATTGTACTCGAAACTGAAAGGGTGAAGCGCCTCTTGCTTGCCATCACATTGCTGCTTCCCATGAATGAAAGCTAGCCACATAAGACTGAAGATTTCCTCATGGTACCAGTGAAAGCATTTGTGTCAGAAGTATTTATTGATCCCTTCTTTGTGCCAGGTGCAGTCCTGGGTGGTTGAGTGTGTATTGTTGAACAGTAGAACTTAGGCCTGTCCTCTGAGAGCTCTTGGTTTAGCAGGGGTGGCCACCCGTAAACAAAACAATCTATAAATAAAATTGGTGAGAAGGTCTGCGAAAGAAAAGTTCAGAGTAGTGTGATAAGGAATAATAGGGATGGAGGCTTGCTTTGGTTTAGTGATCTGGGCAAAGCTTGTGAGGAATGCTATTTAAACTGAAACCTGAAGAGGAGCCAGCCTTGTAAGGAGTCTGGGTTGTGGAATGCAAATTCTAGGTGGAGGGAACAAGTTCAAAGACCCTAAGGTTGAAAAAACAAAGTAGGGGCTATTTTGGGGACTAAAAGACTAACATGAGGGAGGGGAAGGAAGGATATGAGATGGGGTTGGAAAAGTGGACAGGAACCAGGTCATGAGTAATCAGTATATTTGCCTCTATTGTATTATTTCCTTGTTAGAAGATCGTTTGCTTTGTATTGAGACCTTTGTGGCATTCTGTGTATTAGACATAAGTAGACTTTAGTTTGATTATCCCAGTCTTGAAAGTAACCCAGATGGGATAGCAGAGAAGCCGGTGAACCTACCTTACAACAGTAAAGACTTTTTAGCGTTCCCTATGTTTTAGCTGTTCTGAAAATCACAAAACACCACTTCTCTGGCTTAGCCCCAATTTGCAGAACAGCTGGACCTCTGTTGCACCACAATCCTCTAAGCCACTTTGGGAAGTCCCCTGATCACATCTCGTACATTCCCCCTACTGCCAGGTGGCCCCCTCAGTGTCATGTTCTTTTCCCCTGACAGGGGTTCCCTGTGAGTCCCCGGTTCCCAGTTGACCCCCTGGTGTGGGCTGGGCTGGCTCACTGCTTATATCACTGTTGGCCTTTGTTACTGCTAGTTCTTGCTTTCTGATAGGCAGTATCTTTCTCTGTCCTTTTCTAATCTCTGCTCCAGCATTCCCCAACAGTTTTTTTTTGTTTTTTGTTTTTTTTTGTTGTTGTTGTTGTTGTTGTTTTTGCTGAAGTAAGGAGAATATTTCACTTGTGTAACCAGTTCACAAAGGAGTGTTGACTTTATGTTCCCTGTTTATTACAGATACTCTGGTGCTACAAAGCCCCTGCTTTTATTACTGTCTCTTTATTCTTTAAACTCAGTTTGAACGGGGGCTGAGAAATGGGCTGGGATAAAAAATAATCCGAGAAGTACTTCTGGCACCTGATTTAGAATCTTCCGTCCCCCTTTGTAGGGAAGATTCAGCCCCTTCCCTCTTGTGTATCTTGCTTAGGAAGCCTTTCTCCCTAGAAGGCATTTTCCTCTTTATCACCTTCATCCCCAAACTCCATTTTCTTCTTCCCTGAACCTGAGGGAGGTTAGATATGACTGAACCCGAGAATCACAAAACTTAGACTCTCAAGCTAGGATTTTGACTCTGACCCCAAACCTTGGGCCAAATGTGTTTTAGAATTAGAATAACTTTTGGAGTTTAGAATGGAAATATGGCATGCTGCTTTAGCACCTTGTAATCAGGTACTATTTCCGAAGCAAACATATGAATATTCATACTAAGTGGGATAAACAAAGTATATAAGTTGTCTCGTGCCAGTTCAGGTTTTACTTCTAAAGAGATTTGCCATAAACTTGGAAAAAGTGTTCAGTTTTTAGACTGATTTTTGAAGTTGCAGATAAAGGATTATGAACCTGTATTCTTGTGTGAGTGTGCGTGTGCATGCATGTATGTGTATATGTAAACATGGTAGTTAGAATTTCTAGGCTAAATCTGAAGGTATCATAAAAACTCATTTAAAATAAAGTATTACCTTCCCTACTCCCCTGCCATTTCATCCATTAGAGTTAATGTGATTTCTGTCCTTCTCCATGCCTGTGGGGCCTATCATGAGTGAAGTTGATGATATGGAAGGGTATATTGGTTCAGCGAAAGTTCTCCATCCCAGTACGGCTACATCATCTGGGGTGGACAGATGGACATGCCACAGAAAGACAGCAGGGACCTATAGCAGCTGCTGTTCAGAGAGATCAGACACTCTTAGAAATTCCTGCAACTTGACTATGAGCTGTGCTGTGGCTGCCTGGTAAGTGACCTCTGCTCACTGAGGTGACTCAAGTGCAGCCTGAAGAATAAAATGCTCTTTAAAGCCAAAACTACAGGCCAGAGTTAAAAACCTCAGCTGCTACAGATGCTGGATAGAGGCTCCTCTGCACACTGATAGAGTTGATTCTTTCTTAACCTTTTAAACTCCTTCTTTCTCAGTATGTAGTGTTAGAATGAAAATGACAGTGGATTCAATTGTCATATCTGTCAGTCTGTGTTTATACATATACTTTGCAATACGCAGTATAAGAAAACACAAGCAGAAAATTAGGTTCATGCTGGTCAAGTAAGCGTTTTCTTCTGTAAGATGCTAATTCTTGATCCTTTCAACAAGAAAATATGATATTTAATCTTCCATCCTTGAACTTCTTATGCAGAAGTACTCGAAGTGGAAAGTGAAATTGGTATGTTTTCACTGTTAGAATTCTTTGAACAGTAGCTCGAAAGCTTTAATTTTACCCTATTTACCATTGTTTACATTCTAGAAAATGAAGAAGTCAAGGAAACGACTTTACGAGAGCTTAAAATGCTTCGTACTCTCAAGCAGGAAAACATCGTGGAGCTGAAGGAAGCCTTTCGTCGGAGGGGGAAATTGTACTTGGTGTTTGAGTATGTTGAAAAAGTAAGTCACTAATTAAATCAGGAGATTTGCCTGATTCTTTTTTTTTTTTTTACTTTTATTTTAATTTTTTAAAGTAATCTCTACACCCAGCATGTGGCTCAAATTCATGACCCTGAGATCAAGAGTCGCATGCCCTACCAACTGAGCCAGCCAGGCGCCCCTGCCTGATTCTTTTATTTAGGGTTGTTTCTGACAATATTCAAGGAAGCATTATTACCTCATGTGATTTGTCAATGTACTCATAATCTTAGTATTTTATTTTTATTTTTTTAAAGATTTTATTTATCTATTCGACAGAGATAGAGACAGCCAGCGAGAGAGGGAACACAGGCAGGGGGAGTGGGAGAAGAAGAAGCAGGCTCATAGCGGAGGAGCCTGATGTGGGGCTCGATCCCACAACGCCGGGATCACGCCCTGAGCCGAAGGCAGACGCTTAACCGCTGTGCCACCCAGGAGCCCCATAATCTTAGTATTTTAAAAATGAGATTATTATCCATAATTGTTAGAAGCCCTGAAATCTATTGAAGTATTTTGTGCAATTTAAATATACAGAGATCATCATACATTTCAACAGTGAATTAATTTGGCTTCTGATGTTTTAAAAAAGTAATTTTTAGACTTGGTTTATTTAAATTAAACCTAGGCAAGGCCTCTGAGGGAGAGACAAGTAAATTGACAGTGATGACATAGGATGACAGAGGTGTGTAAGGCAGCCTGCGAGCCTAGGATGGCTGCCTAAATCAGACCTACAGTGGCAAATGAGTGGGCTCATGGAGCAACCTTTTGTGAATTGCCAGTGCTTTGGCTTTAAGGGAAGAAGATGTGCCAGGAGGCATACGGTGAGGCTTGAGGAGAGGTAGATGAGGCCACAAATAACGGATTGGAAGCCTTGGAGAAAAGGGGAAAAGTATACACAGTTCAAATTGTCTGCATACTTTAGTATTTTTTTTAAATTGGTAACTATTAGTGACAATTTTAATGATGTGTGGCCTAAGGGCAAGTGTATGCTATAGTAATCAATACATGTGTCTTTGAATTTATTTGCGGGCAGCTGCCCTTCAGTGGTTGATAATTGTCTAAAACTGAAATAATTACCTTAACAAGAGTAGGATAAACTGGAGCCAGATGGACCTTTTGGAGATTTCCTTGATGAATAAATATGTGGCTCCTGATTTCCTGTTATAATCTAAACAACAGTAAAAATTATTACTTTTATTAAATTTCACTTCTTGAGTACATGTCTTTGTAGGAATCTACATGATAAAATGAGGAATTTCTAAATTATAAAATAAGGCTTTCTAAAGAAGGTGAATACTGGAGAGGGTTATGTTTGCCAGCTGCTTTCTGTGGCATAAATGACAATGTCATCACCACCATCATCATTACAAAATAGAAAGCAGTGTTGCCATGATGATGGACCAGGAATGTGGCTTTTGAATTAATTCAGCCTTTACAAATTATTTTTCTAATGAAAATAAATAGATGTAGTAACTTCATTTCAAGCAAAACTTGAAGAGTATAAGTTTCTTTGTCATTTTAAAACACTGTTTTATGTTTCTTTTCCAAAATCTGCTTAAAGCTTTCTTTTTCTTTTTTTTAAAAGAAGACAGATCTTTATATTTTGAGGGGGTGGTGAGGGGAAGAGGCAGCGAGAGAATCCCAAGCAGGCTCCACGCCCTGAGTGGAGCCCGACGCGGGGCTCAGTCCTACAATCCTGAGACCATGACCTGAGCTGAAATCAAGAGTCGGACACCTAACCGACTAAGCCACCCACGTGCCCCTTAAGGTTTCTTTTCCTGTGTCAATTTAGGTATTTTCCTAAGGGACCTTCCCCACCAAAATTAAACTGAAATTTGATGCTCATTAAAAAGTTATAAAAAAGGATTGCTGTAAAAATCAGAACCTCTTTATATTATTTTTTAGTTGTCAAGAATAATCATGCAGTTTGCAGTTTTCACTGCCAAATAATGAAATTCTGACAGATCTATTTCAGTTTGTCTTTTTTATTTCTGTTCTGCTCATGGTGATGGTTCACGATTAATAACAATTTAATATGAACAAATGGGGAAATTACCTCTGTGTACCAGGTAATTTGTCATGTCTGAGATCTCTCTACTGATAAGTGGCAGAGCTGCTACCAGAGCTCCCATATTGTGTCCCCGCAGGCCTGTGATTCTTGCCCTGACCCTGTGGTTTTTCAGTGGTAGGTGACCTCCCATCAGTGGTAGTGCCTAACGATTAACAAAGAGTCTCAAGAGGGCAGGAAAATGATACTCTTAAAGGGTAGGGGGTTGTTACAGAGATACAGGATTATAGTGGCTTAAACAAAATAGAAATTTCCTTCTTCCTCACATACAAATACAAAGGTAGGTAGTACCTGGTATGGTAACACTGCTCCTTAGCCATAGGAGGCCTAGATGGCTTCTGCCTTTCTGCTCTACCACTCCTGGGATGTGTCCCTTGTTCTTAAGGTCAAGATCAGGCACCAGCTATCACATCCTATTGGCCAGGACTTAGTTTCATGGCCACCCTAACTGCAAAGCAGAGGGGAAATGTACTTTTCATTCTGAGCACCTGTGCATCCACTTACAAATTGTATTACTGTGGGCTAAGGGAAGAATGGATATTGAGGGGCATTCTTCTCTGCCACTGAAGAATTTAGAGTGTAATATGAAATGAGACACACAGTTTATTTTCTGTATTGCAAAACCCTCTTATTCCTCGTGTGCATTTGGGACCTCCTATGCATTTGTTAATTGAAAAAGGCAATTTAAGTAGAGAATCATTAAAAAATGATGCATACATACTTCAAACATTTTAACTTAAAATATATATTCATTTACTACTCTTTAGAGGTAGGGTCAAGGCCTTTTGAGTATCTGTCTTCTGTTGGAGTTCTGATGAGTCTTTCTTAAATACATCATACCCATAATGCATCAACTATGAAAGCCTGTGAGAGCATCTTTAAAGTGAAGCAAAAGCTTAAAAACATTGTAAAGCAATCTCAGTGCAGAATCCTTATCACCATCACCACCTGTCCCCTGCCAGAGTTTTATAGTTGTTGCACTCCCATTTGATTAGGCAACAGTATGTTTAGTGGGTTTCCTTTATTAAGTCTTTCCGAAGTATTAAACTTTGTTTTCTTAAAAACAGCAACTCTATTTAAAACATTATTTCAATGGTTATATGATATTTAATTGTATTAAAATAACAAGTGCATCTGTTATAAATAGGTTTGAAAGTGTTATAAACAAACGATTGTATGTATGCAGCTCAACTGGAGGTTGTATTAGAGCAAGCAGGTTTTCTAACTTTTTGGTCTTACAACTCCTACACTCTTAACATTATTGGAGACCCTAAGTGCTTATTATTTATATGGGTTTTATCTATTAATATTTATCATACTATGAGTCAAAATTGAGCAATATAAATTATTAATTCATTTAAGAATAACAATAACAGTCCCATTACATGTTAACATAAATACGGTTGTGGGTCATTCTTTCAAGTAAGAAATGGTGTTCTACCAAAAACAAGCAGCTAGTTCAGCTTGCAACTCAAGTCACTCAAGTGATTTTCTTCACAACTATCTTGCTTTGTTATGTGAAGAAGTGCTTTATGGGCATTCTTCATTTTATCATATAGATTCCTAAAAAGACACATACTCAAAAGTTGAAATTTAATACAAGCAGTAATTTTCACTGCTTCATCAAAGAAAGACATCCTTAACTAAAACTGGCTTTTTGTCTTTTTTTTTTTTTTTTTTTTTTAATAACTGCGAGAGTGTAGCATTGAAGAATCCAATGCCTTGATTTATGCTAAGGTGTCACCAGTTCACCCATCCTTGCTTTAAGTCATCAGTGTAAATACAAACATAGTGAAAGAGCCAACGAGCTGAGTGTTGCTATGAATATAGTTTTGACTTTATGGGCCTTCTGCAAGATCTGGTAACCACCCCCAAGAGATCCACAGATCCACAGAGACCTGCTTTCCTAGACGGTCGTCTACAAAGAATAAACTCTAATCATGCTGTGGTCCTTAGTGTTGTACTTTACAGAGGGAATGGAAAATGTGTGGTTACTCTGGAAATTCAGTGGAGACTGGTGAAGTGGAGTCTCTACTTAATAAAAAATTTTGCATGAATTTTAGAATTGTCTCTGACTCCAGACTGAAAGTTTCAAAACTTGATTTGTTGGGGGTCTGTCAGTGTTTATTTCAGCAACATTTTCTAGCCTGTCTTAATTTTTGTACTGATTGCATGGATCACTTCTAATCTTAGGGATCATTTTCTTTTAAAAATATTTTCCAGGTGTTCTAGAAATATTTTCAAGTCTTGATTTTATTGCAAGGTTCTATTAAACATACATAGTGGGCTGTGTTAAAATGACTCTTTCCCCTCTCCTTTATACATCACAGCATCTTATCTCTACTTTGTATTGCTTTTCCCTTGGAAGTATTCTAAAGTGATGCCTGAAAGGTTTTAAGGAGAGAGGAAAGTGCCAGGGTTATTATTTGGGGCAGCACTGGGGAGTAGTAAAAATGGAATTTCTCTTAAAAGAGAACTTTGATTTCATACAGTATCCTGCTTCTGCTTGAAAAAGATTGTAGATGGAAAACAAAACAGTTTTTAAAAATGCATACTGTGTATTGGGTGAATTATCATCGAGGACTCTTTTTTAAATTGTTAATACATGATTTATGGGCCGGCCTAATTTGTGGAGATTAATGGCTCCCTATTTAATTTTTAGAATATGCTTGAATTGCTGGAAGAAATGCCAAATGGAGTTCCACCTGAAAAAGTTAAAAGTTACATCTATCAGTTAATCAAAGCTATTCACTGGTGCCATAAGAATGATATTGTCCATAGAGGTAAGTATGGAATTTTTGAAATGGAAAATATTAAGAAAAGATCAGAGTTAACAATGAAATATTTTATATATTACTGTCTTAAGAGTATTTCCGTAGGCACTGACGTTCCATTTAAATTAAATACATTTTAAAAGTACAGGATATGAGATGTCGTTCACCTTCCAAGTCTCCTTTTGTATCACCAAAAGGATGGACTGCAGGTTTATTTGGATATTACGGTGCGATCTCTGTTTGTATAACCAGATCTATTCTCAACTTTAGAAATGCCTAGGGATATAAAGAACTCAACCAATAGGAACTTTAAGGTTTACTTTGGGCAAAAAGAGCAAAGGGATGTTCTCTGTTGCCTTTTGGTCCTTCTGGTAGACCAGAAAATTTGAAACCACCCGGAATAAGGCTTTAAAGGTGGTCACTGACCCCCATTGACAGTCACCTCTCATTCCCTCGTAGACCAACCACGTCTGGTATATACCTTCACTTCCTGAATTTCCCTACCTGTTAGTGAAAAGTGCCTATTGCAAGTTGTAGGCGTGATCAACCTTGCATAAAGGTCACGAGTTGCATAAACTGTTTTATTTTGTCCTTTATTGCTGTGAGGTGGGTGGTTTATAGTAATAAAAGGGAAATTACTTTCTCAGCACGGTCTTTGACTCTACACTGTTTATCTTCTCCTGATAATCTCTCTTGAATTCCAGAGTTTTACAGTAATGGGACACATACTGATAAAATAATGAAGCCAGAAGATGTTTATCAGAAAATGTTAAAATATCTACTTCTTGTCTCTGAATTATCAGATAAATGAATACTACATTTTAATTTACCTATACAAACACACAAGCATATCACTTTAAAAATAGTCTCACTTTAAGAATAGCTTAAAGGTCATGTGAAGAATGCCAACTCCTATTATATCTAGAAAAAGACATTTTATGTTTCTCTTGGATTTGACTTTCATACCAGTTAACTTATCAAGGTTGGTGGTGGTATAGATAGCTCTCCAAGTCAACTGCATATCTAATGTCTAGGGTAACGATTCTTATAACAGTCTATACTACAATATGAGGCTTTTAATAAGGAACTGATTTAGCTGCATTTCTATCGTGATGCTGTGATTTGGTTAAATATATAGTAATACATCAATGGTTGTGAATTAGCAGTAGAAACCATGATTCTGAAATCTACAGATTTTGCTCCTATCTCTTCCCTTTTTCCATTTTCACCTCTGCCATCTGATATAAACGATGGGTACTAAAATTAGAATTGAGAGATGCCTCCCAAGGCAGGAATTAAACAGCATTTTCTGTATATTTCTACTCAGCTCCCACCACATCTTCTGAAGATTCATGGAAAAAATGAGAAATCTTTTCTTGACTCATCCAGTATAACCACAGCATTAGACATTTATAATTGTGAACCACACAGAAAAGCTAGAGAGATATGTAAATATAGACATCATATAGAAAATCACAACAAATTCAATTTTTTATATAGTTTTTCCTCTAGTAAATATACCGCTAGCTACTTATATGTGTTTTTAAGGTATCTTGTGGTATGAACGTTTTTTTATGTTCTATCTCCAAGAATTTTATATTCTATCTCCAAAAATTTGTTATTAGTACTTTGTAAAGTAGGATAGTTCCTTGAAATGTGGTGACCTAGATTCAGTGATTCTTAAATTCCTTTCAGAGATCTCATTAATACCTTTAAGATTTAAAAGGAAAAATATTTTTTTAAATTGTGGGTCTTCATGTTTCTCAAAAAGAAATTAGTTGAAACTTTTATGTATCAGCAAAAATTGTGTTACCCTGCTTTTCACTGCCACAGATTTCTATTCACATTACTCTGGGTATTTCTAATTAGGTGCTGTTGTAGTGATCCAATAGTGTCAATCAGCAGTCCATGGAACATTTTTTAATAATTGTTTTTTCCATCTTTGTACTTCAGATATAAAGCCAGAAAATCTCTTAATCAGCCACAATGATGTTTTGAAACTCTGTGATTTTGGTAAGTTAAAAAAAAATTGAGCCCTATAAGTAGAATTAATTTAATATAACACATAGGTAGCTTTTAAAGGCTTAGTAAAAGTATTTTTTTTATGGTTTGACTTCAGTTAGCAGAGGAATATTCTGTTGGGTCATATGTTGAAAAATTGATTGCTGGGAAAATACTATACTCTCTTTGCATAGTGTTGTCTACTCTTTTTAAAAATTCATAATGCAGGGGCGCCTGGGTGGCATAGCGGTTAAGCGTCTGCCTTCAGCTCAGGGCGTGATCCCGGCGTTATGGGATCGAGCCCCACATCAGGCTCTTCCTCTATGAGCCTGCTTCTTCCTCTCCCACTCCCCCTGCTTGTGTTCCCTCTCTCGCTGGCTNGGGGCGCCTGGGTGGCACAGCGGTTAAGCGTCTGCCTTCGGCTCAGGGCGTGATCCCGGCGTTATGGGATCGAGCCCCACATCAGGCTCTTCCTCTATGAGCCTGCTTCTTCCTCTCCCACTCCCCCTGCTTGTGTTCCCTCTCTCGCTGGCTGTCTCTATCTCTGTCGAATAAATAAATTAAAAAATCTTTAAAAAAAAAATTCATAATGCAGTATTTGTTTAATGAGAATGCAAAGCGAATAAATGCACATGCATATATTCAAAACCCAGCACTTAATCCAAAAAAACCAATTTTCTAGGAAATACCACTATGCCTTCTGTTTTGGGTAGAATAAAAGAATATTTTTAAAGTATTTTAAACATTGATGGAAATTATTTTAGGTATAATCATAAACACACGATATACGTAGGTAAATACATATGTATCATGCATATGCAATAGTTACCTACCTGTAAAGGTCAAGGGCATTTTTAGAACAATTCCATTTATTCCCTTTAAATGTTCAGTGAGTGAGGTTAGTGATTGATGTGTAATATTCCAGATCCTGGTTGATTGTATAAGGAAGCTTTTGAATTATATTCTCTCCTAGTAGAAAATTGTGCATTCTTTTCTATATATGTAAAACTGTATTAAGTGCTATTAAAAATTTAAGTTAAAATAATTCAAAAACGTTTTAAAACTATAAATTAGTGTGTTTAAGTTCTGGGTCACTTTAAAAAAAATCCTTTGTCTAATCCATATGCTGAAAAATAACAACTTGACTTTTTTAATGTTATTTTTTTCATATATTCAAGTATAATAAATATTGTAAACCTTTACATATAAGTGAGAATTCGTCTCCTTTCATAAGCATAAGTTAGATTAGTACCTCGGAGGTGGCTCGAACAATTGAGAAATAGAAACATACTAAGAATGCACTCTGTGAATGACGAGTTTTGTCCAGTGTAGCTATTAGAAGCATGTGTAACTGTTTTCACTCGGTGTTTGCAAAGAATTTGATTATTATGAACCTGCTTGCCTGCGGAAAAATGTTTTACTGGGCTTAAATTTTTTCATACTTTATAAGGAATATTGCAAAGAGGCCTGCTATATTTTAAACATCTTAAGTGCTTAAAAGAATAAAAAAGAAATACCAAAATACAGTTATTTAAAAGATTTTGACCTTGACATTTTTAGCACTTTCTTAGTATTACCATTTTCAGGAATATTTATGGTTCCATTTCTCAATTCCTGTCCATAATTGTGACTACCATCAATTACTGAGATTTTGTGCACCTCATACGACCTTTACTATGCATCCATGATTCTATGGGTTGGTGATCTGCTTAAACTCCCAAATGACTGAAGTTTGTAAACAAGTTATAAATACAAAAGAGATGCCTATAGAACGGTTAATAATAGGAAAAGAGTATCCTTGGTCTGGTGTCATTTCTTTTCTTTTTTCAAGATTTATTTATGTATTTTGGGGGGTAGAGAGAGTGTGTGTGTGTGTGAGTGGGGGCAAAAGGAGAGGGAGAGAGAATTCTCAAGCAGACTTCCTACTGAGCATGGAGCCAGACTCAGGGCTTGATCCCAGGACCTTGAGATCATGACCTGAGCTGAAATCAAGAGTTGTACACTTAACCAACTGAGCCACCCAGGCACCCCCAGCATCATTTCTTAAAGGAAAGACAATTTGAAGTGGTAAGGAAATTTCACATGGCTGCACTGCATGTGGTTCTCTGTGCCCTACGCATCCCCAGTGATCACTTCTGAACTGCTTTCCCTCCCAGAGCACCGGGCTCCTTTGTCACCTTGATGAATCCCATTTGAAAATAGGAATATTTCTTCCAAATATGTCTTATGAAGAAGTATTGATTAACTGAAGTTAGGGCTTTGTTTTTTGCTGTGGTTGTTTTTATTTTTTACTGTTACACTATTTTCTATTTTTCAAAACTACACCTTAATTTTTACCCCTAATTTTAATGTTCTGGTTCTTTGTGACTATCCATAGTGCTTTTTGTGAGTTAGGTGAGTAATTAGCTTACCTGCTGGCTTATTTTTTGGCCCCAAAACCTTTTGAAAGGGTTTGGAGGGAAAATAATTATCGATAGAGTCTGTAAGTAATTAAGATACCCCTAATATGCTTCTCAGTCACATTAGGAGATGAAAATAATTTTGGCCTGCTTAGTTTCCATCATTGCCAACCATTAGTTGTTTATATATATAATGGCTAGAACTGATCAGCAACAGTAGATCTACAAATAGTATGTTAAGTCCCACGTATCAGAATCTAATGACTGGCTCAATTGGTTGAGCGTCTGCCTTCGGCTCAGATCATGATCCCGGGGTCCTGGGATTAAGTCTCGTTTCGGGGTCCCTGCTCAGTGGGGAGTCTGCTTCTCCCTCTTCCTCTGTGACCTCTCTCTGTCAAGTAAATAAATAAAAAATCTTTGGGAAAAAAAATATAATGACCATTTGTGACAGGATATTTTAGCTTTGACTTGGGCTCTTGTAGGGACTTCATTTTGTTCCTAAGATTTGCATTTATTGACAGAGCTGACTTAAAAGTATGCTCTGAATGCTTATAAAAGCATGTGATGACTTCAAAAATATGGATTTCTTTAATGTAAGAGGAGACTGGTTTTTTTAAGTGAATACACTGTATATTTTAATTGGCATATGAATGGACTAATGTTTTAAAATAACAAAGGCACCATTAATAAACAGCCCATTCAATACCAGTCATTACATTCTTTTAATGTTTCCTTAAAATATGACTAGCACTGAAATACCTTGCCAATATGAAGTTATTATTTCTTTTTCAAAGTTATACGTTTGGGTTTTTCTGTCTTTCAGGTTTTGCTCGGAATTTATCAGAAGGCAATAATGCTAATTATACAGAATATGTGGCCACCAGGTGGTATCGGTCCCCAGAACTCTTACTTGGGTAAGTTACCTTCCCCAAATAAAATGACATTTATATATCTGCTTATCGTATATCATTAGCTTTGGGATCATCTATGGAAGATAAGACCCTTAGTTTATTAAATACCCGTTACCTATTGCAGTGTAACAAATCACCCCAAAACTTAATGGTATAAAACAAACACCGTTTTATTTGCTCACAATTCTGGGTACCAGTGATTTGAGGGAGTCAGTAATTGAAGTTCAGCTGGATTGTTCTTATGCTGGTCTCAATGGGAATCACTCAGGTAGCTGCAGTCATTCAGCAGATCATTTGGAGGCTGGTTGGTTTACAAGGCCTCAGCTGGGACAGACTATCTCTGTTCCATGGAGACTCATCCTCCAGTGGGCTAGTCCAAGTTGCTTCATGTGATAACAGAAAAATTCCCTGCAGTAAGAGGGCAAGCCTCAAAGCAAGGGTGGTTTTCAAGCCTCTGTTTGCATGGCTTTTGCCTCATCGGCCAAAGCCTGTTACATGGCCAAGCCCTGATTCAAGGGATGAAGAAATAAACTTGACCTCTTGTTGGGAGGACTGGCCTATCTGTTGGTTTGTTCATTCATTCATTCATTCATTCAGCAAACAGTTATCAAGTATCTCTTATATCCATCCACTTTGCTAGAAACATGATGTAAGTATTGAAGCAGTTGCCAATTTTCTTCTGACTAGAGAAATCCTGTTTGATGATAAATGGCTATTCAAACACGCTGCATTGATGATTTTTCTCAGCAACATCACATCCATCCACTTTGGCCCACCCTTCCACTTTCAGTGCTCTTTCGTTCATCTGTTAACCCCAGAAAAGGGTTTTCTGATAAGATTCTTCTTTTCTTTTTAGTATGTTTTAACTTGAGAGCCTAAGAAGGAGCCTATCCTCCTGAGACTCGATCACATAGTTATATGAATAATTCTTTACTTACCTTAGTTGTAGTATTTTCTTATTTTCCCTACATTGTATTTCCTTCTTGGGGACCATCCAAGAATGGAGAAAGAAGGCACACTCTGCAAATAAAATGAGATATGGTGGTGATGATGACTGGTACTCTAATTTTAGGTTTCATCTCTTTAGAATCTGAGTAGACTCTGCGCTGAGTGTGGAGCTTCACGCGAGGCTTCATCCCATGACCCTGAGATCATGGCCTGAGCTGAAATCAGCAGTCAGACACTTCAACCCATGGAGCCACCCAGGAGCCCTGAGAAATTTAATTAATTTAATTTTAAAAGATACTTTTTATATAGTAGGAATACAAATTTCTGTGTTTCTTTTGTTGAAGAATATGTGTGTAAGTTACTCACTGAGGGTTTATTTTGATACTCACCATTTCCCAGTGTCTATCAACCATCTGATTGTAATTCTTGATTCATGGCTGACATAGAGCATGTAAGAATTATTGATACCAGTTATTGAAAGTTCTACTGTTTTTTTCTTAAATCAAAAGCTTGCTTTATCTTGGGAAACAAATGGTGGTTAGTCACTTTATTATTTCCCTTTGTGTGGATAGATTTTAGAATTTCTGTGCTAATTTTTAAACTTGGTTTTAGAATTGATTTTCTTTTGTGTTTGTCTTTGTTTCTTTTTCTCTGTACCTCTATCTGGACATAATGGGATGCATAATCCATTTTCTTTTGGGAGGGATTGGAATTTGAGTTTACTGGACAGATTTGCCAAAGAAGAAATGAGTATGAAGTAGGTCATCCTTAGAACACCATCCAAGGATTCAAGTATGGTAGAGGACTTTTTATGTTATGGTTTTGTCTATATGTTGGCCCCAAAGAGTTCATTCTGAGGACACCCTTATTATAGACCTTCAGAGAGTATTTCCTGCCTAATAATACCTGTCAGAAAACTGCAGTTATGTTTAGAGATGTGTGGGAGCTACCAAAAGTAGATGGAGACTATAGTGAATTTGAGCCAAATTGTATATTGCTAATTAAATGATTGTCAAGTACTAGGTGAAGAACCATATTATTTTTTTTTGCTTTTAAAAAATTTTTTTTATTTTATTATTTTTTAATGATTTTTTATTATATTATGTTAGTCACCATACAGTACATCCCCGGCTTCCGATGTAAAGCTCGATGATTCATTAGTTGCGTATAACACCCAGTGCACCATGCAATACGTGCCCTCCTTACTACCCATCACCAGTCTATCCCATTCCCCCACCCCCCTCCCCTCTGAGGCCCCCAGTTTGTTTCTCATAGTCCATAGTCTCCCATGTTTCATTCCCCCTTCTGATTACCCCCCCTTTCTTTATCCCTTTCTTCCCCTACCGATCATCCTAGTTCTTATGTTCCATAGATGAGAGAAATCATATGATAATTGTCTTTCTCTGCTTGACTTATTTCACTTAGCATTATCTCCTCCAGTGCCGTCCATGTTGCAGCAAATGTTGAGAATTCGTTCTTTCTGATAGCTGAGTAATATTCCATTGTATATATGGACCACAGCTTCTTAATCCAGTCATCTGTTGAAGGGCATCTCGGCTCCTTCCATGATTTGGCTATTGTGGACAATGCAGCTATGAACATTGGGGTGCATATGGCCCTTCTCTTTACTACGTCTGTATCTTTGGGGTAAACACCCAGTAGTGCAATGGCTGGGTCATAGGGTAGCTCAATTTTTGACTTTTTAAGGGACGTCCACACTGTTTTCCAGAGTGGATGTACCAACTTGCATTCCCACCAACAATGTAGGAGGGATCCCCTTTCTCCACATCCTCTCCAACAATTGTTGTTTCTTGCCTTGTCTNTTTCTGATAGCTGAGTAATATTCCATTGTATATATGGACCACAGCTTCTTAATCCAGTCATCTGTTGAAGGGCATCTCGGCTCCTTCCATGATTTGGCTATTGTGGACAATGCAGCTATGAACATTGGGGTGCATATGGCCCTTCTCTTTACTACGTCTGTATCTTTGGGGTAAACACCCAGTAGTGCAATGGCTGGGTCATAGGGTAGTTCAATTTTTAACTTTTTAAGGGACCTCCACACTGTTTTCCAGAGTGGCTGTACCAACTTGCATTCCCACCAACAATGTAGGAGGGATCCCCTTTCTCCACATCCTCTCCAACAATTGTTGTTTCTTGCCTTGTCTATCTTTGCCATTCTAACTGGCGTAAGGTGGTATCTCAGTGTGGTTTTGATTTGAATTTCCCTGATGGCTAATGATTTTGAACATTTTTTCATGTGTCTGTTAGCCATTTGTATGTCATCATTGGAAAAGTGTCTGTTCATATCTTCTGCCCATTTTATGATTTGTTTATTTTTTTATCACGTATTGAGTTTGAGAAGTTCTTTGTAGATCTTGGATACCAGTCCTTTATCTGTGGTGTCCTTTGCAAATATATTCTCCCATTCCGTGGGCTGTCTCTTAGTTTTTTNGTGGGCTGCCTCTTAGTTTTTTTGACTGTTTCCTTGGCTGTGCAGAAGCTTTTTATCTTGATGAAGTCCCACAAGTTCATTTTATCTTTTGTTTCTCTTGCCTTTGGAGATGTGTCATGAAAAAGGTTGCTTTGGCCGATGTTGTAGAGGTTGCTGCCTATTGAAGAACCATATTGTTTATCTAAAAATCCCATTGAAATCAGTTGATAGTTGGTTAATATTAAGAATTTACATTTTTGTACGTTCTTTTTTTTTTGAGATTTTATTTATTTATTTTACAGAGAGGCAGTGAGAGAGGGAACACAAGCAGGGGGGAGTGGGAGAGGGAGAAGCAGGCCTCCTGCTGAGCAGGGAGCCCCATGCGGGGCTGGATCCCAGGAAGCTGGGATCATGACCTGAGCTGAAGTCAGACGCTTAAAGACTGAGCCACCCAGGTGCCCCACCTTTTTGTACATTCTTAAGACTTTGTCCTTACATTCAGTATAGCTCCAGCTGTATAAATTATTCACATCTGTTGACAGAAGAAAAGTAGCTCGATTTGGGTATGTAGAGATTTCCCATAAGTTTCTCCATCTAGCACAAGGTTTTTCTTTTGTACAGGTATTAAAAAAAGATCAGTATCCTTCCCTTCCCAACAAGCTACCCAAAAAAAAATCTACTTGAAGTTTCCTAATATGATCCTTAGGTTTTTGTGGGAAGGAAATGAGATAAAGAAAATACTGACTTTCAATTGTAATGACTTATTATCCTAGAAACATATTCTATATAGTGTTAACAGTGCTTTAATTTAGAGTATCTGTTAACAGTTTTGTATTACTGCTGTATCATTACGGCATTCTAGAATTTCATCCTGTATTTTTTTCAGATACTTTATTTTGTCTTACCCTTAACTTTTTTAAAAAAATTTCTTTAGAGAAAGAAAGGCAGCATGAGCAGGGGGGAGGGGCATGGGGGGGAGGGAGAGAATCTTAAGCAGGCTCCATGCTGAGTATGGAGCCTGATGTGGGGCTCGATCCCACAACCCCGAGATCACGACCTGAGCTGAAACCAAGAGTCAGATACCCAACTGGCTGAGCCACCCAGGCACCCCTAGCTTTCGCTTCTTAAAACTTGGATTATTTGTGTTTGAAACTGAAGAAAATATGGTTTCTTAATCTGCCACATATAATTTTATTTAAGACTCTAGATATTGGGGCATACATATAAAGCTTTTATGGAGTACTTAGGTTTTCATGTATAGCCTCCATTTGTTAATAACAGTAACATTCCTAAAGCCCTCTGGTAAACTCAGATCCTAGAGGAGAACTGTAAATACCTAAGGAAATGGAAAAAACATGCTTTGAGGCAGATAGTTATTATAATATATATACATGGAGTATAAATAGTTTTAGGTAAATAATACAGTAGAGCTTAGCCCACTCTTAGGTATTAGAAATTGTGATTCTATGCAATCAGAAGTTAAATAGTACTCAGTGTTTATTGTTTAAGAAGACATGTGAGTCAGTAGTACATTTTAATAGACTGATCTCAAAAAATGGATGAGGTATAACTTTTTGACAGTTCAGGAGCTAAAGGATAATTATCTAGAAAATGTGTTTCTTGGGAGCATTTGATTTTCCAAGTGAAGTGTTAACTCATCAGACATGTGCACTGTATTAGGGTTTATTAAGCCATTCATTTTCAAGCTATGCCCAGATGTGAATAGATTTCAACTTAGTGTATACCAAGTAAATTATTATTAAACTGACAGTTTTAGTAGCATAGATTTATTTACTTGTGCTCTAAATTTTTACTTGGATATCCGTAATTCCTTTGTTTCAGCCTCATTTTTAATTCCTTAAATACATAAATTGCTTTAAATCATGAATCTGTTCAAAATAATTTGGAAATTATTAAAATGTATTTCTTTGTTTGCCAAGATAATCTCTCCCTTTGCTTTTCAGAGCTCCTTATGGAAAGTCCGTTGATATGTGGTCAGTGGGCTGTATTCTTGGGGAGCTTAGCGATGGACAGCCTTTATTTCCTGGAGAAAGCGAGATTGACCAACTTTTTACTATTCAGAAGGTGCTAGGACCACTTCCATCTGAACAGATGAAGCTCTTCTACAGTAATCCTCGATTCCATGGGCTCCGGGTAAGAGGCTTTACTAAAACTCCAAATGGAATCAATACAGCAGTATTTAAATCACTGTTCATTGCACAATTCATTGTTCATTGCTAAGCTATCCGTCGAATACTATTCCCTTTCCCAATACAGTGTTTATAATCCCCATTATAATTTATTTTTGAATCTTACATAGTATTTGTGAATTTTAAGCAGTAGTCTGAATTTGAAAGTGGGAAATGCTAATGTTTTTCCTAATTTATAAGTTCCAAATTTTCAAACCCTGTTCTAGCATATGCATTATTATACTCTACACTTTGGTTATCTCAGAATGTTTCTTTGTGTAAAGTATTAAGCATCCCCAAAGGTATAAAAATTGTATAAATGACTTGCTTATTTGAACAAAGATATTTGTAATGATTTGAGGGAGAATATGAATAGATTTAAAGGTTGTGTTCTAGTTTGTATTTCTTGTCTGTTGACAGTGAAACATCAGATCTTCTTTTCGAAGTAGTATATTGTCTTGGGCAGCCTTTTCTAGACTTGCTAACTTTGTACAAAACTTGTTTTCAGAGAATATGCTTAAAAAGGGTCTTAAGGCATAAACTTTCCCCAGATGAGAGACAAGCAACTTGCAGAGGCACCTTATTAGAGTAGCCAGATATAGGCTGCTTCTCTCTTCCATCTACCCCAAAAGCTACTTTTTTAGTTTTCAACTACTCTGGGCTAACATGCCAATTGGTGACCATTGTGAGAACTATAAAATAAGCTCACCGCCATTTCCTTTCTTTCTTAAATGCATGATCCTCAAACCATGTTTTCTTTTTTCTTTTAAAGATTTTATTTATTTATTTGACAGGGACAGCCCCAGAGAAGGAACACAAGCAGGGGGAGTGGGAGAGGAAGAGGCAGGCTCCTAGCGGAGGGGCCTGATGTGGGGCTCGATCCCAGGACTCTGGGATCACGCCCTGAGCCGAAGGCAGACGCTTAACGACTGCACCACCCAGGCGCCCCTCAAACCATGTTTTCTTGACATTTGCAAAGCACTTCGTTTTTTTCTTTTGACTTTCTGGACCTCAGTCATTCCACTTTGAAGAGCATCCCCTCCTCACACATGCGCACCCAACATGGTGCCTGCTCCTCTCTCTCCAAACTCTCACCGTGCTTGTCTCTCCTTTTCTTTGACTTCTGTAAACATTTTACGATTTTTCCAGCTTCATGGGTTTGGGATTTGTGGCTCCTTCTCCCGGGAAGGTGCTTCTCTTGTGTGGTCCCTTCTCACTTTGTAACTCTCAGCTCCAAGAGTGTCCCCTTCTCTGATGCCACCAACATACTGTCCCCACCCTCTTTCTAGTGTCTCTCATAGCACCATCCTTTTTTTTTCTCCCATCCTAGCACTTCACCTGGGAGGTAGTTGTGTTATTTGTTTACTTGTTAATTATTAACTATTGAGTTCTCAACTACTAGAGCATAAACTCCCCAGTGGCAGAAATCACCTGTTTTTTCACTGTATTCCCAGCATCTGTAGCAGAGCCCAGCACATCTAGTTAGGGATGCAGTGAATACTTGAATGATGGATTGAGCCAGTTTGTATCATCAGCACTCAAGCTCAGCTGAACCTCCCTTTTCTCCATCTCTAATGCTTCTTTCCCCCATAGCACCTTTTTATCTGAACTATTGATGATTACTCCTAAACACATCTCTCCAACTTTCTGTCTTCACTTTAGTGTTTTCACATTGCCTTTGGAATAATCTTCCCTCAAATTGCACGTTCAGTTGTACCTCCTTTGTGTTTGAAAGCCTCTATGGGATTGTTTTACATTTAAACTCTTTAGGGGGTAGCATTAAGAACCCGTTGCTCTTAGCCCTCCAGCCTTGTCTGCCACTCATTCCCCGTTGCCCCCTACTTGTCGGCATATTGAATGTCTCACCATTTCCTTGACGTGTTGCTTCTACAATGCTGTATTTTCATTTCTCTGATGCTCCTAGTACTCGCTCTACTTTGTGGAAAGCTCTTTCTCCTCCTTCCCCCAGACTGAAGTCAAGTGTTCTCCCTCCGGGAAGCCCTTCTAGACTCCTCCAGGGATTGGGTGACTGCCCCTTCTGTGCTCCAGTAGTGCACATTGCCATCTCTTTTGAATAGCTGTTTTCAAAAAATATATATTATATATATATCCTCGCTGAACTGATGAATTCCTTGAGGAAATGATCTGTCATATCCACCATTATATTCACAGCACATCTAGAGTAGTGCCTACAAGGTTGACTAGTAATGAATGATTGGATATTTGACCTCAGGATTTTAACAGTAATTTCTGGAACATCAAGCTTGGCCTGCTGGCTGCCTGTTCTTTGCCTGGTTAAACTGACTCCATGTTGGATTGCCTGAAGATTCGAGTGTAAACAGATGTGTTATGGTACCTGACCTTAATAACTTATAAACTAGCTGAAGAATTAAGACATTTGTGCATGAGATAATCGGAAAGCAATATAACTTATAATAAACACCTCATTCTTTACTGCACTGCACTGTTTTCTAATACATCTCTCAGTATGGCTGAGACCATGAGAGTGTCAAACATTCGGGAAAGTTAGAAATCATAGTTGGCAGGATTCACTAGAGAAAGATTTATAGAAGATTTGAAATTTGTAATGGAAATGAAGAATGAGTAGCATTTGGATTAGATAGGCCAAACAAAGGATCTCTTCCCTTATTTGTGTGTGGTCCATTTTGTTCACAGACCTCCCCGCTAAATAGTATTATCTGTAAAATGCTGGAAAGCACATGACAACAGTGCTTATAAATAACCTTCAGAGAAATTGCTGCTTCCATGACACTTTGATTTTTATAAACTTTAATATTTTTACAACTTAGTCTGAATGTGTTTGTGGTATTTTAACTAAATTAGCTTAATCTTTTTGTAGGTTTACCAATGTCATTTGGGGGAAATGTCTTCCTTTATCATTTTGTTGGAGGATATCTGCGAAAGGTAGCTAAGCATGTAGAGTGTGGAAACTGAAACTTCCATGAGATACAGACTCACCGGGGACCAGTCTAATGTTACTGGTGTTTTGATTCAGTTGTGTAGACGTTGGAAAGTCAACAAGATGTTGCTCTATTGGTATGCTTTATTTTGAAAAAGTAACAATTGATGTCCCATAGTCTAGGGCATAGACTCTGGAGTTAGACTGCAGGAGTTCAAAGCCTGGTTCCATATTTCCTACACGAATGACTTTGGCAAGTTTCTTGTGCGTCTGTTTATTTATGTAGAAAATGCTGATAACAGAATTACTACCCTTTGGGTTGTTGTTGTAAAGGTTAAATGTTATCTGTAACATGCCCAGACCAGTGCCTAACACATAGTAAGTGCTTGCTAAAGGCATACTCTCGTTGTATTGTATTGTTCAAGTGATTAAGAAAGAAAGAAAAGCTACTCATTGGGATATAATTTAAACTTTTGTGCTTGAGTTTTGGTTATTTGTTGAATTATCACATGAGAATGGTAGAGTTCATTCAAAAGCATATGAATTAATTTTTTTTAACTTACTTTGGTCATTTTTTATCATAATATTTTTAATCCCTTTTCACTCTCTGCATTAGTTTTCTTATCATTGAAATGTTACTTCTGAAGAAAGAAAGGGACATCTGGTAGCATAAGATAGACCTTGTAAGCAAAACCTTAATTAAAGTGTAGTAGTACAGGTTGTTCATCACATCACAGCATGACAGGTGTCTCTCTTTGGGCTGATATTTAATACTCCAACACCATCCAAAAGAATTTCCGTTGAGAGAGGTGCCTAGGTTCAGAAAGAGTGTGGGTTTGGATTATAGACCTGGGTGCAAATATTAGTTCTGCTTTTTAATTATGTAACTTGCCTTGAATCAGTTATTTGAACTTTATGATTGTCACCCTTCTTCATCTCTAAAATAAGAATTGCTAAAATGTCTTGTATAGCATCGCTTCCCTCTGTAATTAGTTTTAGATTATTGCCTGTGTGTCTGTGTTTAGTTCACTTTATTCCTTCTACTTCCTCTGTCTTGGGTGCTGTCCTACTTTTCTCTGTCCTCACATTTTTCTTATCTTTCAAAACCTACTTCAAATATTATTTGTGGATTCTTTTTTTCTCCAGCTGCAAACCACCTTGGTCTCTCCTTTCTCCAAGCTTCAAGTAGAATTTTTGGCTGCACACTTCAGTGCTGATTGCTGTTCCAGCCAGACTGTGGGTTGCTTAAATGCATGGTTTAGGTCTAACCCATATGCTGTGATTCCTGCCGTCCCTAGCACAGTGTGCACATAATGTCATAATCACAACTTAAGTGCCTAGTTTGAATTTCCCTTCACAACTAGTCTTCACATCCACATATTGAACACGTTTAAGGATTCTAGTACTTTGAAATGCTCTTATGTTGGTATAAAGGAAATATATATTTAAAAGCAAAGGAACCTTCCCATTGGAAAGGGGAGTACATGGCATTGGGCTCTAATACTTTCTCATCCTTAGATGTTGCAAAATGTGAGGTGGCAGAGAGGACAGAGCACCTAAATAAATTTGACCTCTTCTCCTCATTTTATTAATTTAGGAGACTGTTTGCCTTCTGTTCCAACTTATATAAAGGAAAGAATTGAAAACAGGTCATTAAAAGAGTATTTTAAAAGCGATGTTAGAACATGTGTCTGGATTCACTATTGCTATTTCTGTGGCCTTTCAAGTACTGGCCTCTCTGCCTTCTCTCTCTCTCTCTCTCTTTAAGATTTTTATTTATTTGAGATAGAGGGAGAGAGCATGAGTGCCGTTGGGGGTAGGGGGACGGGGACACAGGAAGAGGGAGAAGCAGAGCAGGCTCTCCGATGAGCAGGGAGCCCGACACAGAGCTCCATCCCAGGACTCTGGGATCATGGCCTGAGCTGAAGGCAGCTGCTTAACCAACTGAGCCACCCAGTCACCCCTTCTCTCTCTCTCTCTTTTACTTCTCTAATTTTCAGGAGTAAATGATGTTGTGAAAAAGGCTTAAGAATTGTCTGTGTAAACAGACAAATTCTGTATAAACTATATTATAACTGAACTGTCTATATAGACAGTACTGTGTAAACTATATAGTCTCAAATTTTTACAGTTAGGTATGTTTTACATGCTTCATTGACTAGATTTAATATCCGTTTTCATCTGTACATTTTCCTGTTATTTAACACCCAGTCTTATTAATCTATACCTCAAATACATAGACATAAAAGTACTAGACATATGAAAAGAATTTGACTTTGGCACTAGGGCAGTAACTTCTGTTCATTCGCTACCTTTTCCAGCACTTTTCCGTCCCCTTCCCCACATGCTAACACTCCTGTCCTGTTCTTACAGTTTCCAGCTGTTAACCATCCTCAGACATTGGAGAGAAGATACCTTGGAATTCTAAATAGCGTCTTACTTGACTTAATGAAGGTGGGACAAGTTGATGTTGTCTGTATAAAATGTCTTTCAGTTTGTGGATTTTTTTGTGTGTTTACATGTGACCAGAGCCTGCTTTCGTGAAATACATGTATTTTGTTAATAGATGTGTAATAGTGAATAATGGGGGACTATGTTATATTAAAAGCATGCAATTTAATTAAAATAGCAGTACCTAGTTTTGTAACATTCCATGTAGACAGGACCATGTGATACCTCAGTTATATTCCAAAAGTGGGTAGAATAATAATGATTTAAATATAAATAATAAATAATTGAAAAATTTATTCAGCATTGAAGAGCTGCTTGGGCATAACGTTTCAAAACAAATCTTAAAATGAATGTTGAAAGAAAAGAGGTTCTGAATTTTTTTTAAACATGATATTTAAGGCCTCTCATAAGATTATTTTGTAAGTGAACCTAGTTCTGCTCTTTTTCTAACTTGGCCTCTTCTCTCCCTGAGGATGTGGCTGTTTCTGGCTCTTTTTTTGCCACAGCAGAATCACTGCTACTACCACACCTGAGCATGCCTCCTCATGCTCCTCTCCCTATCCAGAAGGTTTTCCTGCTCTGCACTACTGGAAACATTCTCACAGTTTTTTATTAAATCTTTTTATACCCATTAGACAGACAGTCCCTTGAGTGAGAACCAGTTTTTCCTGTTTCTCCAGCTTTCCTTGCAGCCAGCCAGTGCATAAGCTGGTGCTGGTTGTTTGATAGTAGATCTTCAAAAAACACTTGTTAATCGATCAATTTTATTTTATGCCCATTTAGTTTATTGTTCAAAATCAGAGCAGGTTACATTATACACAGAGTCTTTAAAGGTACACTTAGCACAGTTGGAAATTGCTGAGAGCATTCTCAGAACTTTGCTGTGCTTTAAACTATGTTCCTCCCTGTCCTGAGGAACACTGCAAATTGGTGTGGGGGCAATGGTGGGGGAGGGGGCATGGCTTTTAGAAAGGCCACATACCACATAACCTTTTGTAGAGAATCACAATATTCATTTATTTATGAAGGCTTTCAGAAATCCCATAGTAAAGAAGCATTTATGTCTTGCTGAATATTTCCCAAATTTAATTAAATACTGAATACTTTTTTTAAAAAAATGACTCTACAGTACTGGTGTTCTTCTGAACACAGATTGAGAGAAGCTGTTAAAAAGATAGCCCTCAAGGGTCTTTCATGTTAATTAGGCATAAATTATCTCTTGAATCTGTTGGATTTTGTCAATATGTTCTGTCATACAATCAATATCAGGGCGTAATGATTTGGTAACTAAAAACTGTAAATAGAATAAAGAATAACTGAATTAAATACAATTTCATGTTTTTTGCTTTTTGTCTTTTTTAAAAAAATAACAACTTTTCTTGGTTAAATCATTACCAAGTCTAATTACCAAGGGTCAGTGTGGTACCTCGTAAAATCTAGCATAGATGAAAGTACAAAGAAAACTGGGATATTTCTGTATTGATACCAATTTAGAAATTAAACTAATTCCTATTTAGTATATTTAGCTTCAGATTTCTTTAACATTAAACATTTTTATTGAAATGTATATTCATACAGTATGCAAATTATCTATACATTTCAGTTAGTTTTTAGAGTGTAAACATATCCATGTAATCACATCAACACCAAGATAGAGAAAATTATTAACACCCCAGAAGCCTCTTCAAGACCCCCTCCCTGGCTGTACACCCCTGTGCCTCCCACTCCTGGAAACCACAATTCTGAGTTCTCTCACCAAAGATTGATATTGCCTTGTTATTGATTGTTATATAAATAGAAGTATTCCTTTTGTCTTTTAGGTATTTTTAAAATGAATTTGAAAAGTACATAATATTATTTATCCTTTCATGAAGAAATGTATTCTCTATGCTATTCCCTAAAGCAGAGTTGTTAATTTTGTCCATATATAAGTACCTAAAATGGCCAGATATCTCATCCTGCATCTGTTTATACATATTAGCCATTTTAGAGGGGATACAGGTTATCAGAATTAATCCAACCTACGGTAATTTATATGGACTCTATTTTAGTTTTTTAAAAATGTTGTTTTCTTCCCCTAAATACTGAATTTTGAAGCTATTCACTCGGTGAGTTTTATATTTTCCTCATAATGACCTCCTCCTTTTAAGTAATTTGAAAATTAACAGCTATATTTATGAATATAGAAGTAGTTCTTTGTGTGTATATGCAGTAATTTCTACAGTTGATAATCTTAAAATGGCACTTTGATGCTAGTAGATATTTGGCTTATGAAAAGTCATATGTATTTCTAATTTAAAGTACTACTCAGGAGCCATCTTTTCTGTTTTTAACTAGTATCATACATTTGAAACCATTTTGATGTTAACTGTTTTAACTGCCAGTGAGACCAAAATCATTTTTATATAGCTCCACAGTTTTTTTATTTTCTAAAGAGGAGGAAAGAACTGAAATAAGTTTAGAATTTTGTCTGAGTCAGCATGAATGTAAATCCACTTGCATGTAAACAGTGGCTTGGGTTACCAGAATCCTTTGACCCAAAGTGAATGTTTCAGTGTATGGTAGGATCAGACTTCAAATTTTCTGTGGTGCTAGGTTAAAGGTGGTTGTCTGAAATTGAATTCTGGCTCAGTGGGAGGAAATCTAGGTTTGTTCTCACTGTTCAAATGGATCACAAAGAGATTAACTGTGGGTAAAACCAATTAAAGTGACCTAGAGATGGATTTGGGAATGCTGGAATTTCAACATTCTTCCTTCCTCTGAGAGAAAATGCTGTCAGTGAATTTTGCTGTGAGAATATCATCACAGCAGATTCCAGTGTGCTCTATTGAGTTGTGTTAGGTTATGTAGGTTTATGTTTTATATATATTTGCTTAATTTGTCAATAAAATTATTTTAATAATGATTCACCTTTGAAAATCTTATCCAATTACTAATAAGATCAGTAGTATTAGAAGAAAACATTTTATTTTATTTTATTTATTTTTTTTTTAAAGATTTTATTTATTTATTTGACAGAGATAGAGACAGCCAGCGAGAGAGGGAACACAAGCAGGGGGAGTGGGAGAGGAAGAAGCAGGCTCATAGCGAAGGAGCTTGATGTGGGGCTCGATCCCATAACGCCGGGATCACGCCCTGAGCCGAAGGCAGACGCTTAACCGCTGTGCCACCCAGGCGCCCCAGAAGAAAACATTTTAGTTATTAAAACATCTATGTGCAACATAAAAGGGTTAGTTACTATAACCTAAAAAGAACACTTAAATTAGGACGTGGCACCTGGGTGGCCCAGTTTGTTGGGTGTCCGAGTCTTGATTTTGGCTCAGGGTCCTGGGATCCAGCCCCAGTCTGGCTCCTTGCTCAGCGAGGAGTCTGCTTGAGGATTCTCTCTCTCCCTCTCCCTCTCCCCACATCCCAAAAAAGCAAGTAAACCTTAAAAAAAAAAAAAAAAAAAGGACAGATGCACAAATAGAAAAATAAGAAAAGAAGGAATATAAGTAACCAATAAGCATAAAAATATTCAACCTCATTAGTAATCACAGATGTGAATTTAAAACAGCTATGAGGGGCGCCTGGGTGGCACAGCGGTTAAGCGTCTGCCTTCGGCTCAGGGCGTGATCCCGGCGTTGTGGGATCGAGCCCCACATCAGGCTCTTCTGCTGTGAGCCTGCTTCTTCCTCTCCCACTCCCCCTGCTTGTGTTCCCTCTCTCGCTGGCTGTCTCTATCTCTGTCGAATAAATAAATAAAATCTTAAAAAAAAAAAAATAAAACAGCTATGAGATACCATTTATTTAAATGTCTATAGTTTACAAATAGTAAAAAAAAAAAAAAAAAGATAATGCCTGTTGTTGATGAGCGTGCCAGAAAATTGGTAGATTCTCAGTTGCTGAGAAGGAGTATCATTTCAGACAACCTTATTTTTAACATAGAAAATAATCCTCAAAAGTTTTAACAATCCATCTCTGGGAGTTTATCCTGTGAGAGGGATCATGGAGGTATGTAAGGATTTCAGGTGTTTATCATAGCATAAATTATAATAGTGAAAAACAGCAGTCATCTAAATGTCCAACAGTAGGAGACCAGTTGAATAAATTGGTATATCCATACCACACACTTCTTTAGTCATTTAAAAACATGTTGTGAAGTTATTTGTTGTAGCGTTTTTCATAATAATAACATAAAGGAAACAACCAAAATGTTTATCATTAGGTAATTGCCAAAAACAGCCTAAGGCGTATCCATAGAGTAAAAGCTCTTCACCAATATGCAATGATCTCTTAAAATCTAATGTCCAGTGGAAAGAAAGCTAAGTGCAGACCATTGTGTGTCTGCTACTCTTTGGGTAAAATAAAAGGAACAGACAGAGATAGGTACTAGGTACAGAGTATCTATGGAAGGATACACAAGAAACTGATAACATGGGCTGCCTCCCAAGAGGGGGACAGGAGAAAGATGAGTGTATATTCTTTCATGTGAATATATACTTCTTCCAAAATATATTTCAAATGTTTAAGTTATGTTGTAAAAAATGTTTTTTATTAGTATGTGAAAAATGCAGGATCCACAACTTACATGTATAACATAAGCCAGATTTTATAAAAGAAAATCTATATATACGATATTCAAAAAAGGGCTGGGAGGGCTTATTCCCAGAAGACAAGAGTAGTAAGATAATGTGGTAATTTATTTTTTTAATTAAAAAAATTTTTTAAAAAATGATTTTATCTATTTGAAAGAGTGAGTGAGCACGAGCAGGGGAGGGGCAGAGGGAGAAGGAGAAGCAGAAACCCCACCGAGTAGGGAACCTGACACCGGGCTCCATCCCAGGACCCCAAGACTTAAGCCGAATTCAGACACTTAACCAACTGAGCCACCCAGGTGTCCCGACAATGTGATAATTTAAATAGTCCTGATAAAAAAATTTTTTGGACTAAACTGTGTTTGTTAGATATTTTGAAATGACCATGCATTTCCTTTATAAGGAAAAGAAATAAGGTTTTTATTACAATTTAAATTTAACTTTGTAATGTTCTTTCTGATCCTACTTTGTTTCCTAAGAATTTACTGAAGCTGGACCCAGCTGACAGATACTTGACAGAACAGTGTTTGAATCACCCTACATTTCAAACCCAGAGACTTTTGGATCGCTCCCCTTCAAGGTCAGCAAAAAGAAAACCTTACCACGTGGAAAGCAGCACTTTGTCTAATAGGTAAATATTCCCTTTTAAGGAAATACAGATGCAGTGTTGGTCTTACCAAGTAGGTGGAGGAGGTGGCTGCTTAAATGATGCAATTAGAGAAAAGAAGGAAAGCCCTCTTTATTCAAAAATATCTTCCTTATGCTTATTACATGATTCAGAACCACAATTAAAGAGTTGTGTGGGTCTTAAAGATTTTCTTCTCTTTAACAAGTATATGATGGAAACCTATGCATTTCGTGGGAAAGGTAGCTTAGGTTAACAACTAAGGGGGTTTCTAGCCTCATGAACTAGAAGATTCTGTGTAAATGGGGCCTACACTTGATGCTTGGAGGCAAAGGGTGGGTGAGGGCAAGGGGATTTCTGGAGGGAGAAGAGAATGTCAAACACGTGTGGTTAGGAAGCCGCCTAGGACAGTCTTTGCAACTGAACCAAGTAGGTTTGGCTCTATTAGAAGGCTCTTATGTTTTTGTTGTTCTTTTAATCATTGAGTTGAGAAGTTAGTTTTTCATAAGAATAAGAACATGGGAATAGTAAAGTCAGTTTGGTAGATAGTGATTAAAATTGGTGTTTCTTAAAAATTTTCAGCATGATCTTAAAAAAAAAAAACACCTCTATTTCGGGGGTGGGGAGCTGTCTTCCCTCCTCTACCAACAAGCTTGTCTTGTCATCTGGTGTTGCCCAGACTCTGGGGTTAGTAAGCTGTTTCGCTCATCTACTATTAAAAGAGAAACAGAAAATGCTAATTCTTATTATGAAGCTTTTTGAATATAAATTTTTTCTCCTTTCACCGTAATTTTCTCTCCACATAGAATAATTGTTATTAATGTATTGAAATTTTGCAAGCCTGAGACCTGGTACTTTTTCAAGATCTTTGAGCATATCCATAAATTGGCAATAACTATTTATCCTATGTTTTCTCTCCCTAACTGTGATGGTGTGATTGTGTTACCTGGATTGTTTTATTTGCTTGGTTTTTTTTTGTTTGTTTGTTTGTTTGTTTTTCCAGGGAGGCCTGTGAGCAGATTCAAATTCTGCTTAACCAAGTTTGTGTTCACTGTTGCCTGTTTCCATAAGATTTTAGTACACTAAGGAATAATAGTCATCATGTAGTTACTCTTTTCCATTTAGGAAGTTCACATTATACCTCTGTCTTATCTGGGATCACTTCTAGTTCGGGTACTTTTGTTTCCCTTCTGCCTTAATTATCACTTGACTCCTCTAGTTTACATTTGCAAAGGAAAAGGATCCCAAGAATATAAAGTTCAGTGGACTGATGATAAGTCTTTGCTTTGTGCTGTAGTGATTAGTGGTATAACCCTATCGTGAAAGGGGGCCTGTGTATTTGTCCTCTAATGACTTCGCTTGAGAGATCCCCAGTGGGGATCTGAGGCTTTCCCTGGGAACCCTTTTTAGGAATCTGTCAAGGAGAATGTGTGTGGTGATAAAGCTGTAGTTTATGTGGGTCTTCAAGGAGTCCACCCAAATCTTCTTTTGAAGTAGACAAGAGCAGAAATGATAAGTAAATAAAATCTCTGGAAGAATTTGTTTTTAGGTCTTAATACTGTAGAATTCTAAGAGAAAAAGTCCTAAGTGGTTTCTTTAGGAATGTTATCAACTCAGTTTACATGTATGTGGAAATGTCCTTTTTTCTACACTTGTCTATAGTTCATATTTCCTCTATGGAATCCCTTTTTGTTGGGGACACTAACTCTACACAGACCATGGCTAACTCAGACTTCCAGCACTATTGTAGAGGTGTTCATAGAGTCATAGCTGCCACTTATACACTCCGCTGCCTCGTCCCTGAGACACATTCACACACCGTCTTTTATTGTCCAACTTCTTGTCTGTGTAGAAGAGGCAGTGGACTCTGGCATTACCTTGCCCTGCCTGAGTCTCCTTCAGACTGTCCTGAGGCTCTCCTGACCTTAGACATGGTGGGATGGTGTTTCAGCCTGCCCTGCCCTCTCACCAGTTCTGCTTTGCCATCCTTCTCCATAAAAATGTAGCTTTGCATCTTTGATATTTACTTTGAAAAGTTATTTCAACTAAAGAGATTAACTATCTGTCCTGCCAGCCATTTCAGAAGGGTTTATATATAAAATCCTCTTAAGTGCTTGGCAGTTTAACACAGATTCCTTACCGTTGTGTGCCAAAGAGATCTATGGAATTTTCAGAACAGTTTTTTATTGTTGTGCTTTGGCAGAACTCCACCTTGAAGACAATTTGATGCCCTTTCTACTTAAGAATTATGTGCAAAGCTCAATGGCTTCAAATTAATACTAAGACAGAAGTGTTCAGAATAGCAGTTTAGGCTCTTTGTACTTTTATGAGAAACCTAACTCTTTGATAAATGTTTCTACCTTAACGTTATAACCTCCCTTTTCACATTAGAAACTGTATCTTACATTGGTATGAATTTGTTCTTCCTAACATGTAGGTTTGCTTTGAGAACAGTATTTTCCAATAGTTTCAAAATCTTTAGCAGCTGTCTTCACTCTTTGTCCTTTTCTCGTTTTCTTTGGAGCTTCGGGCATTATACAATATCTGCGTGTGTTATCTCTGCTATTACCCTCTCTAGACCTGAAGGAGAAAGGGGAGGAAGTAGGAATCTGAGAGACTAGGGGAACCAGGCGGAAGGATCCACCCCATGAGAGCTATAATCTGTTCAGACACAGCTGTGACCTGAGTTAGGGTGCATGCTGGGAAGCACTAAGGAAGACAGCCCCCAGCCCCTTGCACTGCTAAGTGCAACTGCCAGTTAGGTGGCAAGGGATCCCAGGTGATGCAGTATGCAGCATTAGACTCCTGAGGTCCTGAGTGGGTCAGAGCAAAATGGAGAAAAGATTGGGGGTTGGGCAAATGGAGATAACCAGCACACTTAGATCTATTTATGGGTTAGACTATTTGCATATTGTTGTTTGGGTTTTTGAAAATTTGCTTAGGTATTTTAGTTACCAAGATATAAGTTGACAAATGACTCTGATGGTTTAAAACCTGATGCCTTTAGGGTACCTGGGTTGCTCAGTCAGATAAGCCTCCGGCTCTTGATTTTGGCTCAGGTCATGATCTCAGGGTCCTGGTATCGAGCTCCATGCTCAGTACAGAGTCTGCTTAAGATCCTCTCCCTCTGCCTCCTCTCCACTGCCATCTCGCCAGTGTGCTCTCTCTCTCTCTCTAAAAAACAAACAAACAAACAAACAGGAAAAAAACAACCTGATGCCTTAGGATATGATGACTGCCCTTTATTGATCTGGGGTTAGAGTCAGTTGACATCATTTAACAGAAGGTGAAACTTTTGTTTCTTTTTATTTTTAAAAATTAATTAATTGATTGATTAATTAATTTAGAGAGTGCGCACAAGTGGGGGGAAGGGAAGAGGTAGAGAGACAGACTCCCTGCTGAGTGCAGAGCCCCACATGGGGCTCGATCTCACGATGCTGGGGCCATGACCTGATCCGAAATCAAGAGTCTGACATTTAACTGACTGAGCCACCCAGGTGCCCCGAAACTCTTGTTTCTTTGTAATTTCTTTCTAGGTCTAGGACCTGCTATTTATTTAGTTAGCTCATATTTAAGTGACCTTATTTGATGTTGCAATTGTAATTGAACTAGGAGAAATTAGTGAGTGCATTTAAGGAGATGAGGCCTTCCACAACTGTTACAGGCTTGCTTGCTATCAGATACTTTTTTTTAACATTCTGAAGTGTAGGAGGACCGGAAAAGAGCCCTTACCTTTGATGTCTGAGCAGTGGATTCTTCTTTTTTTTTTTTTTTTAAAGATTTTATTTATTTATTTGACAGAGATAGAGACAGCCAGCGAGAGAGGGAACACAAGCAGGGGGAGTGGGAGAGGAAGAAGCAGGCTCCCAGTGGAGCAGCCTGATGTGGGGCTCGATCCCAGGACTCTGGGATCATGCCCTGAGCCGAAGGCAGACGCTTAACGACTGAGCCACCCAGGCGCCCCTAAGCAGTGGATTCTTAGGGAAAATGGGAAGGCATAGTTTCACAGATTACCATTATACAGACAAAAAGTGTGATTTTTCTTCCAGTTAGTGTGTGATGGGAACAAAACTCCCCCATGTCAAACCCTCTTTAGCAATAGCAATATTTGCAGCAGAATTTTCTGAAGTCATAATAAAAAGGGAATTGTGTAAATTATTTTTCATTTAAAAACATTCTCCTATCTCAAACTATAATTTGGTCCTTTAAATAGTTGCAGTTGAACAAACTGACCTTGCCGTGAGGTCAGTTTTCAGCTTTCCAATAGAGGACGAGGTTTTCCTCTGGATTTATATTTTGTATTTTAAGCCAGGTAGGAAATGAAGCTTTAAATCCTAAAGAAGGCCTTAGTCAGTTTGGAATAATGACGTGTGAGATGGTGAAGAAGAGAATAAACTATATCTTCTGGAGAGAAATTAACTGTCTAGATCCACATTCCTGTTTAGGGTACAAGGAGGTATCTGAAGTACCCCAAAAGTATTGTCACTTCTCTAAAACATAAACCTTGATCATCATGTTTTCCAACAAAGTTTACATTTGGTTTCAGAGTGTCATTTTCTTTTATTGAGTATATTGCAAGAACTCTCATTCTTTAACGATACAGACAGAAGACAAAAGGATACTGGTGTCTGTATGTGCTGTGAGTACGTATCTCTGAAGCAGGCATTGAGTTTTACAAATAAAAGGGAAGTTCAAGGAACAGCATGACTTTAAAGTCTACATGTTGCCTCTGACATTCAAGGATTCAGAGAGTTACAAGGAGTTCATTATAGCTTAGCTCTCTCCTTCTTATCAGGCATTCCGTAACAAACACTCATGTGAGCACCAGCATAGCAAAAACACGTTTTCCCAGAGTATCAGTTAGAAATTGTGTTGGCAACAACTTAGTTGAACATTTAAGAATGTCAAAATCATTTTGTCAGGACCATTGCTTTGTTGCAGAGTGACTTGATCTAAGCAGCTTACTTTTTATGGTTACTTGTTATTTGTTGCCACATGTTTGAACGAGTTAATGTGTTTAGTCTTTGAGGTGTTTTAAGGGTATGTGCATGTGTGTATTTTTTTTAAAACAATACTTTTTGTGTGTCTGCTATTGAAGGAAACTGATATCCTTCTTTTGTTTTTAACATAGAAACCAAGCCAGCAAAAGTGCTGCTTTGCAGTCTCACCACAGATCCAACAGCAAGGACATCCAGAACCTAGGTGTGGGTCTGCCCCGGGCTGACGAAGGTCTTCCTGCCAATGAAAGCTTCCTAAACGGAAATCTTGCTGGAGCTACTCTTAGTCCCATGCACACCAAAACCTACCAAGCAAGCAGCCAACCTGGACCTACCAGCAAAGATCTTACCAACAATAACATACCACATCTTCTCAGCCCAAAAGAAGCCAAGTCAAAGACAGAGTTTGATTTTAATATTGACCCTAAGCCTTCAGAAGGCCCGGGCACAAAGTACCTCAAGTCAAGCACCAGATCTCAGCAGAACCGGCACTCATTTATGGAAAGCTCTCAGAGCAAAGCCGGGACACTGCAGCCCACTGAAAAGCAGAGTCGGCATAGCTACATTGACACTATTCCCCAGTCCTCTAGGAGTCCCTCCTATAGGACCAAGGCCAAAAGCCATGGGGCGTTGAGTGACTCCAAGTCTGTGAGCAACCTTTCTGAAGCCAGGGCCCAAATTACAGAGTCCAATACCAGTAGGTACTTCCCATCCAGCTGCTTGGACTTGAACTCTCCCACCAGCCCAACCCCCACCAGGCACAGTGACACGAGAACTTTGCTCAGCCCCTCGGGGAGAAATAATCGAAGCGAGGGCACTCTTGACTCACGCCGAACCACAACCAGGCATTCTAAAACGATGGAGGAGTTGAAGCTGCCCGAGCACATGGACAGCAGCCATTCCCATTCTCTGTCTGCACCTCATGAATCCTTTTCTTATGGGCTGGGCTATACTAGCCCCTTCTCTTCCCAGCAGCGTCCGCATAGGCATTCCATGTACGTGACCCGGGACAAAGTGAGAGCCAAAGGCTTGGATGGAAGCTTGAGCGTAGGGCAAGGAATGGCGGCCAGGGCCAACAGCCTGCAGCTCTTGTCACCTCAGGTACAGCTTGGACCTTGACTGGATCTGTTGGTTCATCATGGGAAGGTGGTGCAGGGTCAGTCTGCAATTTCCCCCACTGTAGGAGGTTGTGCTTTTTTGATAGAATGAATTTAGGGAAGCAATACTTGAAGGACAATCTGTTAAAAAAATTAATTATTTAAGGCCCACTGTTGAGTACTCAAGAGAACTCAAAAAAAGTTGTTTTTAGAAATCTGCTTCTTAAATGTTCCTTTCTGGCATGTTTTGTTGAGAGAATGCTATTTTGATTTATTACAGAGTTCATCAGTTATATGGAATAGGTTTTAATTTTCTCAAAATTTAGTGTGATTTGTAGAGATTTTCTCTGATCTTTCCAGACCACATTTGGTTAAATCAGACCCTTTTACTTATACCTTACTCGATATTTTCACTGAATTGAAAAATTTCAAATTTATCTAGAACTATAGGTAAATTTCACTTCGGGCCAAAATAAATGTTAATTTATAGTCTTTTGGATTGTTTTTAAATCTCAAGGCAATGTTTTTATCCTCATGCTTCTTCCATCTTACTGGTTTTTCAAACTCTAGAACTAACAGTAACCTGTTTAAGAGAAGTAGCATTCCTACAACAGAACACATGTTTTGTAAATTATATTTTCATGATATGGAACATTCATCCGCCTCAAAGAAATGAGGGTGGAAACAAGCCAGTGTCAGAAGGAGAGAAGAATTTCATCTAGGGAAAGTACTCCCCTTTTTGAGAATATGAAAATAGGTTCATCAGACAGTTCTGGGTCAGAACTGCAGAAACTATGGATGAAATATGTAATGGGAGGTTTAACAAGATGAGTGCTGAAGATGGGGTGGAGATCGTCAGTAACGGAGCAGTCGGTGTAGCAAAGTAGCTAAGAGCTCAGGTTGGGAAACCAGGCTGACCCAGGTTTGTGTCCCATTCTGTAGTCTGCTTCAAACAGTGTAAGTCTGCCTGGCAGAGTGTCGAACACATTTTAATTGTTGCTGCTTCTGTCATGGTGGGGGCTGTGTTCTAGACATTTAACACACTCTCTCTATGCTAGGTGCTCTCAGACACTCAAAAGAGTCTGAGGTAGGGCTCTTGCCCTTGACAAACTTATCTTCTCTCTGGGAACATTAAATTATACATAACAATGAAATAATTAAGAAGCAAATTACTGTGGCACTGGCTATAAATAGGAGTTGAGAACAGGGAAAGATCATGAATAGGAGAAGTTAGAAATGGCTTTGGGAGCAACTAAAGGTCTTGCTCTGAGCTAGGATATAGAGAGAAGTTTTGGATGGCTAAGGAATGAGGCTGTGTTCAGGTATTTACTGAATGAGGCACCATGGTGGGATCTCCGGAGAAAGATGAAAAAGGTGTGGCCCCTGTCCTCTTGGAGTGCATGATGGGGCACACTTGACAGGAATCGGTCGTGGCGATACTGTGAGGCTGTGTGCCCACACTGCGCCGGAGGCGAGTGTGCTGTAGACAGAGAGGCACGGCCCTGTCCGGGCAGGGGTTGTGGACGGTCCCACGTGGAGATGGCATCTGAAAAGAGATTTCTGGGGCTTAACTAGGGGGAGAAAGTGGAGTCGGCCTTGGAAAGGCTGGAAAAGAGGGCAGAAAAGAGGAGGAGGCTAATAGAGACATTAAACAGCATGGTGTGTTGTGGGGATTGCAACTTGTTCCTCGTTGCTGCAGTGAAAAATGCAAGATTTGAGGTCGCTTTTGGAGTAAATCAAGCATGAGGGGAGGGGAGTATGTTCTATAAGTCAGTGCTGGTGGGAAAATAAATAGTGGGTCTTAAAGACTCTTCAGAAGTACAAACAACAGGATGTGTGAATTGAAGGATTGAATACAGGAAAAAGGACGGCTTCAGGCTTCTTTCCTAGGAACTCCTTTTCAGAGTAGGAAAAAGGACTTCTGAAATCACCTCATTCAACCCCTTCATTTCATAGATGAGTGTGCTGAGGATCTAAGAAGATAGGCGGGTTGCCCAAGTTTACCCAATTAGTCCAAGTCAGAGCTAGTTTACCCAATTAGTCCAAGGCAGTGTCTAGGTCCCTAGGCCAGCATTCTTTGCATTGTATCATGCTGACCTGTTGAGGCTGAAGTGACCCTGGGCCCCTAAGCAGAGCTGTCCTCTATGAGGCTGGAAAGACTGGTGCCCAGGTAAAGGAGGAGGAGTAGGAGATGCATACTTGCAGATGGAGGAGATGGTACATGGCGGGAGATGCCATGATTGGAGTCAGAACAGTGGTTGGAGGAGTCCCTCTAGAGAAGAGAGAACCTCTGGGGCCTAGAAAGATCTCTAGAGCCTGGCAGCTGCCCATAAACATTAGATGGAGGTCAAAACCAGGTAAGGAGTGTGAGCATGCAGCGTAGTGTAAATAGAGGAGATGTAAGAGAAATAAAATCTGTAACTTGGAGAAAAGACAAATGGACTGGTTCTCAGAGTTCCAGAAAAAAGACTGTGAACATGGTGGAGATAATCTAATTATAAATGCTTACTGTGGGCTAAGCACAGACCCAACTGTTACTGAATTTTAAGTCCAGTTCGGGAAGTACAGTTCCAAGCTGCAAGATAGTACAACTATAAAGGCACAGAGATGGCAAATGGCTTGAGAAGTGACTAAAGCCATGAGTAAGTGGTGAGAATCACCCTCTTATAAAATATTGTGGCCACCTTCAAGAGGAAGGGGACCGAACTAGCACTGTCGCTTAAGAGTTTAGGTTAGATATAAATCATTTGTTTTCTTAAAGACTTTTCTAGGGGGCTTTGTAAAGTATACAGGTGCTAAAATTCAAATGAGATCTTAATCACAAATTAGGAAGAAGAGAGGCTACCTCGGATGATTTGCTGCCCAGAATATTCTTTCATAGTACATTTGGGGAGTAAGGGAGACAGAGAATCCTGTTTAAAGTTTAAATAAAATGTTTTTGATACATCACATAAGGCTCAACATATGACTCTCTATGTATAATCTGCAGATACACAATGCAGCTAAGTCCTCCTAATGGCTTGGCAATTTTGTTCCTTAATCTTGTTTTCCTTGAGGGTAGAAGATGCCACTTTTCTCCTCAGTGAACACTATTGTGAACCAAGGCTGCTCTTAGCTTGTGTCTTACTTCCTTGAGGGAAATAGGCAGTGTCTCCTGAGATGTGTACTGTCCTGATCATGGTTAAGAAAACACATGAAGTACAAGTACTGTTATCCTAGAGAAGATTAAGAAAACTTGAAGTACCTAAAATTACAGTAGTCAGGGAATTTTAAGACAAATGATTAAGAGTACTGATTCGCTTCCATGATCTATCCAAAGAACATTTGATTTCATCTGAATCTGCCATTTAAGTTCTTCATGAAAAATAATTTTGGATCTGCACAGTTCTTTTTGGAAAAATCTGCTAGAGAAATTTTAGATTAACTAATAGAATCTAATTAGAGTGTTGCACAGAACCATGACTATCTAGATATTAGGAAGATAATTTTCTTTGTTTTTAATAATTAATTGAACTATTTTCAGTTTAATTCTTTCCCTGCTTGCCTTAACTTTAATGAGAATTTCACTTTCCATCTGTGTGACATTTGTTTGAATTATTTTACATTCATCAGATGATTCACTCTTTTATGGGACAATTTGTGTTTTAGCCAACTAACATTTTTTATTTTAGCTGGTGAAGGTACTAATTATGCCAAATAAAGCCCGTGGTGATTTAGGTGATTTTCATCCCAGGAACAGGACACTCTTATAAATCCTTTTAAATTTGACTTCCAGCCTGGAGAACAGCTCCCTCCAGAGATGACTGTGGCTCGATCTTCCGTTAAAGAATCTTCCAGAGAAGGCACCTCTTCATTCCACTCAAGGCAGAAGTCTGAGGTCTGAATTCTCCACAAGTTGCTAACTTTGACGATTAACCTTGTCTATAAAGAGTTGTCATGTGATATCATTACAGCCTGTCTTTTAAAATTTCTTCATAACTAGTCTCCCACAAATAAACTGGCTTATAGAGTTAAGTAGTTTTCCTTGTGCCATAATTCTAAGTTTTCTCTTTAAAAGATCCTGGAGTAAATTCTAGATCAGTTATATATTCTAAGTTCATAGGTCACATCATCATTGCTCTATTGTTAACTTTTTATAAACCTCTTTCTTGTCTCAGGGTGGAGCATATCATGACCCCCACTCTGATGATGGCACTGCCCCCAAAGAAAATAGACACCTGTACAATGACCCTGTTCCGAGGAGAGTTGGCAGTTTCTACCGAGGTAAGCCCAGCCCCGAGCACCCACCAGGGTCCTCTCTCTCTTCCCCCTCCCTGCACCTCCAGCCCATGCCCTCCACTACACTTCACTGCCTTGACTTCAGGTGCCTGCCATCCTTGTCTGTGCTGTCGCCTTCCAACACTTCTCCCTGCTTCGGATCTTGCTGTCTTAGTTCAGGCCCTCATGGCTTCTGACTTGGGTTCTTTGAGTAGCCTCCCAGCTGATCTCTCTGTTTCCCAAGGTTTCCATCAAACCAGTCCCTGGAATGATCCATTTGAAGCTGTGTCCTGGCCATCCCACTCATTCATTCAATTAAGTCCTAAAGTATTTATTGATGTCACTTGTGTGCCTGGTGCTGGTCTAGCTTAGAACATGTCAGTGAACAAGGCAGCCAGAGGTCTCCACCTTCATGGAGCTCACATTCTCATGAGGAGAAAACTACACTAAATGTAAGAATTATGTAGAGCAGTAAAAGATAATAAATGCCAGAAGGCAAAAATAGAGCAAGGCAACCCACTGTCTGCCCCCAGTCTTCTGTCTCTCACCTGCTGACAGTCCTCTGGTGGTTTCCCATTGACACCACAACAAAATCTGGATTCTCTAAGATGACTTTCCAGATATTCCATGCCCTGGTCCTTGCCATCCTCTGTAGCTACTGTTCCTCCATCCTGAAATGCTTGGGTAACTTGTTTTTGTTCCTCCATCCTCCCCCTGCTTGGATAACTTCTTTTTGTCCCATTTTGAAGTTCTCTGCAGTATGACGTCTTCCCTCTCCACCCAAAGTGAAATGTTTTCTTCTCTGTTCTACCCATGGTTCCTTGTCTAGCCATCTAACGTGACACAGACTACATGGTATTGATTCTTTGCATTTCTCTCTCTCAAGGTTGCAAGGCCCTTGATCATGTTTTCCTCTTTTACCTTCATTGACTAGCACACTGCCTGATGGTTTCATAAATATTTGTTGATTGAAAGAGAATCTTCGAGTGTACTTGCACAGCCTTTAAAAAGTACTTCGATGGTTAACTAACAACTAAAACAGAGGCTTTGGACGCTGTATGGATTTAGGAGATGTTGACAGAGAAAGGCATCCCCTTTGAAGAGCTATGTAGCAATAGAGTGAGAGCCCCTCCAGAGCCCTAGCCCCTGGTAGGGAGACTAACAGCAAGCCCACCAGGGTAGGGGCAAGGTCAGGGTGTTTCAGAGGCTCAGCTTCTTAAAGCCTCCTAAGAGTCATCACCTTCCTTCTACAGTCGCCATCACCCACATTGTTTGGCTTTTTACTATTCTGTTGATTTGGGGGGACAGCTGGAAAGGGACAGGAATTGGGGGAGAACATGGACAGCTGCTTGGTCATCTTAACTAGGAACCTGAACTAAATAAATGTATAAAAGTATTATTTAGGACTAAATATGTATTGATTTAGGCTACTTGTTCCCCCCCAACCCCGTTTGAAGAAAGCATAGGGCACCGAATATGCCTTTTAATGCATTCGGTTTTTTCTCATGCTGTGGTTACTTTAGAATTGTAAGGGACTGAAATTTTAATTCAGATTAAAGTTAGCTAAAATATTGTAGTGTGTATGAGCAAATGCCTTTTTTTTTTCTATCACTGTAAGTGTTACTACCAAAATGGGCCATATCTGTGTTATTCCTGTAGATGTCTGGAGTGTATACTTTAATATAAAATGTTAACAAAGTTTTGATTAATTAGGAAAGACGGTTTTATTTTGATTACAAGTGAATTAAATTGGTTCATATCAGCAAAACCCCTCATTAGTCTTCCTCATAATACACTCATAATACACTTCAGGGTTTGGCAGGTAGAACATTTTTATTTTAGAAAGTCCAGAAATAGAAGGAAGAGATTTAACCAGGTGAAACATCTGGAGACATCTGTTATTTCAATGTTTCTACTAAATCTAACTGGATGAAGATTTAGTGGTGGTATTGAAATGACAGATGTTTCCAGAATACTTCTTGTTTTTAGTCCTACTGGTCAAGAGGCAAGTGAAATGGTGTCATTTATCTTGATATTCAGCCTGTATATTCCTTTTGTGATGAAATTTGCAATATATTTTGATTTATGATCGAGCTTAAAAGGTGACAGAAAGGGGTGCCTGGGTGGCTCAGTCGGTTAAGCATCTGCCTTCGGCTCAGGTCATGATCCTGGGGACCTGGGATTGAGTCCCTCATTGGGCTCCTTGCTCAGCAGGGAGCCTCCTTCTCCCTCTCCCTCCACCTGCCACTCCCCCTGCTTGTGCCCTCTCTCTCTCTCTCAAATAGATAAAATCTTTAAAAAGAAGAAGAAGAAGAAAGTGACAGAAAAACATAGTAACACCCACCCCCCCAAGGGCAAAAAAGTATTTACCCACATATGTTGTGGTTTGTCTTTCTGTTCTTCACTGGATTGAGAACTTAGAGAAAAATAGAATTTTTGGAAATAACCAAATTTCTTTGGAATGTAGTTTTAAAAAATACAAAATTGACTCTGCCTCCCAAGTGAAAGGCTTAAAGCACAGTGTATTCTAGCACACATATCGTTAAGAGTCACTTCAGACTGAGAATAGATTTTGCACAGTTGAGTCTATGATGTAAGAAAGCCTCAATTTCAGAGAATGCCAAAACAGTGAAGGGGGGCTGTCCTATTCATACTTTAAAATATTCTACAATGTTCTTCAGTTAGTCAGCTGACAGATCAATTTATGTTTTAAATATACATTGCCTGATGTTAACTGACCCTTGCAAATTAATGTTATAATCAGTGGGGGAGGGAGAATGTTCCCTGGAATGCCTTGACCCTCAGAAAACACAAAAGTTATATAAAGGGCAGAGGAGGGTTTTGACTTATGTGTTTGTTTTATTTGTGTGAGAGAAAATGCAGTAGAATCAGTAAAGAACTGCTTCGACCAAAAAAGTACATCAGTGACTGACTTTTTCTTTATTCAGTGCCATCTCCTCGTCCAGACAATTCTTTCCATGAAAATAATGTATCAACCAGAGTTTCTTCCCTACCATCAGAGAGCAGTTCTGGAACCAACCACTCAAAAAGACAGCCAGCATTCGATCCATGGTGAGTATTTTGATTTGTTTTTACTCTCCTTTTTTCTAATTGTAGATTCGAGATTTCAAAGAATTTTGGATACACTTTTTAGCTTGCTCATTTTCTCAAGAGAGATTGTTGATAAGGAAACTGAATTGTCATTATTTATAATGGTTTATTTCAACGTCAGCATTTATATTAAATGTCATGTAAAAGAAGAAAAAATCTGCTGGGTCACTAAATGCCTCACATATCTCACATGTCTTTCGTTGTGTTCTTCTGATAGGAATGCCGTCTTTCACTGACTGTCTCTTTTGTTGCTGTTGTATCACAGAGTAGACACTTTGTTTAGCACTTGGTGTGCACTGACTCACTTGGTTCTCATGGTCAGCCTTTGGGGTGGGGGCAGCTCCTGTTCCACAGATGAGGGAGCTGCAGCTTCGAAAAGGGAGAGCACTTGCCTGGGCAGCCCTTAGCAGGGAGAGAAGAGCCAGGATCTAGGCCTGCATGGGGTCTGACTCCAAAGCTTATGTTTTTCACCTCTGTGCCACCTGACTTGCATTCAGGGTGAAAGGAAAGGAACGAAGGGACACCCTTTACGCTACCACAATAAAACATAATGGTAGTCAGAGGCTGAAATGATATGCCAGCTTTGCTTATTCTTTTATCTTCTTTGCGTCATATGTAATAAAAATTTAGGGAGAGTTATACCGAATATTAAGTCTCATCAGCAGATCTGTACGGGGAGTAAGGACCTCTTTTTTAAAAGAAAATAATAACATAGACTTTATACTCTCAGCTGCCCAAAGAGACTGCCCAGAATCTAGATGTGAGGGGTGTTTATGTGTACTTCATAAAACTACTAAGTGCTCTACTTGGAATAAAATGGTGCATGACCATAGCATTGCAAGTTTAGAATAGGGCCATTCTGTCAAATTCCAACTCTGTTGTTTATTGCCGGAAGTCACATAAGGGTCTTAGGTCAGTTAGTACTCCTGACCCTGTGTGGTTGTGCAGTTTTCACCCTTTTCACAGGGTTGTATCGAGGTTTTAGTGCTTCTGTGCCCTATGGTAAAAATAACTTCATTATTTTTAAAACAGTAGTAAAAACAGTGTTTTTAAAGCTGTAAATATTTTCATAAGCACAGTTTATATCCGTTACCTTATTTATTAAATGAGAGTTTTAACAGTAGTGACTAAGAAGTTGGACTCTGGAAATAGGACATCTTGATTGATGTCACCTTCTGTTTGTGTGACTTTAACCTCTGCCTCTCAGTTTTCTCATCTGTGAAAATAGGCCTAAGAATACTACCTCCCTCACAGGATTAATGTGATCATTAAATGAGGGAAAACATCAAAAGCATCCAGGGGCAGTGCCTAGCACACTGTGACTTGTTACTGTTAGCTGTGGCAGTTTTTTCCATGGATGTCCTCTAACTTCAATATGACTTGTCACATGTCTCCCCTCTACTTCCTTTGCTGAGAAACTTTGCTGCATTCTTTTTCCATGTGACTGTAGACCAGCTCTCCTATGCATTAACCTGGGAGCACAGGTACAACTTGTAGTTACCAGCTTTGACAGTTTTCAAGTGAGGTTTTGATAAGCCATGCGAATAGTGTCTCAATTGTGAGACTAAGGAAGTGTAGAAGAAATTGTTTTTCTTTTCTTTTTTTTTTTTTTAAAGATTTTGTTTATTTATTCGACAGAGATAGAGACAGCCAGAGAGAGAGGGAACACAAGCAGGGGGAGTGGGAGAGGAAGAAGCAGGCTCATAGCAGAGGAGCCTGACGCGGGACTCGATCCCATAACGCGGGGATCACGCCCTGAGCCGAAGGCAGACGCTTAACCGCTGTGCCACCCAGGCGCCCCAGAAATTGTTTTTCTTATTGGATGTTGCATAATAGAGTGGTGATGGTTTAAAAGAGAATTATAGGTTAACATAGTTCTGTCAAAATTAGGTGGGTTAGATCAAAACTAAATGCAAATGTGGGATAGGTAGTATTAACAACATACTGGTTTTGTCAGTTTGAATAGAGCTTGTTTAGACCAGGTATATGTAGAAACCTGAAAACAGGTTTTTTTTTTTAAAGAATTAGAGGCATAATTGGGATGTCGAACTTCAGACTTTAGACAAGCCTTCATCAAGTCATCCCTACTCTGATATTGCTGTTATGAAGCTTGAGAGGGTTTCAGAATTACCAGTTTGAATTGCAGTATTCTTTTGTTCCCACTGCCCTTCATGTTAATGCTTCTATGATACTTCTTTGGGGATCACATCTAACTTTGTCTAAGTCATTCATTGAACTTGGCTTATCTTGATTTTTTTTTTCTTGAACAAGAGATCTCATTGGTTCACCATATTGTGTATATTTGAGAGAAATCCAGCTTGATAACGTACAAAAATGTGAACAAGCCTTGCTATGGTAACATAGTGAGTCGCTCTTCCTAAATTATCACTTGCCTAAGGGCAGTCTGTTTTTCCTTGATAGTGGTGCTTCCCATATCTTTTGGGATGAGAATATTTGTACAGTGTACACATTTCTTGAAATGGAAAGATCGATCTTACTATATCATTTTAAAGTGATAGATACTGTAGTATAATATCCAGGGTGGTTATTCTGGCCATCTCAGCTATCCAGAATCCAGTTAAGAACTGGGAGATAAGCCAGAATATCTCGGAACAAAAAAATAGAGTTAATGCAATCAGATTCATCTTTACTTATGGGAAAACACCTCCACCCTCCCTATAAGCCTGTTTACTCTTTTTTTTTTTTAAGGTTTTATTTATTTATTCTAGAGAGAGAGAGAGAACGCATGTGCACAAGCAGGGAGAGGAGTGGGGGCGGAGATGGAGAGAGAATCTCTAGCAGACTCTACGCTGAACGCGGAGCCCAACATGGTGCTCCATCTCATGACCCTGAGATCATGACCTGGCCCAAAATCAAGATTCGGATGCTCAACCAACTGAGCCACTCAGGCGCCCCTAAGCCTGTTTACTCTTAAGCACAATTTTAACAGTTGGTACTGAGGTTGTCAGGCGAGAAGTAATCCCGGGTAGCAATACAGTGTGAAGAGGGAGAAAGATCCCAAATAATAGCCAGGGAAAGGAGAGGAATATTTTTGCCTTTTCTCAGGCTCCCAGTAGGAATATCATTTCTGGTTCTCATGGTTTCATATGTAGAATAGATATCCATGAAGCATATAGATTTCTAAAACAGGCTGTTCTTACTTTGCTTAAAAAGGCAACATATATAAAATACGTTTGGAAAGACTGCTGTTAAATTTGGGTTTAAAAGTGATGTTTATACAGTAAACCAAATTAATTAGGAATCCCAGTAATTAAGGTGAGTGAAGGATTGCTGTCACTGCTTGCACAGTCCCAAGCTTGTTCTTCTGGTTAAGTTATGAATATATTGGCATCCATTATGGCTTGCCACCATAACTCACAAAATTGTTCACTGATTGTTTTCTTCTCAGACATCAGCTGACTAGTTTAGTCCCATGACCGGGGGAAGAGGGGTAGCAAGGAAAGTGTCACGCTGCTTAATGAAACACCAGAATCTGACCCTCTCTTGAACCTGTGGGTATCCCACCTTGAGTCTGTGAGCAGCTTGAGGTCACACTCCTTGTTTTATTTTTCTCTCTAGCCCCAACACCGCCAACACCAGGCCCACCACATACACAGTACTCCATAAATGTTGGTTGACTTCCATTCAGTCAACTTTAATTCCTTCCTTTTTTAGGGGAGTCTTGAATTCTCTTTCCTCTTGACCCCTTATAAAACAGCTGTTATGTTAGAGGATGTCAGAGTAGGGGGAGGTTGCTACTCTCCTCACCCCCACCCCAGCTGTTTGATCAGCCCTGGATAATGTGTCAGGTGACTAGCTGGGTGGGCCTTCTCAAAGGTCCTGTACCTGAGATGGATGTGATCACCCATTTGCCCTTCTCTTGTGCTGCTCCTTTTGGGCCCATCTGTTGCCTATACCAGGTAGAATCATAGGGTCCAGAATTCACAAATGAGATAAATTATGGTGTAGTACTGGTTGTAACTGATCAAGTCTCTGTCTTTATTCTTTTGTACAACACCCAGCTTTTCAGGTGCCTGTGTTCCTGGTGGCTTCTCTCCGTCTCTGCCTCTCTCTGAGTCTATCTTCCAGTCTTTCTCCCTCTGTTTCTCTAACTCTGTTTGTGTATGTTTCCATGTAGCTTCTCCCTCTCTTTGTTCTTTCTCTGTCTCTGTGTCTCTTTCTCACTTGTGCTCTTTTTCTCTCTGACTTCTTTTTTGTGTCTTTTGTGATACATGCACACTCATGCTTCACTCCTAGCTTTCATCTTTCTAGTTCAAGTGTAATTTATTTCCTTTTTTGGTTTTGGTCTCTGGGATCTTTCCCTGCCTGAATCTTGGCCCCACCACCTCTGCTCAGTCTCAGTCTGAAGATGTTTTTCTCATCATTCCTCCTTTCCCTGGGCTCTAGTTTACCCAGCGTCTTTGAGAAGACCCTGCAGAGGGTCTCTGATTCATCTTCCCCGCGTTTTGCGTTCACAAGGGACTGCAAACCCTGGGCTTTTTAGTTTCTCATTCATTACCCTTCTCATCTGTCCCCCTCACTTTCATCTTACTGGATAGAGACTCTTCTTCCCATCCCAGATCTGTTCCTTCTAGGATTAGTGTCTCAAGCCTTCTCTTGCTCTCATGCCAACATTAGCATTCTTACAGTAATGCCCATTCCCATCCTGAGCTTGCAGTCATGATGAACCTGTCCCCCTTAAAGATTTCCTGGATTGGCAGAAAGCACTTTTACTACTGACCCTCGGTAGACGTTGGAGATTTTGTTAGACCTTATGTTCTGATTGGCAAAAAAAAAAAAAAAAAAGTTCTACCTATTAATCTGAATAGTTTGCTGTGCTTCTAGGTTAGGTGCAGACTCCATTATGGAAGGACGTAAGCTATATCATAAGCAAATAGTTCTTTAACTTCTGTAAGTTACAAGACATTAAAAATAGTATTGCTGGTTGGTCTGGGTGCTATATGTGAGGTTCCTTGCAGTTCTGAGAGTTGTACTTTTGTGATTCCAGCAAATTACACTCTTTTACTGTGTTGCCTAGAATCAAACTTTTCACTATTCCATTTTTACCTATTCCATCATATCTGAAGTTTTCTAGCTTTCAGAATTGTAAATGTATCATTCTGAGTTCCAGTGTTAGTTATTTTTATTGGTTATGTTGTATTATGAAACTTTCACTTCAGAACTTGGAGCTCTCAATGATGTTTAAAATTGCAGGTCTTAATGAGTTTCAGGAACACTTGGGCTTATGGTACGTGTTTTTACTTCCTTGATATTTCTATTAACTTTTGGGCTAGACACTTAGAAGAAGAAGAAATGATCATTGCTCCTTCACAGAGTTATGTTTTCCTGTTTTTTATCTGTCCATCTGTCTCTCTTTTTAAATCTCTTCCCTTGTTGTCTTGGATCTTGAGTTTTTGGGTTTTCAAATAAATTTTCTGTGGTTTGTACAACCTTTTTATTATATCTGTAGTACATGTTTGATGTTGAAACTAAAAAATAGAAATAATAAATCACCAAAAATCTTACTACCCAGAGATGATAGCTTTTAAGATTTATTTTATTCCTGCCTTTAAAAAGATATGTGTTTGTACACATATATGCCTTTTCATTTTAAAGATTAACTTATTTATTTGAGGGACAGAGAGCATAAGCAGGAGGGGCAGAGGGGGAAGGACAGAGAATCCCAAACAGACTCCGTACTAAGCATGGAGCCCCATGTAGGGCTCGATGGCTCGATCCCATGACCTGAGCTGAAACCAAGAGTTGGCTGCTCAACCAGCTGTGCCGCCCAGGCGCCCCATCCTTTCCTTTCCTTTCCTTTCCTTTTCTTTTCTTTTCTTTTCTTTTCTTTTCTTTTCTTTTCTTTTCTTTTCTTTCCTTTCCTTTCCTTTCCTTTCCTTTTCTTTTTTTTTAAATACAGTTAGGCTCATATTATGTAGCAAGTCTTGAATCTTGTGGTTTTTCACTTAGTATTATATTTTAAATATTCCTTTAGATTACTGAAAATTCTTAGAAGATATGATTTATTTTTTATACCTTTGTGGTGTTTTCTATCATGTGGCTCTGCAACAGTTTATCTAGATGTTTACTGTCTCCACACAGATTTAATCAAGAATGCCACTTTGCTCATATTTTCTTAGGTATTGTAGTAACTTCATCACCATTACGTGTTCTAAAATCACAAATGCGAATGAACTCTCACCTTTAATGTTTTACTTTTGATTTTAGGGAATAGCTAATAGAAGGAATTCAGTCGTTTGAGAAAATGGTTTTGCACAGTCATATATTAAAATTTAAAATAGAGCCCATGGAATGTGTCTTTTTGAAGAATAACACCAGTTGAGTTGCTTCTTAAAGACTGTAAATAAAATTAAGTAATACATGGCCTCTGTTAACATACAAGTCAGCGACTTATTAGGGCCAAAGTGTCCTGTTTGCCATCTGTTAATACCTCCTATTTGTGTTAAAATACCTGGTGGAGTCAGTGTGGTATGAAGCCTAATGTCAGTATTTTCAGTTAGAAGCTTTTTTTTTTCTCCACGAGTACTTTGATTTAAAGCATTCATCTTGTCCATGTTTTTTCTTACCTGAGTTGTTTTTCAATTAAGTTTCAATAAATAGATATAAGGTGTTTATGAAGGAATTTTCCAGTTTGAGGCAATTTTTATTTTTATTTACAACGCTCCTGTAACACCATTGGTTTTTTTTGGTTTTGGTTTTTTTGTTGTTTTGTTTTTTATGTTCAGTATCTTGGCAAACCACTAATAATAAACTTCTTGAGCTGGTTTTAGAAAGGTAAATAGAAAAATGAAGATACTGAGCATGTTTCAGCTCTTTCCCTTGGAGGGTTATGAAAAATGCATCCATCCTTTAAACTGTGTGCTTTTCAGACTCTCCAATTCTGAGGTTTTCAACAGCATGAAAATGGTCCTGCAGTACAGTTACCAGATCATTTGTAATGCTGAAATTGCCAGTTCATGTGAGCCTGTGCCAAAGGCTAATCATTAACCATGATTGATTAGATTCAGTTTCTCCTGCTTTTTAGAGGCTCTTTACCTATGTGCTTGGATTTTCATGGCTGTTTCAATCTGGCTCCGTGCATTTTTTAGTTTTCATTGTTATTTGTCATATAATGGCAAGAGAAAGGTTGAAAGATCAATATGATAAAATGTCTTCCCATTTAGGAAAAGTCCTGAAAACATTAGTCATTCCGAACAACTCAAGGAAAAGGAGAAACAAGGTTTTTTCAGGTCAATGAAAAAGAAAAAGAAGAAATCTCAAACAGTAAGTAGATGGCTACTTTCTATATACAGTGGCACATGAGTCTGCGTTAGTCTGTGGGTACTTGACATTTTGTACATGGCAGTGAAAGTGAATTATTTTCTTTTTGAGATTTGACATGCATACATTGTATTTGTGTCTTTCTAAATTCTATACACCTATCCTCCTCTTACAGAGCCTTTTCTAGATTCCACAGAATCTCCAGGAATAGAAGAAATTTAATTTGGATGAGAGAGAACACTTTAACCTCTCTCAGTAAACATCCATGTGGATTTATATTCATGTAAAAACTATGAAGCTGCAGGATTTATTTTTCTTTGGGGGTTAAAGATGTGTGAAAACTTAGGAAATGGTTTTGTTGTATGCTTTAATTTTGAAATTTATAACTAACCATCATTCGTTATTCTTCCCTGGCTGGTTTTCCAGTTGCCATGTTGACAAGTGCCTTTCTGGGCTGTATGATCACAGAGAGGAGAATAGTATTTGACATTTCAGGGTTTGCTTTAGTAGGAAGACATGTTTATCTTGTGACTGAACTGTGAAATGGAACAAGTCTTACCTCCTGGGAGCCCTCTGCCTGAACCAAGGTTTGGCTCCATGGAACCGTGCACATCATATCTCTGAACCACCCAAGCAAGGATTCTGCTGGTTAGTGACGTGAGGAAACATGGGAAAGCCAGGCCTCTAGGCCAGCAGGAGCTTCTTCACCCACGTGAGGCCTGCTTACCCCTTTTGTTTTATGGTACTTTCAAGGCCAATGTTGAGGCAGCTATTTTAAACACTTTTGTTCCTATTTCTTGTTCATACATGATTGACTCTCAGTTATTTAAAAAAGAAGAAAGATTCTAGGATTATGACTCAGTGGTAAGTAAAGATGAGATAGATGATAGTAGCAAAGAATGTAATACCCAAAGTAAGGATCGCAGATGTTCTAAAAGTATTAATAAAGACACTCCTAGATTACTTTTTTAGATATTCTTTCACCTGCATATTTGTTAAATTTATGTATTTCGTTATAGAAAAATTGAGAAAAAAAATGATCATTTCTAATCTTATCACCCTGTCACACTGATCTTACTACCCTATTACAACTAGCATTCAGATTTTGGTATATTTCCTCCTAGCTTTTTAGCCTATGCATATGTTTGTGGAAAGAAGGTGGTTTTTTAGTTTGTTTTAAATAATAGTGATCTTTATACAGTTTTGTATTCTGACTTTTAATAGTATATCTGTCAATCACATATACATATAATATATATGTTACTACACAGTTCTTACTATCTTCATTTTAATGGCTGCATAATATTTCCTGAAACATTCTTTTTTTTTTTAAACTGCCTATATCTCTACCTGAAATTCACTTAAAGCAAAATGTCAAATCAAAATGCCGCTCAATCAAATATTGCTACATTTGTTACTTGGAATGGATGAACAAAATAGACCTGACTTATTTAAAGTGGAAAAGCTTAAAATACTTAAAATGCTAATACAATAAACTTCTATCATTGTCTGTAGAACATATTTATCCATCATGAACATTGAACTTAGACTACCTCTCCTAACCCATGTTACTTTTATTTTGAGGTTTTTGTTTTTGTTCTTAACCTCAGGTTAAGCCACTGTGGGGTAATTAAGTGGAAGAAAGCAGGAACCAAGGAATTGAAGGTGTTTTGTGTATAGATTTGGCTTTTGATGTCTGTCTGCATTAGGCTAACATTAAACATAAAGCCCCTGGCTCACCATGGCCTAAGTTGAGTGTATACGTGCTGATTGACTCTATTATTCAGGATCTGGTTCAAATTTTAGATTTTTAAATAGTATAGGTTAGGGCAAATAGGAAAATATTTATTCTCTAACATCCTTTCCACTCAAACTTTTTAAAGGTTTTTATACATTTCATTTTTGATATGTAAAGTAACTGCAAAATATCTCTATATAGGCCACATGCTTTAAGCCTTCCAAATCAAAAGTTGTGCCTGTGCATTTTTTCATTAAAAAGAATTTTTTTTGAGAGAGGGCACACAGGGAGAGGGAGAATCCCAAGCAGGCTCCACAACCAGCGCAGAGCCCAAAGCAGAGCTCAATCTCAACAACCCTGAGATCGTGACCCGAGCCAAAATCAAGAGCCGGGTGCCCAACTGACTGAGCCACCCAGCCACCCCAGAAAAAAATTTTTTTAAGGACTTTGGTATGTAGAGTAAGATTTCCAAAGAGCCCTCTGTATTCTTCCAGACCTCAGGCTCCTAAGCCTGGCATGACGTCAACTCTGCCTCTTTCAAGTGAGCATTGAAACAGAATTAAAATTACCCTTTTTTCACTTTCTAGAACTCAGCAAAAAGAAAATAGGTAAACCAGCTTTGAAAGATTTAAAGCTTTGTGTCCTTTGCATAAAACTCAAAGAAAGGAAGAAAGAAATGTGGTGCCCAGTGCATGTAGAGAAACAGGACATTTTTAAACCTCAGTGGGTCCTAAATCTAGTTTAACACTTTTATTTCACTAATAGAGGACTGCCCAGGCAGACTGTGATCTGCCTGAAGTCGCACAACCAGTCAGGAGAACTAGAGGTGGGTTCTCCTAAACAGCAGGCCCCAGCTCAGTCCCTGCCACAGGCCCACCTCTGGTAGAGAGCCTCTGGCCACTGATTCCTGGGAACTCTCTTGTGGCCTCCTTAGTGATGTAAATTAAACTTTTCCCTGGGATCCTGTTGTGGGAACAGGAACCTTCAGTGGGCTATCTTACTTGAAGGGCTTCATACAAGGTGATCTGAATACCTTCATATATATTCTAGTTCTCTAACAATTGAGCTATCCAAAACAGGGAAAAGTGGTGCCAAAAAATAATTCTGTATTGCAAAGGTGCCTGCTTTGACTCAAGCAAATCTGGAAGCCGCCTTGGGAAATCTGGCTTCAGTTCCATATCCAGAGTTACATAAGCCCTCAGAGCATATGGTGACTTTGCCAACTTGGTAATTGTACCCTAGTTAGTTAGTATTTCAATTGGTAATCATGCATCAATTTAAAGATTGAACTTTGTTTTTTTCACTTTGAAAACCTGTATTCTGAATGGCGCCACATATTTTCTTTAACAGCATAGAACCAGGCTGCTTCCATGATGGTAGACCAAGTGATGTTTTCTGGTTCATGAGTTGACCATGTTCGAAAGAGCTTGCTGTATCTTCTTTTTCCCTCCTCCCCCATAGACAGATCACATGGTTACTTATTTAGTTGCTGAAGGCCTCTCTAGAAATTAGGAAAAGATTGAAGTTCATCAGCAGCTCTTTAAACACAATTCTTTATAATAATCTTACTTCTGATAATAAATAAATCCCTAAATGTTTTATAAGTTCAGTGTGACTAGATGTGTGTAGGTTTCTAGGCATTCCTATTATAGGTAAGGATCATGACCACATGTTCTTTATATATATTGAAGTTTTTGCAGGTTTGAATTTACTTTGTTGGCATCTTCATGTCGAGATGAGAAATGACACAGAACTCCTCTAGGTGCACACAGCACACAGATTCCTTAAGTGACTGTTAATATTGAACACTATCAGGGCTCCCAAGGGCTAGGAGTTTCAGTAAGAATACCCTTTTTTCTTTTTCTTCTTTCTTTTCTTTTTCTTTCTTTCTTTCTTTCTTTCTTTCTTTCTTTCTTTCTTTCTTTCTTTTTTTTTTTGCAATTAGTTTATTTGTATCTTATATTGCAGACAGATTCCACCAACGGGGAGAATCCAAGCATCAAGAAATCCCTCTTTCCTCTTTTTAATTCAAAGAATCATTTAAAGCATAGTTCTTCTTTGAAAAAGCTTCCTGTAGTCACTCCACCCATGGTACCCATTTTTACGTACGGTAGCCCTGCAAACTGCTCCAGTAAACTTGTTTTACTGATGACAACAGCATGTCTTTTATTTTCATGGGGTCATATTCTCTTTGTGCTAGTTAAGTACCTGAGCCAGTTCCATAAAGTTACTGAAATACCAATTCTTTGCCATTCTGGATTTTGTGAATCAGTTAAGGAAGTTGAAGCATAAAAGGCTACTAAACAAACTAGTGAAAGGCTAGTTTGGGTTGTCTGGTTAGCCACTTGTGGGCAGACGGCATTTATAAAATCCCTTATTTCCTGTAAAGAATTTGATTAACATTTACAATTAACAACGTCTTTTCATTTGACTCACAAAGTCTGTTAACACTTGGTTGGCAGTTTGTTCTTTGAAACCAAGTTGAATTGACCAAATTGAGTGAGCCAGCAGGCTCCACTTTTCTTAGTTGGTGATTTGCTTTTTCCTTGCCTGGCTCTAGCTTTTGCTGGTCACTTAGTGTAAAGCCAGGACTTTTGCTTGGCATTTGGCATTATTCTGTGTTCACCAAAATCTGTGAACGGACCAATTGCATTCATCTGGAGTTTGTGGTACAAATTTCCAGGATTTTTATAGTACTTAATGCTAGACCCAGATTTACTGGGCAGTGTCTTGGGAATATGATTCAAACCATACTTTTCCCACTTCAGTATCCTTGAAAGCCTGCTAGACTTCTTTGGGTACCACCAAATACAGTGTTTGGATCATTTTCCCAGCGGGAGCAAATTTTTGTTTTATTGAACTGGTTCATAACCTAACTGCAATATAGAATGAGGATACGACAGCAATTTCTGGTACAGCCCAATTTAACTGCTCTCTCTTACAGCGACTAAAACTAACAGCATGGGAATGCTTTAAGGGTTGAGGTTTTAACAAAGCTGCATGACATCTGCCAATTTTTCCTAATGCAGGGAAAATTATTAAGAGGGCAGCAGAATTTAACTGGCATCACCTGCATTGTGAACATTGGGAGAGTTTTGGTTTCCTTTTTTATTGGGGGGCGGGGTTGAGGTTTGGTTTCCTTTGATTTGCTTTTCTCCTCTTGGGTGTGGTTGCATATCTTAGTAAGGCTTATTGCGGTTCTTATCGAATCCTTGCCCATATTTTGCTCTAGGTGCCTAATTCTGACGGCCCTGATCTACTGACATTACAGAAAGCCATTCACTCTGCTAGCACCCCGAGCAGCAGACCAAAGGAATGGCGTCCTGAGAAGATCTCTGATCTACAGACCCAAGTGAGTGGTGCCTGTAACACTCTAGATTCTTAGACTCTGCAGGGACTATCTCACTTGAGAGAAGGGCAAGGTTGAGGAATTTAGCCTCTCAGTGTTACCGCAAGGCTGTAAGCCTCCTCAGAATATACCCTCACTGCGAATAGCAGATGATCTTGGGAGTCCAGATGAGTCTTGTTTTAGTGACCCGTGTCCTAATAGGGAAAAAGTGAGCTTCCATTAGCCTTCACCTAGCCCTGGGTGGGGTAGGGTAGGAGGGTGTGTGTTAGAGGGGTGTAAGGTAAGGGGAATAATTAAGACATGGTCTCAACCCATAAATACTACACATCCTAGGAGAGAGAAAATCTATAAATAACCATAATTCATGGTAAAAAGTGAGGCATGCCATAAAATGTAGGGGAACGTGAGAGGAGGAGGTAGTGGGAAGATGAAGTCTTCGTTAGATGTGGTAGCACACGAACTGGGCCTTGAAAGGCAGATACAATAACCTTTCTTGAAAGAATAACCTTCTGAAATTGATACTATTTCTGATAGAAAATCGAACAGTTGCATTAGGAACTGCATATTATACAGTATTGTATAATTGCATTTATCTGCCATAATGGGGAATAAACAAAAAAATGAATCAGTAAATTTTTTCAGGTAACTGAGGTTTGTCTGGTTTGGACAACTTTTTTTTTTTTTTTTAAAGATTTTATTTATTTATTTGACAGAGATAGAGACAGCCAGCGAGAGAGGGAACACAAGCAGGGGGAGTGGGAGAGGAAGAAGCAGGCTCATAGCAGAGGAGCCTGATGTGGGGCTCAATCCCATAAGGCCGGGTTCACGCCCTGAGCCAAAGGCAGATGCTTAACCGCTGTGCCACCCAGGCGCCCCTGGACAACTATTTTGATTGGAAATGTAATATTGCATCTTTTAAGTATCCCACAATGAGCACAATGACATAATCTAACTTGTTTTTTGATGATATTAACATTTTTATAAATCTAGTATTCCTCTGTACTGTAATTTCTGACAACCCTCATGAGCTTTTGAAGCTCTAGAATTGCTTTTACCTATAGATGGCCACAGATTTCTGTGATTTGGAGGAAGAGGGCCTATTTTTATAGGTTTGTTGTTTACTTTCTTTAACTGTTACTTAGATCCACTGACAGGAATTCCCAAATTTCACTTGTATTTGCCCAACCATTTATATTTTCTTCTTCTAACATAATATAGGCTAAGGGGAGGCAAGGTGACAGAAAGGGTATAGAGAACCAGATATCCAAGTTGTTGGATATGTATCTGAACTAAGAGCACAAGGTTCTGAGTAAGGGCCTGATGTTCTCTTCCCACTTTTATAAAAGAGTATGGGGCTTTAGAACCTTCTTTGTGTATCCATTTCTTTTGCTAAGAAGCCCTTTTCAGGTTATTTTATATCTCCAGCTGGATCCAAACTATCGTAATTGCTCAACAGTTGCCTGTGGTCAGGGCTATAAAAATCACCAAGAATCTTATTGTGTTATCATACTAGTTTCAATAACAAAAAACATAACTTTGAGCACTTAGGATGTACACTGTACTGTGCCACCTCCCCTGGGGACCACAGAGCTTTTGTGGACAGACTTTGGAATAGCCATGGAGGATGCTTCCTCAGGAACAATTTCTATATGAGTCCATTCTCAAGCAATTTCCCTTCGATTTCAGTGCTCTGTTCCTTCAAATCTTGTAGTGTTCCCTGAGATCATCAACATTTTATTAAAATTTTGCCAAGCCCTTAAACGCATGGCCCTTGAAGATTAGTAGCCAGGGGTGGCTACATCTTGAGTGCAGGGTTCCCGTTGAGGGCCTTGAATTTCAGGATGCTTTCTACATGCCTCTTCTGATAGTAAGCCTCATCACGCATCACATAGAGGAGAGGGGAGTGAACAACGTTTCACCAGTGGGGGATCCCGCGGTTCAGCAGTCGCCTGAGAAGAGTCACCCAGTGTGGGGTAGGTGGCTGCCAGGACCCTCCCTTCTGCCTTGAAGCACAGTCCCCTCCATGGTGCAGCACCTGTGGGATCTGGGCCCCGGCCACAACAGCAGACAAGCAGGGCAGCTGTGAGCCCATGTTAGGAATCCAAAGCCTCCTGTGAGTGAATTGTGTTTGAGAGTCTATAGGGCTTTTGCTTGGGTTTTTTTGGCTGTGTTCACTTCTCAGTGCTCAGATCTTACCCCACCCCCAAAAAAGTAAAAGTGCGGAAAGGGAAAATCCCGGTGATCAGAACAGAAAAGTGGGATATGTAATTTTTAGCTGAGTATGTTGCTACTTAATTGAAACATTACATCTCTTCAGTTTTCTCTTGCGGCTGGCTAGATAGGGTTGAATGACTGAGTCCTGGCTGGTGAAAAATAAGTGGCAGATTTATGTTGAGCTGTTGGGAAGTCTTCTCAAAAAGGGAGCGGCATATTCCTTTTGCTACTTCCTGCTGGTTGAGGCATGAGATCTCCCCCTGTAAAGATGGGATGCAGCCAGATAGAAGTTGCCTAAGGCTTTGATCAGCCACACCAGCTCTAGATTTCTTATCCAGATTTCTAGGCTTTTTCATTAAAGATAAATAACTTCGATCTTGTCTGAAAAAGAACAAAAGGACAGATAAGGGTAGACTTAGCCCCTCTTCCCCTGTGCCTGCCCCGCTGGCTACACGCAGTCATCTCAGATCTGTGCTCCATCTCTCCCAGCTTTTGAGTCTACTCTAAATTAAGTCCTATGCGCGCTCTCATCTTTTCTTTCAGAGCCAGCCGTTAAAATCACTGCGCAAGCTGTTACATCTTTCTTCAGCCTCAAATCACCCGGCTTCCTCAGACCCCCGCTTCCAGCCCTTAACAACTCAACAAGCCAAAAATTCCTTCTCAGAAATTCGGATCCATCCTCTGAGCCAGGCCTCTGGCGGGAGCAGTAACATCCGGCAGGAGCCCACACCAAAGGGCAGACCAGCCCTCCAGCTGCCAGGTCAGATGGACTCTGGTTGGCATGTGTCCTCTGTGACCCGGAGTGCCACAGAGGGGCCTTCCTACTCTGAACAGCTGGGTGCCAAGAGTGGGCCAAACGGGCACCCCTATAACAGAACAAATCGGTCTCGAATGCCAAATCTGAATGATTTAAAAGAGACAGCCTTGTAATGTGTGCTGGGGTGGGGGGAGAGAGGGGGTAAGTAAGCCAGTGGGAAGGGGATGGGAGGGTGGGGGTGGGTGGGGAATAGGCTGGGCTGGGGTGGTCAGCCAGTATTTTCAGCTTTATGAAGGTGAGTGCAATATTGTATGTGTGGAGCCCTCTGGCTCCTCACGGCCACAAATGCTAGTCAGGGATCTTAGAGCCGCAGGAGTTCCTTAGGGACTGCCAGTCCCCACGGATCTTGTGTGAGAATGGATAGAGTGTGCCATTGAGGAAGAAGACATTCTTGCCAGCTTCTCCCCTGTACATTCCAGCTTTAGTGCAATCCCTGTTGAACTTGGGAAAGCCAGGATGTGTTCTGGTACTGCAAGGGATAGAAAAAGTCATGTTGACCGATGCCCTTACCACAGTTTTTTTTTGGTTTTTTTGGCCTAAACTAAATGTGGGGTTTATTGTAATCCAAGAGTATCCCTTTGAAGGGTGAGCAGATGAACTAACTGTATGTCTTAAATTGTTTTCTAAACTTCCATATTTGATAGGATTTGTAACATTTATTTATAATTAATATTGTACTGTTCTAATCATACCTTTTATGTTAAATGTAAAGTTATTTTGAGCTGTTTGGAGCATTGTGAAGCAGTGGGACAGCTACAGTAGTTTCTATAAAAACTAAACAGTAACATTTATATATTGCATCAGGAGTATTTTATTCTAAATATAAATATATATATGGTAAATGTCTGTTTTATAAATATAATCATTTAAAGAAAGTATCATTATGACACTGTCTGCCATATTTTTATACATTTGTGATATGAAGTGAGTATTATACTTCTAATCAAGGGAGTTGAATTGTAGCTCTGTGTGACTAACAGTGGGAACCGTGCTCAACTTTTAGGTCCCAGCAGTAGCCTCTAGACATGATCCTTGGTAGCAGATGAGATGCAGCATTTCCTCCCGAACCCATAGGCAAGAAAGTCGGTTAGGCCAGTGAGAACTCTAGCAGGCCTCGTCTCTGTCCTCATAGTTGGCTCCTGTTCGCATCCAGGGACGTTCCTTGCACCTGAGGGGAGAATAGATCCAGGGTTACTTACTCATGGGTCTTTGTTGAGAGAATATGCTTTTCTCCTTAGTGTTAGTGTAGAGTGTAGACCAAAGATTTGCCAGTGAACATTCCTAGGTTGCAAAGTTGCAAGAGGCATCTGTCTGCAGATCTTGCAAACCAGCTCTATGCTCCCAAATCCTGTGCACTGTACCGGCGACTCTTGGCTGGTGGGGTGTGAGATCCATGTGTGGCGTTTCTATTTCTAAATGTTTTGTTGTTGTTGTTGTTGTTGTTGTGATTGCTCTTTCCAGTATATTTAAAAGGCTCCTGAAGCAATTCCAAATGTAGGGAAAATTGCTATACTCACTTTTTCTTCCTGGGACTGTCCATTTATAACAAGGTATGCACACGATCAGAATGGGACTTCTTTCCCTCATTTGATCTCCTTCAACTCCCAATATTCTCAAGCATCATCAAGGCCTATGGCCGACAAGGGTTACAGCCTGGTATCTCTGGGCCATTCTGACAGAAATCACCTCAGTACCATCTATCACGAGAATTAGATTTTTGGAAGTAGTCTCTTAGCAATAATATTTTTAAAGACCCACCCCCACCCCTCAAAGGGTTAACTTCTCAATATTTATTACTTGTCCCAGGATTCTGAGAGCATCGGCCCCTGAATCAAGTTAGCGATAATTGAAATGTGCTGAGTTACTGTTCCCCCTCCCCCAAGATTTTGAGAATCATAGGTCTGATGATTATAAAGAAAAGGTCTTAGTTTCTTTGAAGCTTAAATTGTGTGCATATTACATTTTTATATAACTACTATAATGATGTGTATTGGTTATATATAGAGGTCATTTTAAGGTGCTTTTTATTTGATTGTAATAAGTATAATAGGCACTAAAATGAAACTCAACTGGGTACTATCATTAAAACAGTTTGATTCAAACCAATAGTTTGCATGCTCTTCGGTTCTTTTTATATCTTGTTTCTTTCACCAGTTCAGTACTGTTCAAGTAGCTCTGAATTCTGGCTTTTCCCAGGCAAGCTGCTCAGTTATATAAGTGATGTGAACCCTTAGCAGTTTTTGCCTGGATACTAATGACTCTAAAAGGGTGTGTAACTCTTCTTTTTCATACTAGATCTGTACCTTGTATCCCCCCCTTGCAAACCAGAAACTACATTTTTTCCTCCAGAAAGACTTCTCACTGTGCTGTGCGCTTAGGAACTGCGCAGTCACATTGCCATGCTGTGGCATTTGAGGCTCGTTGTCACCTAGGGGCTGGTTTCCCATGTTTTATCCTTGCTAACACTGGGATCTCAGATGTTTGCAGAACATTTATATTCATGATGGTTCTTCAAAGAAGGGCTAGAATAATTGCCTTCTACCTAGAGCAAAGTAAACCTAACTGATGAAGAGTCAATACATACTTTCGTACATTCCCAGATTTGAGCCAGAAAATATCTCCAATGTTTTCAACTAGTGTTTTTGAGGTAGCTCTTTTATCCTTGTCTCCACTTTTGTCCATTCTGACTTTTCATTGATCTCAGTAAGCTGTAATAAATGAACTGCAATCCGCATTTCTAGCATGTGTAATTCTCTTCCTGCTCGCCGAGGGGAATGGTCAAATTTTCTCTCAAATCTAATGGGCCCTCTCTTAGCTTTTAACTGTTGTTTTCCTCTGGTTGATGAATCATTGACCTCACAAAAATTGCCATCCGTGATAAGAAGGACTTGATTTAAAGTCACAAAAGTCTGCATTTTCTTTAGGAAGGGGAATTTATGGTGTTCATATTCTCCTATCTGCCCTAACTTCTTAATGGATAAAATACTGCTGAATGAAGGCTTATGAATTACTTTGTTTTATGGAAGAATTGCCGATCTCCTTTTGAAAAGAAACTCTGCTTCTCTGTTTTTCTACTTTTGCTTTACCACCGTCCTCGTTTTTCTTCTCAGAAGTTCTGAATGAACTTTTACTAAACCTTGCTTGGTCTCAGTCTGGTGGTTAGTCTCTTCAGAGCCCAAGATCGAAAGTGCTCCATGCTAAGGATCTCAAGTGAGCTGTGTCTGTAGCAGTGGTTCTCAGTCAGGTCCAATTCTGCCTCCCTGCGACATTTGGCAATGTCAGGAGACATGATTGGTTGTTACAACTGGGAGCAGTGGGGGAGCTACTGGCATCTAGTGGGTAGAGGCCAGGGATGCTGCGAACATACTGCACACACAGGATCCCCCCACAAACAGAGACTGATCTAGTCCCAAATGTCAGTAGTGGTGAGGTTGAGAAACCCTACTCTACTGGATTCCAAGCCCACTGCTCTGCAGAGCTTGGCTCTATCCTTGTTCTCTCCAGGCTACTGGAGAAACTGCGGGTATGAATTCTTCAGTATCACATTCTCTGCAAGAATCTTCTACCACTTTTTTTGAATCCCTGGAATCCTGTTTGTTTTCATTGTCTTGGGCCTGCTACAAGGTGCACCCTTTGGGAGGAGACCAGAGTGGCTTTATAGGTGTTTGAGAACTTAAATTCTAGGTCAGCATCTTGAGTAAATCTTTCATAGAGCCATGAGGCTTATATTTAGAAGCAAGCAGCAGCCTGGCAGATTGGCATGATTTTTACCAACTGCTCAAAGGCATCCATTGGCTTTTAGCTGTGTCTCCCAAAAGAAAATGTCATTGTCTTTTATTCAAGGCATTTAATAGCTCTTTACAAATATTGGCATATGACAGACCGATTAGAAGCAAAAAAACTCTCTCCTGGTGGTTGTGATGTGGCTGTTATAGGAGTGTTTGTGCTGTACGCTTTGGTTAAATCTGTTTTAAAACCTGCTTTAAGATTTGCCATATGCAGTTGTACTTTAATTCTAAGCTCAGAGCTGTGCTGGTTAGTTTCTAGTCACGTCATGTATTATAAAGTATGTTGTGGTTGTAGAGTTAGCCAGTTTAGCATGTTCCTAATCTGAAAATTAGTGGACTTCGCTAGGAAATGCTATCCCATTTTCCCTTCCCAGCACCCCTTATCTTAGTTAACATCATAGTATCCTCACTTCTTAAACTAGTTTTTAGAGTAAATAAGGAAAAAAGCCATTTATTTTCTTCTAGCTATGTATTGAGAATGACTCAATAAGTGTACAACTCTTTTTAAAGGCCAGAGGATTACTTTTCAAGTGTGTAGAAGGCTGTGTCCATTTCTGTTCACCTAGGTCCTGGTGGTGACCCAACTTTCAGCAAGGGCAATCGCTCATTGCGACTTACTCCCAGAATTCAGCTGGGACTCAGAAATCTGCATATTCTCTCCTGGTCACAACATTTTTTCTGGAGAGCACTGCTTTTTATATCTAGAAGTTCGTTACCTCCTACATTATAGTGGGATATTGAGCTCCCTGTCAGCACCGAGATCCACAGACTCATACTGTTGTGAGCTGGGGATGTGGTCTGATACACTGAACCAAGTCAGAACATACTGAAATATTTCCTTGCCTCCTTCAGTTCATCACTGTTAAAGTGTGTAGGCAGAGAAAACGGATTTACACTTTTTTAAAAATGGTTTCTTTAAAAGGGGCTGCAGGAAAGTGTCCTGCTGCTAATCTCCAGGGCCAGAATCTTACAAGAAGTTTCTCTCAGAGACTTAAAGAACCATCTTACAAAAACAAAAACTTGTAAGTGGTTCTGATTTCTTCATTTTGTGTCTTAACCAGCTGAGATATAAAATATCTTGAGGTCTGATTCATCAGCTGGGTAAAAAATTCTGTCTTCGAAACCATGAGTAAATGCAAGAAAATGAAGCCGTGACAGGACGAGTCCCTCGTCTGTCTGTATACACACAATGTGGTAGAAGTAAGGTGGTGAGGAAACTCTGGGCCTGCTGCCCTATTCTATTCTATTCTATTCTATTCTATTCTATTCTATTCTATTCTATTCTTTTTTAATTGAATGTACTATAAAAGATCATAGACTTGTGCCAAGTCAGTTACTACGTGAATATTCATTTCCCTTAGTGCTTTGTTAATTCATCAGCGTTAGGCCTGGTCCTGACTCCACCATTCTCCAGGCACTGGCCCACCTTTCTGTGTATTTCCTATAGGATATTAAAGATGATCATGACCTACATTGTATCTTCATTCAATAACTGTCGACTCCCAAATTTGAGGGAGGTGTGTCTTTTGTTTTGCCAGAAAAAATTTGTAATAGTCTGCACGTTGGATTTCTAGGGCCAGAGAACTGCAGCAGTGAAACTGATTTCACTTCTAAGGCCCTTCATTACCCACAAGGTTAAGCTCTCTGAACCCCATTTGATCCTTGGGTCATATTTTGATCCTCCTTTGGAATCTTAAAAAAAATCGGTTTCCATGTTGTATGCAGATTAGAAGTTGCCTTGTTCGCTACTCTTCCAGCACAGAGTATCAGGGAGAAAGAGGCCTTATCTATTCCTCCATCCCTTCCGTTTTGACAGACTGCTAAGATTTCCTCAGGACTTCCTTTGGTTTGGGATTTTACTTTCCCAAAAGCCTGATCTGATTCATTTCAGGCATAGACAAGCTTGTCCTAGTGCTCTGCTTCAGGGCTAATCAGACGAAACCCAGGAATAGAAAAGGTAGATGCCTTGACTTTTGTCCCTGTTGGGGGATTAAAGTGTTTATCACCAGAGTTGTCAAAAGCTCTAGTTACAAAGCATTCAGAGTTTCAAGAAAAAAAGAAAATGATGCTTTTTCTCTTGGAGAACTTTTAAGTTCTCCGCCATAGCTTAGATTTTCCAAAATGGAAAGCAAAGCTTGTATAAAATCCATTTTCACTAGAGATATACAATCGAGTATAGTCATCTCAGTCTATTTCCCTCTCCTTATTTCCTCCTTGGTCACTGATTGAGTCAGGCTGGAGGGGTAAGCTATGATTGCAAGAAGTGAATTTTCACTGTAAACTTGGATTGATTAATAGAAACAATAAAACCAAACAAAATAGTTGCCCCTAACTCCTATCTCCAAGAATTGCTTTGTGCCATTTCGAATTCAGGTAGTTATTCTGTATATACTTAAAAGACTGTTCTGAGCTTCTTCAATCTCTAGGAAGTTCAAAGGGGTATCTGGGAAGACACAGGGCAGGGTGATTTTGAGAACCCTACTCATGCATGAAATTAAAAATATGGATAAGCCAGAATGATGTAACATCCAAGTTTGTGGTAGATGAAGAATCAGTGGAAATTCTTAATTGCACAGACTTTATAGTCCATAACACAGAGTGTAATTCCATACTTTTTACTGTGGCAAGGGTGTGACGTGGTGTTAAGCTTTTTAATTTTTGAATCCAAACTGAATTTAAAGTGTTGAATATTTAAATTCCTCACAAGCTAATTATGAACCATTTGTAAAGTGTTTATATAACTCTTTGTATCATGTGTTGGTACATCTTATCAAGTTTTTTCTGGCATGTATTCCATTCTAAACTTCTGTAAAATTTCTATTGTTGCTGTAAATATTATACAAATATCTATTCCGTGGTAACCTTAATTATCAGCATGAAATGGTTAATTTTTACTGAGCACAATGTATTTTTGAATGGATCTTCCCAAATGTCTTTAATAAAATGCAGATTTTGCACTGACTGATGTATTACCAGGTTGTCCCCATCTTGAGCATTGTGGTTCCTTGCTTTTGAACGGCAAGCAGCTCCATGTTAGTTCCTTCTTTGTAAAGAACTCATTTGATTTCAACTGGGGGATAATGGGCCTTTGAAGTTGAAAGCAGTTTAAGGGACAGAAAGTAATGTTAAAGCAGGGCAAATCCTGTTACTTAATGATGATAGTCTTTTTTTTTTTCCCCCTATTTATAAAGCTTTTTTCCCCCCGTCCTGGCCTTTGAAAACTGGTTTCTTTCACACTCGAGTGCTGTGTTGTCTCCTTTGCACATTGTTAGACACTCTCTTGGTGGTTTGGGAGGATGGGAAGAGATGCTTGCCTCCTGCTCAGTGCGATGGAGAAAGCAAAGATGAAGTATTTTTCATGTTTTAGAGTAGGAGGTTGGCAAATGTTTTTGTTTTTGTTTTTTGCCAGATAGTAAATATTTGATGTTCTGTGGGCCATAGGGTCTCTACCATTGTAGTGCAAAAGCAGCATAGGCAATATGTAAATGCGTATGGCTGTGTTCCAGTAAAACTTTATTTATAAAAACAGGTTGGGGTTGGGGCAGATTTACTGACCCATTTTAGGCCCTCACTTTTGTCTTTGGTCATTTGCTCAGTTGGTCTTATTGTTAATGGGGGAAAGAACTTAAATTGTGTGATAACATATATAAATATTCTCCAACTTTATCTGTCTAAACAAAGGATAGGAGCTAAAACCCAGTGATGTGGATTCTTAAAAACACCGTGTCTCCAACTTCTTCACTCCCGAGTTTCTCCTTTTCGTCCCAGAAACTTGTGGCCTGTGATTTCAACTATACTTTTTATCCAGATTGAATCAAACTATCTATTGGCTTGTGATTTTTCTGTTTGTAGCACCTATTATGGCCAGGCACATTGCCAAGGCCTTTACTTTTATCATTACATTTACGTCACAGCAATTCTATGAAGCGAGTAGTATCCTCATTTTGTAGATGAGGAAACTGAGGTTTATGGACTTTACGATAACTTGCCCATGGTCATCTGGCTAGGATTTGAAGCCTGGTGTGTTCACTGTAAAGTCCACACCCTTAAACACTACTAAGCAGGGCAGTTGCTGCGTCTCCATGTATAGAAAACTGACATGGGGTTCATGACATATGGCGATTCATGTACCACCTTTCATCTTCCCAGCAGGTGGTAGTTGATTTGATTTGAGAATAGAACAGTTCATTGAAACAAGCCACTAGAGGTCCAGAGACTGGTGAAGTGGCTAAGAGCACAGGATCTGGAGTCTGATTGCCTGAGTAGAATCCTAGCTCCATCACCTACATCTTGTGTGGCCTTAGGTGTGTTACTTAACTTTTCTGTGCCTCACTTTCCTTATCTTTAAATGGAAATAATAATAGTACCTACTTCATAGGGTTGTTGTGAGGATTTAATAAGATGGTAACCTGCAAACACTTGATAGATTCTAAATAAAGAGTGGCTAGCTATTATTTGTGCCTCAGTTGGCAGCCCTGTGAAGTTAAAAAGCAGTGTTACTGGGTCTTGACTGCCAGTTCTAGAGAGCCCATTAAGCACTTCAGATGTACTTATGCTATTTGATCTTCACATCAGCCTTGTAAAGTTGTTGGGGTTAAGAACCACCCAGCTTGGCACTATTCTTGGGATCACAGGGGAAGCAACAGCCCTTACAGCTGTGCATTTGTCAGCAGGCCTCGGCACCCACGCTCCAGGTAGACAAAAAGATGGGCTTCTGTCAGCCTCTCTTCAAAGGCTTACCTACCTTAGGGGTGCAGTGTTCTGGCCTCCGAGACTGAATTCATAGTGGTAACTATTTTGAAAGCCCCAAGTAACCTTTGCTTTGTCCAAGTAACCTTCTCCCACACTCGGTACCAAAATCAACTCAGATTTTTTTTTTAATCTTGGCAACACTTAATGCTACTTCTTTTTCATAGCATTTCATCTAGTTGTTTAAAAGTCTCCTGTAGTACGTTATGTATATTTTAATGCAATTAAAAAAAAATCTCCTGGAAGTGTAGACTTTCACACTCTAGCATTTGTGAAAATAAAAGTAAACATGTTAACCTAAGGTAAAATAATGAGTCTTTAGTACACTATATATATATTTTTAATTCATATTTTTCCCCACAAAAGAAATAATATTGCAAACATAGTTCATGTGTTTAATAGCAAGATTCTGTTAGGCTTCAGAAGTTTTGTTTTTATACTTTGTTATAAATTAAATGAAAATAATTAATATGCTGTTATAAACAAGTTACCTGAAGATAAACATCTTATGGATATCAATATCTCATTGTTTATTAAATTCTGGAGTATGGAGCAGTTTCCAATGTGAAATCTCAGCTGGCTTTGCAGAAATTGACACATTGATCCTAAAATTCATATGGAAAGTCAAAGGAATCAATAGCCGAAACATTCTTGGAGAAGAGCAAAGTTGGAGAATTCACATGTTCCAATTTCAATACTCACTACAAAGCTACAGAAATCAAAACTGTATGATACTGGCATAAAAGACATATAGATCAATGTAATAGAATTAAGAATCCAGAAATAAATTCTTACCTTTACAGTCAATTGATTTCTCAAAAAGGATGCCAAGACCATTCAGTGGGGGGAAAATAGTCTTTTCAACAAATGGCGCTGGGACAACCAGATGTCCACGTGCAAAGAATGAAGATGGACCCCTACCTCATAGTGTATACAAAAAGTAACCCAAAATAGATCAAAGATCTAAATGTAAAAGGTAAAACGATAAAACTCTTGAAAGAAAACATAGGAGTAAATCTTCATGATCTGGATTTGGCAATGGTTTCTCAGGTATGACACCAAAAACACAAGCAAGAAAAAGAGAAGAATAAATTGAACTTAATCAAAATTTAAAAATATATTTCAAAGGATTCCATCAAGAGAGTAAGAAGACAACCTACAGAATAGGAGAAAATATTTGCAAGTTGTTTATCTGATAAGGGGATTATATCTAGAATATATAAAGAACTCCTATAATTCAATAATAAAAAGACCACGTGATTTTAAAATGGGTAAAGTATCTGAATAGACATTTCTCCAAAGAAGTTATATGAAAGGGCAGTGAACACATAAAAGATGCTTAGCATCATTAGTCCTAGGGAAATGCAGATCAAAACCATAGTGTGATTCTACTTCATACACATCAGGATGGCTCTAATCAGAAAGACAGATAATAACCAATGTGGAGAACCTGGAACCCTCATATATTGCTGGTGGGACGCATAATGGTGTGGCCAGTTTGGAAAATTGACAGTTCCGCAAAAGGTTAATCATAGAGTTATCATGTAACCCAACAATTATACTCCAAGGTATATACCCAAGATAAAAACATGTCCAAACAAAAACTTGTACACAGTTGTTTATAGCAGCATTATTCACAATAGCCAAAAATGTGGAAACAACCCAAATGTCCATCAACAGATGAATGAATAAATACAATGTGATCTCTGCATATAAATGGAATGATATTCAGCTGTAAAAAGGAATTAAGTACTGATACACGCTACAACATGAATGAAACTTGGAAAAACACTATGCTAAGCAGAAGAAGCCAGACAGAAAAGACCACAATTGTATGATTCCATTTATATGAAATGTCAAGAATAGGCAAATCTACAGAGACAGAAAGTGGATCAGTGGTTGCCTAGGGCTAGGTGGGCGAGTTGGTTGGGGGATGATGGCTAATGGGTGCAGGGTTTCTTTGTGGGGTGATGAATTTTTCTAAAATTATGATAATGGTCACTCTGAGTGTACTAAAAGTCATTGAATTGTACACTTGAATGGGTGAAATTTGTGTGGTATATGACTTTATCTCATTAAACCTTCTCAAAACAAAAATTTCCAACATGAACAATTACTTGGAGAGCCTTTATCGCTGCCTCACACTGTTTCATTCTTTTCTCCTTTCCTCTTAATTGTACTCCCCGCCTGCGTCTGGACCTGGGCTCTTATGCTACTGCCATTTTCTCTGACAATCTATGTCATGATAAAAGTTCATTCAACTTTCCAGTAAGGGGCTCCGATCAGGCATCTGCTCTAAATGGATTTATTCATGTGTCCTAATGCCAGAGAAGGATTTTTTTTCCCTCCACCTTGAATTTGATATGTTTGTATTTGAGAGAATACTGAGCAAGGAGAGCATTTTTCCAGCTTCAAGTATACAGCATGGGGATTAGAAAAGATGGTGGGTTGAATATAAAGCTGTTCTAAGCCCAGAACAGCAGGGAAGAGATTTGGGGCCTTAGGAGGCTTCCCACTCACAGAGAAGGTGAATGTAATGTCCACAATCGTGTTAGTGTGAGTCCATTCAGTTGGCTTGGCATTTGAAAATGGAAAGTAACTTAGGAAAATGAGCAGCTAGTAGGGGCTCAGCAGCGTCAGGGCCAGGACAGTCTTGGATTCCCTAGTCTTGACAGAGGGCTCTCATCCTCTGGTTTCACCCCCCGCCCCCAGCTCCTACTTTCATATACCTCTCCTTTCCGTTCCCCATGTTATCAGCCTCTCCCAGGGAAGGGCCTGAAAACTCAGGCTGAGCTATAAACGACAGAGGAGACTTAGGCTGTTGCCCTGTAAGGTCCCTGCATAATGCACTCCTCCAGGAGGGGAAGGCCAGGCCCATTCCTGGCCCGGTCCTTCCCAAGGCCATTTCAGCCTCAGGAGCAGGCATGTTTGTGTGTTGCAAGGCCAGGGGGAAAGGTTAAACAGTGGAGTCATGAGACGTAGCCACATTGCCCTTCTTAGGACATAGGGTCTGAGAACTTCCTGCAAAGCATGCAGTTAGCTAATGGGCCTCCTCTTTGTAGCCAGTGATAGCTCCTGGGCCAACTGTTTTTAAAATGTTAAGCTTATTGAAAAATGGTAGCCCTAGATAAGGGGAAATTCTGGTGTGTTCTGGTCATTTGGGTTTCCTAAATAAAGATAGAGAAACTTTGCTACTTAGACATGCAGCCTGTCCCATGTATTCATTCACCGAAATAGTGACCACAGATGAAAAATTTGCTAGAGTGGATCTGTATGTGATGAGAGCTCCGGAACCACCCCCCACCCCCCACCCCAATCCTTGTGTGCTGGGGGTGAAAGCTCAGAGCCGAGGAGGCCCTTTTACCTGGGGTGATTGGTTGTGCACACCTCCCAGGAGACCAGGACACAGGCTCCCAGCCACTGTACTCATCTTGGCCAACCAGTCACCCAAAACCTTGCCCTCTGCACACCCGCTACTCTGAAGTCCAAAAAGGCCATGATTCACTGAAAACTTGAAGCAGAAACTACAAGCTTGCTCCCCATTTGCATTCAGATCAAGGTTTTATGAAACTCTGTTCCTGTTTTCAGTGTCGTAAAAGCAAAAGGGTTTTAAAATTACCTGGACTCCTTTGTGTCCCCTGGAACCACACTTTCACACTGTCAGACCAAAAACAACAAAAACAAAAACCAAGAGCAGCAAATCACCCTGCTACTTAGGCTTTTGTATGAAAACTGGTTTTAGGGACATTTTCTTTGTTCTTACTTTCTTTGGCCGTGAATGGGGAATAAGTTCATTTTTCTTTCTCTTTCATTGAAATTGGAAACTGTATTTAAAAAAAAAAAAAAGAAAAAAGAAATTCTTCCTGCACAGCTCTGCACTGAAAAGAGCTTGTAAAATACAGCAGTGTTTGTCACCCTGTTCGCGTCAGGGTTCCCCTAGAGGCTGCTTTGCGCCCTCCAGCCCCCACGGCAGGTGCCTCGCGGAGGGAGGCCTCAGGCACACTTGCTGACGCACTCCAGCAGCTCCATCCGGATGGCAATGCGGACGTGCCAGCCCAGCGGGATCAACCGGATGAAGCGGGAAATGATGGGGGGCCTCAGGAGGTTCTGGACTGTGGAGGTTCGGTCTGAGTTTCCATAGAAGACCTAAGGAGAGAGGAGATCTTATCACTATCACATGAGAGGATGGTAAAGGAAGGACGATTCTTATCCGACACAGGCCCCAACTTTGAAGTTTGAGAAATCACAGCAAGTGGTTAAGGCTCAGAGAATTGCACATCCCCACCCCCAAATCTGAATTTGCATGTTACTCAGCACCTGTGTGCTCTAGGCATCTCCGAGTCACTCTGTGGGGACATCTAGAACTGCACCATCCAGTATGGAAGCATGAGCCACATGTGGCTCTTTAAATTTAAGTGAATTAAAATTAGATAAAGGTTTCCTTCCTCAGTCACACTAGTTACAGTTCAAGCGCTCCGTAGCTACGTGTGAGTGGCTTCCATACTGGACAGTGCAGATACTAACATTTCCATCATCACGGAGTGTTCTGTTGGATGGCACTGATAGAAAATGCCTCTTGATCCTTATCACCAATTTTGTGTTTCAGTCCTTTGCATTTTGACAAGTTTTGAAAAGGACCACATCACACTTAAAAGAGGAATGTTCCTGTATTCTAAAGGTATCCAAAGTGGGGCTCGAGTAAAGCTCGAGTGTGCGTTCCCTGAAGTTGTGAGCCAAAGCTTAAGTGTGTATCTCTGCATCAATACAAATGGCAAATAGACTTGGAAAACTGCCTTTAGAAAAGAAAAAGATGTAAAAACAAGATTCTGGCAGGGGGAGTGCAGTACCCAAAGTAGAGAAAAAGGGTTTGCCTCATGTTTTGGGGGGATGCAGCATAGCATGATGCCATGGCTCTAACATAAAAAGGTGACATAGCTGTTTGGCTGCATTTCCAAAGAAATCATTCTTTGCAGTCTTTCCAGAGTCGTAGTGCTGTGCCCGATGACACTGGAGCACTTAATTTCTTTCTGGGACTATCTCCTAAAAAAAAATCTGGCAGCTACATTGGCCTCCTCCATCTACAAAACAAGAAGGACCTCATATGCCATGATCTTACGCCTCTTTCCAGTAGCAACATCACACATCCCCTTCTCTCAGCTTTCTGCCCTTGAGCCTATTCAAGTCAGGAGACAGCAGAAGAGGGAGGCTAGAACAGGCTTCTCCAGACTGTACGAGGGCCTGAGCAGATTGCCTCTTTGCAAAGAACCGTCAAGGCCTTCAGAAATGCAGACAGGACTTGAAAAAGAGTTCTCATTTCTTTTTGAAAAGCCAAGTAATGAGCAAAAATGAAATAAAATGTGTAAGTATCAAGGTGGTTTTTCCTATTGTATTCAATCAAACTCCTTGAAATCTCAACCCATGAGTGTCTTGCTGTACAACTTGTCATCAGAGAGTACAAAGCCTTCTGATTTCCAGCCACACGTCTACTCAATCTGATTAAATGTCCAAATTAGCCTCAGAAGTCCTTACTCTCAGGCAAAAGGACAGTTAACATTTCCAAACAGCTAGTGAGTTTCTAATTCATAGCAAATACACATTTTATATATATATATATATATATATATATATATATAATATATACACATACACACACACTTAATTACGAACCTACTATGTTCAGTGAACAAGACTTGACTTGCAGCTTGGCCTTTAGAGGTTAGTAGGATATATAGTTGCTCATAGGCCTAAATTCCTCTGCGTTTGCACTACTGGAGTCATTTTAATCATTTACATAGTTCAGTGGCTAACTTGCTGGATTGTCCAAATCTTCCTAGCAATCAGTCTCAATAGTAAGGAGAGGCCATATCTACATAAATGGACAAGGGCCTACCCACATCAATAATAGGTCAAGTCAGACCCATGCAGCAAAGTGTTCAATGGCTCAGTGAGTTTGGAATAGTCCGAATGGCCACTTTTGATCATTTAAGCAACTATAAGCTGATGGGAGAATGCAGACAAAGACTTCTGTATATAAGAGTGGTGCTCATTCACAAACAAACTGCTAGGCACCCAAGATACAGCAAGAAAAGACACCTGCCTTGTTAAGAGAGTAGACCATGTTGTGGGGAAGAAGCCCGGATGACTTCCCTTGCCATGGAGCCAGTGGTCTGACAGGGTGGAAGAGGGAAGGAAGGCCCAGAGAGTGCGAGCTGAAGGTAAGTTGGGGTTAGCCTGACTTACCCGGTTGTTTCCTGTCTGGTCCTTATAGTAAATCCAGTTCAGGTTCTCATCCGTCCTGTACTGCACACTGTACTTGGTCATCCACTCATCGATGTCACAGCGTCCCTGGGTGAGGATCCCTGAAATCACCTTGACCTCCTTCAGATCTATCTGTAGCCACTGGCTGCTGTCTTGGTACTTGGAGAGCCAGGCGCACCTGCCAGGGACACAGCAAATCACCAGGAGCCTTTCCCCACGAGCATCTCCAAAGAGCTGAGAGGCACTGCCCTTTGAGGGATTGCCACCACCTGAAGAACTTCTGCAATGCTCAGGCAGTCTGAGTTGCCCTCTGTTAAGCACCAAGAGGCCAGTCTCTAAGAAGTGGCCAGCCTCTGTTATACTTGTATCATTCTCTTTCTCCCTGCATCTCCACTGCGCCAAGAACAATGGCCAGATTCAACTGATTGGTCAAAAAAGTGCCTCTGAGTGTAGCTGAAAGCGCCTTTGGGGTGTGGTTGAACAGGTCTTTCTTCAAAACACGAAAACGCATGGTTCTTTAACCCGTCAGCCCCCTTCGCTTTTCCTTAGTCTCTCCTGATGTCTCTCCATGAGTCTTACCCTAATTTCACTTCCTTTATACATACCTGCATCTCCTTCAGGTGCTGCCATTCGGGGCTTTCAGAGAGTGTCTCCCATGTGCAGAACACTGAGCCAAGTGGCTCTGGAAGCGACTTTGACAATCGTAAAGCAAACTAACGAACCAATTTGTTTTTTAGCTATATCCCTCCTGAATTGTGGAAACCTATAATTTCCCCTTTGAGGTTTTTATTTTATTTTATTTTGCATTTAACTAGCTTCTTGGGACTCAGTCCTTGACTGCCTTCTCTTCTAACTCCAGACTGGCTCCTTGGGTGGCTCTTGAATTTTTAACTTCCATCCCAGACCTTTTCTCAATTCTAAAATCTGAGAATCAGTTGCCATCTAGACAACTTCTAAATGCCTTACAGCATCCCCAATGAAACCTGTCCAAGAGTGAATCACCTCCATCCCAACCGCTCCTTCTAGTATCCATCTCTTGGAATGCTACCTCCATCCTCCTGAGTGTTCATGCCAGAGAGATCCTTGGCCCCTTCCTCTCTGTCAACTTAAACATCCAATCCCATCTATTGAGTCCATCTCAAATGTTTCTCAAATTCATTTATGTTTCTCCATTTCACTGGCACTGCTCTAGCCCACATCATCCTCAGTTCTTGAGTGGATGATTGCTACTTTAGCTCTCTTCACTAGTCTCCCTGGGTTACCGCCCCCTCCCCCCCACTAAAGAGTTCTCCCGCACAGGAGCCAGATTTTTCTTAAAACACAAATCTGATTGTGATACTCCCCAACTTCAAATCTTTCTCTGGTAGAGTCTGCTAATTGTTTCCCAGTATCCTCTTCCCATTTTCCTTTAGTAACAGAACACCACCATCACCATCACCACCACCACCAAGTTTTATCTGGGCAAATGGTCACCCAGCAGAGTTCATATTTCCCAGTCTCCTTTGCAACTAGGTGGGGCAATCTGTCCAAATTCTGATTAATGGGATGTGGGCAATGTAGCCAATATGATTATGTTTGTATCCTTAAAAGAAAAGTGTGTGCACTCTGCTCTTCTTTTCTCCCCACTGACTAGAATGTAGATGTGATAGTGGAAGCAAGGGTAGCCATTTGGGGCCCCAAGATGGAAGCTTCATGCGAAGGATGACAGAACAAGGTAGAAAGAGTCTGGAACCCTGATACCATCAGCCATTATAACAACCCTACACTGCCTAATGAAACTTTCAGATGACCAGGAAATAAGCCTCTATGTTGTTTAAGTCCCTGTACTTTGGGGCTCTTCGTTACAGCAGCACAAACTTGTATTCTAACTAATGCACATTCAAGGAACTCTCATTATGCCTAAAATAAGGACCATAATCCTTAACATGACTTCATGATCTGACTTCTGACTACCTCTCTAGCCTTATCTCACTTGTGCCCTAACTTTGCTGACCTTCTTTACCATCCCCATCCATGTCCTTCAGGGATCCTCCCAACTAAGGGCCTTTGCATGTGCTGTACTCTGTGCCTTCCCCCACCCCCTCACCCGGCCAACTGCAAGTCTCAGGTTAAATATCTTTTCCTTAGAAAGTCTTCCCTGGTACTTCAAATAAATCAGGTCTTTCTTCTTTGTCTCCTCCACAGCATTTATCACACTCACTAAATGATCAGTTGTGTGATTATGTGCTTAGAGTCTCTCTGGCCCTCTAAACTGTATGCTTCTTGAAGGCTGGGACCTCATCCACAGTCCTCAGCACATGGAAGGCACTCAATGAATATTTGTTGAATAAATAAATAAATGTGTTCTGCCATTCGTTTATTACAGAGATGTACATTTTTCAAATGACATGAAAAAAATCGCCTGAGCCATCTGCCCTGCTTACCCAAAGCCTTGACTGTTGAGCCGGGCCTTGTTAGCTGTCCATGAGGAATACCAGCCCACATACTGCTCCAGGTTGGAGCAGGTGATCTGGTCTGGTGTGACCTCTCCTGACTCGAACCCCAGGGGCTTATGATATGGGCATTCTGGAGAAGAAAAGGCAACACACATTAAAACAATCATATCACATCGCAACACTCAACAAACACGACAGGACTAAAATGACAAATCAAACCATCTCATCTGCGCTTTGGAAGGTAGAGAATGTTTTGCTTGGCAGCGCACTTCACGATGGATCTTCAACCTACTCACTGCTCTTATGAGAAGAGAGTGAAAATGAAGTAAAAGGATTGCCATAGAGACTCACAACATTCATAAAAGCAGACGAAAGGGGCTCTATGGCAACCTGAGGTGGGGGGCTGAGAAATACTTCACCTCCTCCACAGACTTAGACATTTAAAACACCAAGAGGTTCACAGAGAAATAGCATACTTAAATGCCATACTCTTTATTTTCCTCATGAACACAGTTTTAGCCATCCTGCATGATGCCGTCAGGGTCCCTAATTGTCCCCCGGCAGCATAGGATGCTAATGATAGATACAAAACAATGGTGAGAGGCAAGAAAGGCAATTATATATCGAGACTGACTTCTCACTTGTAAATTGCAGTTTTCTCACTAGTCTAATGGAAAAAAAGGGGGGATGAAATGTGCCTGAGTGACTACTGAATGAGGTACAGTTGAAAGGAGCTGTTTTTCCAAATAAGAATAGCCAAAGCTGGTTCTTAGATGTTAACTGTTTGCTGCTTTTCATGTATTTCTTCTCACATTTAGTGTTCGGTTACCTGGTCAAAGGCTTTTGCTCAGCATTTATTCTCCCCTTCTTTTTGACAAAAAAGCCCTAATTTTGGGGGGCAGCAATGTAACCAGCTTAAAAAAAAAAATCTGTCCCAGTCTCTTTTTGCGGTTAGAAGGGACCACATGATAAAATTTCTGACCACTGATATATAAGACGATGTCTGCTGGGGATTTCTGATCAGTTTTTGCTTGCCCCTTCTTTCTTCCGGTTACCTAGAAGGAAAACCTGATGGCTGGCACAGTGGTAGCCATTTTGCACAATGGGGGTAAGGCCAAAAGAACTACAGAGACCTCAGCCCTGATAATCCTTACTGCATGAGTCAAAACAAAATTTAATAAGCCACTACTTGGGGGGGGGTCTCTCATAATCAAATGTGGGTTCTAGCTAAGTTTCTAGAGAAAACAAATGATAAACTTAGGCATTCTTCCAGTTTCTGATTGTGAACGATAGGTGTCAAGTAAGTTATTTTTTTTCCATGTGTAAATTTGAGTTCAGATCAAAGAGCTGAACTTATTTACTGGGGCATCATCACCTCCCAACAGTAAGATGGGTGCTAAAGTCTTTCTGGAGGATAATTTTCAAGTCAGTAAGACAGAATGAAGCATGCAAAAGCTCGAATGCCATCCATCCTGACACCAGAATGCCCACACGGTAGTCATGCCCTGTCCTCAGAGACTGAAGACAGAAAGACAGCTTCAGGCCTCTGACCAGAGAGGCTCAATGCCTTTTTGCCCAATGCACCAAAGGGAAGGGTCCAATCCCCCACCGGTAGTTGCAGCTCAGTGGGGCTGGAGGTGAGGGGACCGTATTGGCAGTTTATCTAGTACCCAAGGCACGTGCCTACTTACAGCGTCAGTCTCATATCCAGCACCCAAGGCTTCAGGAGCCTATTAAAACAATGGGAATTCCTGGGAGCGAGAACAGGAGTGCTTTATGGGCCACTTGATCATGCCTTGTGTGGTCAAATCATCAGGAGGGCTTGTTAAGGTTGCAGATTCGGGGGCCTAGTGCCCATGGCCTTGGGGCCTCCTCCACCTCCTCAATTCCCCTCTGATCCGGAAGACAAGCCTGTGCCACCAGAAGGAGGGACAAGGTCCCAGCGCCAGAAAGCTGGGTTTCATTTGGGTCCAAGGTTGTCACTTAAATTCTAACTGTGGATGTTTCTAAGGCCCCTCCATCCTGAACCTCCCCTTTCCTGCTCCAAGGCCGCCAGCTCGGAGGGCGGGAGCGGAGGGGAAGGAAAAGCCATCAGCCTGTTCCTGATTGCTTTATTCTTGGCATTTTGCTCTTCCTCTGTTTTCACCTTACAGCTCTTTTGCCATTTCTTTCCAATTAGCCCATCTACTAGTTAAGAGTGGGCTGGAAACCTACAGAGACCCAGCCAGTGGCAATGGCCTCAGAGGCCAGTGAGGCCTAGACGTGGACCCTGCCCACACTTTGCAGGACAGTGATGGTCTCACCATCCCCACGGCCTCAGCTGCCATCTGGGAGTCAACGCCTGACTCTCGGGCCCCAAGCCTTATCTAACCATTGTCCATTTTCCAGGTGAACAGTTCCATCTGGGTGACCCCAAAGTCCTTCACGTTCACACATCCAAAACCGAGTCCTTCAGCATCCAAGCCCCAAGCCTGCCCCTGTCCAGGGCTCCTGTCTCAGGCATTGCTGCCTCTAGCTCCCCAGCTGCCAACCCAGAAAGGCGGTGGTGTGGCCCAGGGCACAAAGCAGAGACTGTCTGACAGGTCTCAGCCTGGACACCACCTGGAGAGTTACAGAAGTGCTAATGTTCAGGTCACCCCGCAGAGATTCTGATGTCGTTGGTCTGGGGTAGGACCTGGCTAGGGGTAAAGCTGAAAGGGATCGTAATGGACAGCCAAGGTCAAGAATGTCTGCTTAGATTCAATGTGAGCTGGGATTGGATCCCACGCTCTGTGTGAGCTTAGGCAAGCTGCTTAACCTCTCTGGATTTCAATTTCCTCATCTGTGAAACGGGCACAGCAACAGTACCTGCCTCCATAATGTGGCTAGGGTTACATGAAATAATGTTTGTAGAGCAGAGCCTCTAATGCCTGGCCAAGAGCAACAGATCATTTCGGTGGAAGAGGGTGAAGTTGTGGGAATATATTGATGTCCTCTTGAGTTTTTCCTGTTTGTCTTTCTGGTGAAGGCTCACCCGGGGAGAAATCTAACTCCCCTCTGCCACACTCTGTCCTGCCCCCATCATCCCCTGTATATCTCCCCAAGAAGGAGTCCAGCTTCATGTTTCTAAACGTTTGGGATCTTGCACCAGGAAGAATAAGCCCCACGTTCGTGTGTGTGTGTGTGTGTGTGTGTGTGTTCATGTGTGTGTGATTCAAGAGAGTAAAAGGCTGTTGACAGCATAGCATCTCTCAGATTTATGGATCTGGGAGGTCTAGGCCTCAACAGAAATTAGCTGATTGTGCTAGAGGAGGTAACTGGAGATTCTGGACTTCAGCCTTTGTGGCGGAAAGGGGGTGCTCATGGACGGGCCTGAGCTCAGCGGGGACATGCTTCCTCCGAGGGGGCTGGACCATGGATGGGGTCAGGGAGACCCCCTCAGGAAACCTGGGCAAGTCCCCGGGACCGAGCTGAGCTTGGTTCAGAGGGAGGAGAGCCACCACCAAGGTGTCTGCCTTAAAGTGGGGTTGTGGGCCAGGCAGAGCGCCTGCCACCTAGCCCGAGCCTCAGCTCTGCCCCCAAGCAGCCCTTGCAAGCCCATGGGGGTTTCAGGTAGTCCAAGGAGAGAGGAAGGACCTTTAACAATCCTGTCTTTAGACTCCTCACGGGCCATGACAAAGGAGGCCTCAAACTGGAGTTATGTAACCTTGGGAAAATAGGAAATGTGGCATTTCTCATGCTCTGTGTGCTATGGAGTAAACTGCAGTCAAGCTATGTTATTATTTCTCCTGACTCCTCCTTTCCCCTCTCCTCCTCCTTCCACAGTCCTGGTGGAGTTCCCTTTCGGTCCTCATGCAGGCCTGGAGGCCTTCCGTTGAGGTTGTTCCCTCTGCCTGTGACACTCCTGTCCCATCTCCTCCCCCTTCACCTGGCCAACTCTACTCACGCTTAAGATCTCGGCCCACTTCCCCTTCCCACCCTGAGCCGGGGGAGGGACTCCAGCTGCTGCCTCCCCAGTCACCCTGGTCCTGTCACTGATTCCCTGTCCTTGTGATTATTTAACTGTCAGCGCCCTGGTCTGTCTGGCTCACCCTCCTGTCCTCTGAGCTGAGCAGAATGCCTGCACATGCTAGGCACTCGATTGCTGTTGAGTGGATGGTGAATGAAGGGATCAACAAAGAATATCACCTGTCTTGGGTGGCCGCTAGGAAGAAGCAGAGAAAACAGCAGAAACAGGAAACAGAAACCTCAGGGAGGAAATAGAGGTTGCCCAGCCCACAGAACACCCACGGCCCTAAGCAAAAAGAAACTGTCGATTGAGTATAAACTAGGATTAAGCAACACGAATAATGTTGCTGGGGGAATGAAGGGTTCGTCATCAGACCTACATGGAATATGGCTTTCCCACGTGTTCTGCCCAATGGAAGTTAGTGCAGCTACGAAGCCTGTTTTTACACTCATCTTAAGTAGAAAAAGAATGTTTCTACACTCATTTTAAGGAGACGCCTACATCTTCTGTGGCACAAGTGGCTCTTCGGAGCGAGCGATGCTTTGATCATTCCACGGATAAAGGCATATTCATAAAGTGCTGCTAACCCAGACTATACTTAACATACTAGCCTTTCCCATTCAGTAGCTCATTTCTCGGTTAAGGCTAACCTAGAGAAACACAAGGAGAGCTGAGGGATGTTCTCGACGAGAGAGAGGTGAGTATGAATCTGCATGTGTAGGAGACTTGAGCCTATACGGCCGTGTAGCAGCACAGGGAATAATGTTTACAGCGTAGATACTCGAAAATAATATAGGAATATAAAATCTAAAATAAAAGTAAAGCAGTAACGAATTGCTGGATTTCTGTATTTTGATACTTTCCTTACCCTGTTTCCCCCTTGGAGTGCCAGGGTAATCTTAGCTTGACTGTGGAACACAGACCTTTTAGTGATTTTTGTAGCGTTAAGCCAAAGATTAAGGCACCGAGCCAGTCACCTTCTCCGTGGGTGGGGATACTGGACAGTTAACAGCCAGTGTGCGCCTGGGAGCGCCTCGTGACAGCTCTGAATGACCCTCTGTCCTGTCCTTCTGTACTTTCTAGGCTCTTCTTCCCTCCTAAGGCAGGCCCTGGAGGAAGCGCTGAATCTCAGGGTCCAGAGAAACCAAGCAGCATTCTTAACATTCCGCTGAGGATCTGAGGCACTGACAGGCAAGTGACTTCTGGAATACTGTGGCTTGTCCTGCTGCCCTGAATCATCTCTTTTGTGGAAAACCCATTAACACCAACGAATCAACCCTTTAACGCTTGGGTTGCATTTTTCCTTCCTGGAAATATCTGTGCTGTTAAAAAATAAAACAAAAGCAAAACAATCCAAAAAATGGTGGGGAGAGGAGAATGGTTAAGCTGAAAGAATTTCTGATTTCAGAACTTCAAGTTCATGGCAGGTGTGTGGGGAGAGACCTTGGGGGACCCGGGTCGACTTCACATTCCTCAAACACACAGCCCTCCTCAGTTTCACAGCTGACTGGGTCAAGGAAGCCAATCTGCATAAGTAATCTCTTTTTAAGTTGTTTGTAGAAAGAACTTCGAGTGGAATTCCAGTCAGTCTCCAGGTCTCTGGTGAAGAGAACGGTTGTTGCCACCGCATGGGAAACTCCTTCAGGGTGGAGCTAATGTCTTCATTTTCATCTTCCTGTCGGTGCCTGGCACATAATAGGCACATGATGACAAAGGGTGGAATTGAATTTTAAGTAGATTATTAAGGAGTGTGCTTCCATATTGACTGGGCGGATCGCACCAGTATAGAGGGGTTGCAGGGGCTCATGCCGTGGGCCACAGTGGGTGGGACGTCCAGTGGACGCCCACCAAACTAAACAGCACTGACTGCTTTCCTCACCACCGGGACCCCCTGTGGCTTGCCAATAGACTAGTTCACAAACGGCTCCTACCCCCTTAGTAAATGGGAAAACGGAGGCAGTGAAGGCCACTGTAGACTCCCCTGCTTCCCCCACGATTTGCTATTTTAATGCAAATTTAATGAAATAATGAAGAGAAGCTCACACATGTGCACACATACTGTCTCTAGCGGAACTATTATTAGGCGATTATGTAAAGCGAATGACTTGGCACGGCACCATCATAACCCTGGAGAGGGGTGACAAAGACAGTTTCAGCAAAAGAGGCGCCGAGCCACGGAAAGGACCGGGCGTTGCAAGTATTTGCCGGGCCCCCAAGCCCCTGAAAGGCCGAGGGTGAGCTCTCAGGAGGCAGGAAGAAAAGGAGCTGGCCTTTATTAAGCTACAGTTTGCTGGGTACAACACAAGATGCTTTCAGGCCTCGTCCAATTTCTTCCTCATAACAACTCCCTAGAGCAGGGGTCAGCCAACTGTGGCCCTTGGGTCAAAGGTGGCTTACCACCTGTTTTTGTAAATAAAGTTTTATTGGCACACAGCCGTGCTCTATGGCTGCTTTTGCCTTCCAAAGGCAGAATTGAGGAGCTGAGACCCTTTGCCCTGCAAAGTCATAAATATTTAGCGTCTGATCCTTTACAGACAAAGTTTGCTGGCACGAACCTTACAGGAAGACATTCCTAGTAGCCCGGAAGGCCTATGTTATGCTGCAGAGCGAACTGTCTTGGAAATTTCAGAGGCTTATCACAACAAACGTTTATTTTTCACTCAGGTGACATGTCCATTTTAGGTTGGCAGGGGTTTCTGCTCCATTGAATCTCCTGGGACCCACACTGAAGGAGAAACCACTTTCTCAAGCAGGGAAGGGAGAGCCAGAGTGGAGTACCAGCCCTTAAATGCTCATTTTGGAAGAGACGCTGCTCACTTAGGCGGGAACTGCTCCTACGGCGCCCCCTGACTGCAACGGGGCTGGAATGGGGGGAAGCACACGGTTGTTTGGCGAGCAATAAACCCTCAGGCACAGTACTATTACCTCTATTTGACAGAAAGAGACCAAAGTGGGAGTCCCAGAGTTAAGAAATGAGGCAGCCAAGGTTCCACCTCTGGTGTGTCTGGCTCAGAATCCTGTGCTCTTCTCAAAATGCCCCACGTCCTACCACAGATTTATTTTCATGAATTCCACGAGTCTGTTTCATTGAAAATAGGTCCTGGTTCACCATCTCACGGAGGCCAAGGAGAGATGCATGAAGCTGTTTCTAAACAATGACATCCATGTGGTATGTTGGAACAGTGGCTGTTGTGTGATTCGAAGCTCAGAGGCCAACTGTGTGTTTGGGGGATGGGGGGCGGGGTGTTGATTCAGCCAGGTTGAAGGGAAGAGGAGAAATGGTGTTCCTAAGGACACCCCGAGGATCAGGTGCCCTAAGGAGAGGGGACACTCACCTGGTATGCAGTCTAAGGAGGTGGCACCAGCAGACCAGAGGGTGTTGGCACCTCCTTGGCAATCGCATTTGCACACTTTCTGGTACCAGGGGTCTTCACCCTCATCCTACGGGAAGCCAGAGGGGCAGGAGCGTCAGTCACAGTCAAAGGCAGCTCTGGCCAGAGCCACTGGAAAAATCTGTGCCGTCTGTGTGGCTCAGTCAGTTGAGCGTCTGCCTTTCGCACGGGTCCTGATCCCAGTCCTGGGATCGAGCCCCGAGCAGGGAGCCTGCTTCTCCTTCTCCCTCTGCCTGCCGTTCTGCCTACTTATGCTCTCGCTCTCTGTCAAATAAATAAAATCTTCAAAAAAAGAAAAAGGCAATGGACTCAAGATTATATCACCTGTATTAAGACCTGGTTTACTTACATTCTCTCATTAAAACATCAATCTTGAACTTGCCTGAAGAAAATGTGCTGTTGCCACCACCAGAATAAAATATCTTTAAAAAATACCTTAAAAAAAATTGATAATCCTACACATTATTTGGAGCTAAAAAAATCTTCAAAAACAGCTTTTTTACTGTAACATACCTCGGTAGACGATAATCCCAGTGTGGCTAAGCAAAAGGACAAGAGAGGAAAAAATCAAGTTAAAAAAAAGAAACAAATTCAACAAAATTATTCATTCCATGGAAAATTGGAATGAAAATAGTCACATACAAGTTAACAAAGCCCCTTCTGGAAGAAGTCAAACTAAGTAAATATGTGCCAGGAATAACATCCACAGATGCTGAGAAACTGGGGACAGTAAATTAAACACACAAGGATAATAATTGCTATTATTATTTTAAAGTGAACTCTCCCCCCAAAGTGTGGCTCCAACTCACGACCCCAAAATCAGGAGTCACGTGCTCTACTTACTGAGCTAGCCACGTGCTCGTATTATTTTTGTTCTTTATAGAATTTTGCAAAATACATTAATGTAGCAAAGAGGAAAAGAAATGCACCTGTATTTCTTATCACCAAAGGCAACACTGTTACCATTTTCATGTAAATATTTCCAGTCCTTTTTTCCTATGCGTATTTTTAAAAACATATTTGAGAACCTACTACCTAAACAGTGCTTACAATTTACATTTCCGTTGTAACATTTGACATTATCAGTGCTAGCATTTCCCTTTACTTACTGACCCTTCATCATCATCGTCGTCCCCAGTGTTTACCAGATGTGCTCTTCAGGACCTGATTCCTAGCCCTCTCCCCCAACCCCTGTGACACATTTAGGTTATTTAGGATTACCACATTGTTTAGAAAATCTTTTTAAGGTTTGTTTTAATGTACAGGAAATATTAAACCACAAAGTACAAATACTGTATAATTCATGTGGGAAAAGTAAGTGCGCAAGATTTAGCATAAAACTAACATCTAAACTATCTCTATGGAAGTATGAACAAAGAGAATGAATGCACAATTTATTTTTTAAACATTTTTTATTTAAATTCAATTAATTAACATACTGTATTATTGGTGTCAGAGGTATAGGCCTGTGATTCCTCAGTCTTATATAACACCCAGTGCTCATTACATCACGTGTCCTCCTTAATGTGCATCATCCAGTTACCCCATCCCTCTATCCCTCTCCCCTCCAGCAACCCTCAGTTTGTTTCTTATGATTAAGAGTCTCTTAGGGTTTGTCTCCCTCTCTGGTTTCGTCTTATTTTATTTTTTCCTCTCTTCCCCTATGATCCTCTGTTTTGTTTCTTAAATTCCACATATCAGTGAGATCATATGATAATTGTCTTCCTCTGATTGACTTACTTCGCTTAGCATAATACCTCTAGTTCCATCCACATCATTGCAAATAGCAAGACCTCATTCTTTTTGATGGCTGAGTAATGTTCCATTGTATGTATATATCCCACATCATCTTTATCCATTCCTCTGTTGATGGACATCTGGGCTCTTTCCATAGTTTGGCAATTGTGGACATTGCTACTATAAACACTGGGGTCCAGGTGCCCCTTCAGATCACTACATCTGTATCTTTGGGGTAAATACCCAGTAGTACAATTGCTGGGTCATAGGGTAGCTCTATTTTCAACTTTTTGAGGAACCTCCATACTGTTTTCCAGAGATGAATGCACAATTTAATAGGAAAAGAGTTTGGATACATTGGCATAAACTGTTTAAGCTCTGCTACCCAATGCATAACCACTAGTCCCATGAGGCTATTTGTGTTTAAATTATTTAAAATTCATAAGATTAAACATTTGGATGCCTGGGTAGCTTAGTTGGTTAAGCATCTTCCTTCCGCTCAGGTCATGATCCCAGGGCCCTGGGATCAAGTCCCGTGTTGGGCTCTCCACTCAGCTCGGAGTCTGCTTCTCCCTCTGCCTCTGCCTCTACCCCTCCCCCAGCTTGTGCTCTCTCTCTCTCACAAATAAATAAATATCTTTTTTTAAAACGGGCAAAAGTTTAAATTAAATTAAACTAAATTAAATTAAATTAAATTGAACATTCAATTCTTTAGTCACACCAGCCACATTTCAAGTGCTTCCTGGTCTCACGTGGCTAGTGGCTGGTGTACTGCACAGATACAGAACGTTTTCATCGTAGCAAAAGGTTCCGTCAGACAGTGCTTGCTAGTTTAAAGCACCAGAGCCCCATTTCCCATTTTCAACAAAACGGATACCTTCATTTCTTTTCTGCTTATAAAAGCAACGCATATCTATTATAAAAACCTTGAACAAAACTTGAGCATAGGCAATAGGAAATAAAAGTCCCTCCTTAACCACTTTCCTACTTAAAAGTTGAATCTGACGCCCACCACGAAACCTTTCAGATTGTTTTAGAGAGTTAAGGAATGGTCTCATCTTTTGTGTCACAATCGGAAAAGCTATCTTTTTCAAATCGTGCCTTCGTTTAAATAATACATATTTACCTGTTCTGCAAACCACTTTTTCATGTCCAATGTGAGCCTGGCCCCGCACCAGGGCCTGGGCCTTCTGAAATGGAAGCCTCGCTTTCTGCCCACAAGGGGCTGGAGGACCCAGGAGAAGACAGAGCGCTGGACAATGGACATGGTGAGTACTCCGCCAGGTCATGCATGGCTGCAGTGGGAGTCCCGGGGAACGTATCTTTTAGTCAGAGCATTTCAGGGCTACCCCTCACCTGTGGTCACCAAACCGCTGTCTCCCCTGGGCCCTCATTCATGGGTTATTCATTCCTAGAGATTCCCTGCTCTACCTGCTATGGGTAGAACGGATCCTCTCAGGTTGAGACGAAGGTTAGGAGTGCCATCTTGGAGGCCAAGCTCTGTGCTGGCAAAAGAAGTTACTGACTTCTTATTTTCGCATCCAATGGACTCTTCCCAGCACTGACCTTATGTCTTCAGGCTCCAATGTGCTCTCAGTCCCTCCCATCTTCCTTTAGCTTCCATCCCACTGTTCACTTGGTTCTCCCATCACTCTGAATATCTTCTCAGTCTCCTTTGAGAGCTCTGTTTCTTCTACCCACCTCATAAATGTTCCTAAGCCCAAGATTCCAGCTCTTGCTTTGAATGGTTTACCAGGTATCTCCCCACAGATGTCTCTTACTATCGAAAATTGGACCCTGTCAAGTCTTGACACGGTCATGGAGCAATCTGAACTCTCTTATATTGCTGGTGGGGATGTAAGTCGGTCTAGCTTCTCTGAAAAACTATTTGGGAGCTTACACTAAGGTGGAGCATACATGTGCCCTATGAACCAGGAATTCTATTCTTAAGTATCTGCCCACCAGAAATGCATACATATGTTTTCCAACTGACAAAAACATGTACTAGATTACCGACAGCAGCAGTATTTGTATTAACCCCAAACTGGAAACACTCATATGCCCATCAAGAGTAGAATATGTAGGGGCGCCTGGGTGGCTCAGTCGGTTAAGCATCAGACTCTTGATTTTGGCTCAGGTGGTGTTCTCAGTGTTGTGAGATCGAGCCCTGCATTGGGCTCCGTGCTGGGTGTGGAACCTGCTTAAGATTCTCTCTTTCTCTCTCTCTGTCTCTCCCTCTCCCTCTGCCTCTCCACATGCCGCCCTTCTCTCTCTCCCTCTCTAAAAAAAAAAAAAAAAAAAGAGTAGCCTGGGTACAGGTGGCAAAGTCACATTAGCAGAACACTATCTTTCGATGAAAATGGATGACCTGCAACTCCATGCCACAACACAGCCGCATCTCACGAACAATGCTGAGTGGAAAGTCGGATGCTAAAGCGGACACACCAGATGACTCCATTTGAAATACACAGAAGCAGGCAAAAGTAATCTATGCCATTAGGCGCTAGGGTCCTGGTCACATTTGGAGCGGGGAGCGGCAGGGAGGAAGGCCGAGGAGGCTCTCTGAGGCTATCTGGCAATGTTTCGTTAGTTGATCGGGGTGCTGGTTACACGGGTGTGTTCAGCAGTGAAAATTCGCTGAGCTACGCACTTGCCTGTACTTTCCTGTATGTGTGTCAGACTTAATACTAGTATGTACGTTACACTTCAATAGAAATTTTTATTAAAAACGGAACTCATTACATCCTTTCTCAAATTGTTCTTCTCCTTTATTTCTTATCCTACTGAATGGCTTCACCATCCACTTAGCACCCCATCTAGAGACTTGGGGCTTGTCCTTGTCACCTTTTTTCCCCAAATCCCCACAAGCAGTGTCAAGCAGGAGCCCTTTTCCTCTCCACGCCCCACACTGTCACTTCCTGCGTTGGGCCCCCACTCTCCCCACTCCCATCCTTTACCTGCTGAAGAGAGACCTTGCCTCATCCACCCTTCGGGCTGCCGATGGAATGGAATGCACACATGATTGTATCACTTTCTTGCTGCAAAACCTTTGGTGGGGCCTCATTGCAAGGCTCCAGGTTCCATCTCTCATTTATTAGTGGGGTGGCCACATCTCTCCATTTCCTCATCCCTAAAATGTGTATGGTAATAATGTGTCTTTCAAGGAGTCGCCATGATCTATCTCCTGCCTGCCTCTCCAAATTTATCTTTTGCACGCTCTACCAGGTGCAATTCATCAGGTGTGCCAGGCTGTTCCATGCCTCCAGGCGTGTCTGTATGGTTTCTTGGCTTTAAAGGCTCCCATCTGGGGCACCTGGGTGGCTCAGTCGTTAAGCGGCTGCCTTTGGCTCAGGGGGTGACCCCAGAGTCCTGGGATCGAGCCCTGCATCGGGCTCCCTTCTGGGAGCCTGCTTCTTCCTCTCCTACTCCCCTGGCTTGTGTTTCCTCTCTTGCTGTCTCTCTCTCTGTCAAATAAATAAAATCTTTAAAAAAATAAAAATAAAAAAATAAAGGCTCTCATCTTCCAACTTTTCTGCCTGCCTATCCTCTTCCCTGTGCAGAGGACTTCTTCTAACCCCCCCGGCCCATGTACAACTCACCACTTGCTCTGGCTTGTGTCCCGCCTCTCTCTCGTGCACAGGTTTATCTAAGCACCTGTACACTTATAGAAATTGATATAAAAGATACCTGATAATGACTGGTCCCAAAGCATTTATTCTTTAAGTAAAATTCATTGAGTATCTACTATATTCCAATCCTGGCTTTAGGTGCTCGGGATATAGCAGTTAACAAAATAGGAGAAGGACCTGCCTTCATAGGGTGTATCTAGTCTAGTCTGAAGGTGGTGAAGGCTAATGAATGAATGAATAAAATATCCTGCAGCGAGAAGGAGATGTTGTAGCAAAGACCTGAAGGAGGCGAGAGACCTGTGAGCAAAGCCTCTGGGCAGAGGGAATAGCAGGTGTAAGGCCTCCGAGGTGGTGGCTCCTGGTTGGGTACTTGGTGTGCTCTAGACAGAGCAATGAGACTCTGGGGCTGGAGCCGGTGAATAAGAGAGTTTTAGGAGATGAAGGGGTAAAGTGGGGGGTATAGGGGGCAATCTGTGCAAGGCCTCGTGGGCCCCTGAGGACTTTGGCATTTAGCCTGAGTCGGCCCTTGCAGGGGTTCGAGGAGAGGAGGGCCAAGACAGATCGGGACTTGTAAGGCTCCCTCTGGCTGCTGGGTGTAGACTGGATTGCCTGGGGCAAGCTGGAAGCAGAGAGCCTAGTGGGGTGAGTGCAGTCATCGGGAGGGGAGACAATGGTGGCTTGGCCCAGGTGGTGGCAGTGGAGGGCATGAGAAGTGGCTGGATTCTGACCATCTTTGGAAGGTAGCCAACAGTACTTGCTGACAGGTGACAAGGGTGTGAGAGAAAGAGAGGTTCAAGGCCTGAGAGACTGGGAGGATGGAGCTTCCACTTCCTGGGGGAGGGGAAGGTTCCAGGAGGAACATGGAGTGCGGAGAATGGAGTGAAGATGTTCCCTTCGAGAGGCCTGTGGGACACACAAGTGTTGAGGTTGAGAGGGCACCTGGCTGGCAGCTCCTGGAGCTCAGGGGAAAGCCCAGACCGGCTGGGTGTTGCTCTGCACTCCTGGCAGTGGGCGTGCACATGAACCCAGAGCCTTCGTCCCGCAGCTGCTCCCCAGGAACGGCTAAGTAGAGGAGGAAGTGACATCAAATTGATTTGGGAGCTGTTAATCCAGGAGGCACTTGACTCCACCCCATCTTCAAGAGAAGCTGGGGATGGCTGAAATGCAGAAAGGTCCTGTCAGTCGGGCAAACGACAATTGGGCCAAGACCCTCTTTGAGGGGGGCTATCAAAGGGGAGTCGTGTGGGTCACTGACAGTGTGGCCTTAATAACCAAATCAATTTGGCCCAGAGGCTGTGTCTGTCACTGAGGAGGGTTTTTGCAGCTGCAACTGAGCAAACCCAGAGATCCAATGACACCCCTCTAATTGCTGTGGCCTTCAGGGCCTTTCCCTTTCCCCGGGTTTCCCACAGGTGGGCCCTGGGGTTTCTGCATTCTGCAGAACCAAAGCAGAAGGCAAAAAGGAAAGGGTGCTGATGTGTGTGTGTGTGTGTGTGTGTGTGTGTGTGTGTGTGTGTGTGTTTGGTTCTGTAACTCTGTGCCTGTGGAGAGGAAGAGTCCTAAGAGGAAGGCCTGCTTTCAGAGCCATTTCCTGTGTTCAGTCAGATGTTGGGCTGATTTCTGATGTTTTTTCCCTCCCAGGCTCCCCTCCCCAGAAAGCGTTCGTTTATAGGCAGCCTGGGGATCTGAGGCACCAGAACCTTATGGAAATGAGCAGAGAGAGAAGGAACAGCAAGCATTTTACAGGAAAAGCTGTCACCAAGGGAGCAGCAACATGGCTGTATGGTCCCCAAAATGACTTAATCACCAAAAAGCTGGTGAACAAAAGCAAAAGCGTGTTTGACTACAGCATCTTCTAACACCGGAAGATAACATTGCTGGAGTGAGCGACCGAAAACAGGTCAGCCTTGAAAGGAGAAAGAGGAGAAGATTTTGATTATGTGGTTGGTTATTTTTCTCCCTCCTTGGATTGTTTTTGATATTTCTCCCCATGTTACGGGTTTCCACTAGAGTGCCTGCCGTGTCTCCCACTCACCAATCTTAGACTGATGCAACATGGGCTCATTCTGCCCTTTTGCCCCAAGAGCCACTCCATGGGGAAAACCTTGTTATCACAGCAAGAAAATTCAAGGCTTGCTCTTTCTCAAAATGTACCTTGCAAGCTCAATGGGAAAAGTGGGCATTAGACACACATAGGAAAGACTCTTTGAGTCTTTTTGATGGATGTCACTAAGTCCAGAGCTTTCCTTCCCATGGAAACAGATGAAGCTGAGGAGAAAAACATAAAATTATGAATGACAAAAGCTGTCAGTAACTAGCTTCCCATCTCCTTGAGAAACAAGAGTAAGACACGGGAAGAAAGCAGCAGGCTGCAATAATGTCCCTCTCGAAGAAGAAGAAAGAAGGAAATTGTCCTGGTGTGAAAATGTTGCTATTTGTGGCAACAGGCATATTCCTGGGTAAATCTGTTATCTGTACATGCTTCAACACAGATGAATCTCCAAAACATATGCTAAGTGAAAGATAAAAGACCATATGTTGTATGATTCCATTTAAATGTAATGTCTGGAATAGACAAATCTACAGAGACAGAAAGTAGATCGCTGGTTGCCAGGGGTGGAGAGAGGGGGAAACGGGCTTAATGTCTACCAGCTTCTTTGGGGGGGGAGGAGGGCGGTGACGAAAATGTTCTAAAATGGATTGTGTGCTCCACAAATCTATAAATATACTAAAAACCATTGAATCGTACACTTTAAATGGGGGAATTTAATGCTATGTAAATTACATCTCAATAAGCTGCTTAAAAAACCTCTGCTGTCACCTGCAAAGGAGACACACCTGTAAGATGAGGCTTGCTTTTTAAAAATATATATATATAAATAAACATGACCAAGTAATGGACCTATTTACTGTAATAAGGTGGATTTTAAAAACTCATCATTTGCATTGAATCTAAAACGTACACGGTAAGACGAGCAGAAGCAGATGTAGGTAGTGCTTCACGATAATCACGTCTCCGTTCCCAAATGAACCTTCGTTCAACGCGTAAGTCGAGTCAATCCATTTACTTTATTTCACTGTGATAAGGAGCTACTGCCCCCATGGAACAGAGGGAGTGAAGAGTAAATGAGACAAAGAACCTTCGTCTTCAGGTTCCCAGCTGCGCAATGGAAAGCACTCTTGCCCGGGGGCGCCGGCCGCGGTTCTCTATCTGGGTGAGAGGCTGGTCAAGTACGGCCACCTCACCCTGTATTCCTGTATTTCTTCTCTGCTTCTGAGCATCCCTCTAGCTCAGGGTCGAGCACACAGAGGTCGCCAAGCCACACTGACCGTAAAATGGCCACTGGACCACCCCGTGGACCACATTCCGGTCCGCCCAGCCAGATGGTATTTCCTGCTCTTCGTGGAAATCTCTGGAGCTCCTCAGCCATGCGCACAGGTTGGTAAGCGATAGAACAGGAAAGAATGCTGTGCTCTGGGCCTCTTGACAGCATGTCTTTTATTATAGATATCTCCCAAATGGGCAGGTCTATTTTAAAAAGGGGTTGGTAAACTTTCATAGGGCTTCTTCCTATTTGGGGGTCACAGAGCACAGTTGTTAGACTCAGCGCTGTGAAAGGAACAAAGATCTGCCCTGCGTGTCCAATTCTTACCCAGTGTTTGGCCCATAGCAGCAACTCACGGATGGGTTCTTTAACGAACCACCAAAAGAATGAGTGGATGGATGGATGGATCTCAATGCTGATCACACAGAAGAGGAACTGAAGGGTGAAGCCTATGGATGTCAGAGATCCAGAAGTCTTGGAATCTAAGCCTTGAAAGGCTCTGTTTAGATTTTCTTGCTGAGGAAAGGGCAAGGGGTAAAGGAAAAACAACAAAACACCCAGAGCCCCTTAAAGCATTGAGAGTTACTGGGACACGTCGCTGACTCTAAATTGCACAAAGGAAAAAAACCAGACAATTGGTCTCACGGATCCCTACTTAAGAAATGTATTTGGGTTTGCAAAATGACCTTGGGTATATTCATACAGATCTTTCCAAATACTGAGAAAGGTGACGAAATACAAAAGTCATGCGATTAGGGGATCATGGAAGCACATACTCTACCAATAATGTCTGATGGGAGGGCAGAGAGGAGCGTGAGTTAAACCAGGAATTCTGACTCCACTTGTGTGAGTTGCGTCATGTCTGTCCACGAGGTCATTTGCAGGGTGGAGAGGCCTCCTCCTTCCTGCCCTTCTTATTTATTTCCTGTGACATGCATAAATACACACTCACCCCGAAGAAGACATTCAACCAATTTCTAATGTTCAGAACAAATCTAAAAAGGAATTCTGAGCTAAGAGGTCCTTGAGAGTTGAGAGAGGCGTGAAGGACTACTCTTTCAAAGATTGAGAGAGAATTTAAATTTGAATTGGATGATATCTTAGAGATTTGCTTTCAATTTCTCCTTATTTAAGCATATTACTCTTGCCAGGGCCATATTTAGAAAGTTAAAAATGAGTGAGCGTATAAAGTCTTTGGAGATTCTTGACTCTCAGTTGGATTATGCTTTCTTTTAGAGTCCAATGGAAGTCGGCGTGTTACGTTAATCCATATTTAAACTAGAGTGACCTCACGTCCCGATTTGCCCGGGACAGTCCTGGTTTACACCTGTTGTCCCAGCAGAATTATTAATAGCATCCGCTTCCACTCTCAATAGTGTCCTAGTTTGGAAGATTAAATTCTACAGTCACTCTAACTTTGACTCCTAAAAATTTTCAAAGATACACCACACTTTCTTATTAATTGTTGCAATTTATAGCTATTTTCTACAATTTCTGAGACCCTTCCTTCTTTCTGTCCCATTTCAAGCATCCTTGGAACTTGAGAAGGCTCCTCAGAGCACCAGAGAGCCAGCGGTGAAACTAAGAAAACCGCATTCACATAAAGACAACTGTTGTTCATTAACAATGCATTTTCACTGATTAACATGCCATGCTAGTTAATGATATTTTAATTATTCAGGTTGCATTTCTATTAATCAGCAAAATTACTAATTCAATTGTACTATTAAGTATTTGATAAATGCTAATGGTTGCACAGCACATACCTTCATAGCCAAAGAGCAGTAAAAACAAGAAGCCGCCTATCTTGCGTGGCATTCTCCGCTTGTCCTTGGCTGCAGCTCTACCTGATCCAAGTGGAGAGCTTCCCCAGGAGCAGGGGCTTAACTTGAGCACCGGCCTCATTAAGCATCTTATTCCATTTAGTTCTTAGGGCTTTGGCTGAGCCCTAGGAAGTTAACCCACATAGTTACCTGCCTCAACAAGGAAGTCTCCAAGAAGAGTCTAATGTCAACTAAGGTTGGTTCAGCAAAGGGAAATACCGTTTTACGCTATTTTATTTATTTTTTTAAAGATTTATGTATTTATTTTGAGAGAGAAAGTGAGATAGCAGGAGGAGGGACAGAGGGAGAGGGAGGAGAGAGAATCCCAAGCGGACTCCTCACTGAGCAGGAAGCCAGACATGGAGCTTGATCCCACAACCTGAGATCATGACCTGAGTGGGAACCAAGAGTTGGTCACTCAACCAACTGAGCCACACAGGTGCCCCTATGGTATCTTTAAATTTAAGAGAAGCAGGGGAGGGCAAGAGAAACTATAATCAGAAGACCCAGGTCTTAATCCTTTCTTTGCCGTCGTCTCCTCGGGAGGTGACCTTGAGCAATTTTCTGCCATCTAAGCACTAACACTGCCAAATTCTATGAAAGCGACATGAATTCTCTTCTTAGAAAGCAACCTGGCATCACGTTCATACCTATTCACTCAGGAAAATACTCAGTCTGGGAGGGGGAGACTGTTAACACACAAAGACGTACCTTGCTTTGTTATTTATAATAACAAAAAATAGGAACCAATCTACACAGCCAAGGTCAGGGGGCTCAGCGTAGCAGGTAGAGTTAAGAGCACTGATTCCCAGGCCAGACTGGGTGCAAATCTCAGGTCAGCCACTTGTTATGTGACCTTAGGCAAGTTACTTGAGATCTCTGTGCCTCAACTTTCTCGTCTATAAGATGATGATAATAATGCGTACTTCACAGAGTTAGTTTGAGGTTCAAGTGGGACGATTACATATATACTTAAAACAGTGCTGGACATAATTATTATTATTATACAGCCATTAATGATAAAATTGATGGGTGAAAAGGGGAGTTGTTTAATGAGTACAGAGTTTCTGTTTTGCAAGATGAAAAAGTTCTGGAGATCTTTCTCACAACAATGTGAATGTATTTAGCATTACTGAATTGTGCACTTAAACGTGGTTAAGATGATACAAAATAAAACTATTAAGTTAATGAAACGATTGTGATAATAGGGACAAACATGTTGTATACTCTTGATTTAGAAAAGGATGCAAACGTACACATTGTATGAGCCAAACAATGTGGAAAAGTGCAGAGAAAAATACCGAGTTACCCCTTCCCTTTTTGGTTTTGGGCCACCACTATTCTACCACCCCCTACCACCCCCCCCACCTCCGCCCAGGGTCCCAGACACTTTCTCTTCATTCCTCTTGTCAAAGATGAAAAAGGCCAATATATAAAGATAATAATGACCCCGCCCCCCCCGCCCCACGAAAGTGTAATGAACTATAAGGAGGAACAAAAAGGAGCTAAAGAAATGCTTAGTCATTTAGTTAGTATTTATTTGGTTATCTACAAGGCCGACATTTATTCTATACGGTGTATGGATTGGTCATTACACAGAGGAAGGTCCATTCAACAAACCCTACTGCTGTATTAAAAAATAAAGGACTATTTCCCCCCTGCTCTGCATTTTAGAGTTTCATGAAAATTTAACCCTTTAATAATAATAATAATAATAATAATAATAATAATAATAAACCTGTAATAATTCAACCGCAGTCAAAGCGCTTTTGCATTGCCATATTTCAGTTGGAGGCTTTGGGGGACAGGTCTGTGCTGGCTTGCAGGAAATGGGCTTCACCAGGTGGTCTTGCTTCCTAGGAGCTCTGGATTTTGCCAGGCCGGCTGGGTCTGGGCGGGTCGGGGACGTCCTCGGGACTACGACACGACCAGGCACCCACCTCTGCGGTTGCTGATGGGAGGAGAGGGTATTTGTCATTATGCTTCTGGGATAAAAACATGTCCCCCCCCAAAAAAAAAGAATTAAAAATTAAGAAAAAAAATGTAAATGTCCCCAAATGGAAAAAGAGTCCCCAAATAGAAAAGTAAAACAGATATTATTTTTAAAGAAGGAAGAAATGAACTTTGGCTTGCTTTTTGTTTTTTTGACCGCGCACTCAGAGTATTTAAAGTAGAAGAGAAAAGTGAACTTTGCATCCATGGTTCCACTGGGGCTCGAACCCAGGACCTTCTGCGCGTAAAGCAGACGTGATAACCACTACACTATGGAACCTTCCCGATGCAAAGCGCCTGTCATTAGCTTATTCATAGTCTCATATTCAAACAGCGCCTCCGCTCAAAACCCGCCCCTCGGCCGGAGCTCCGCCCCTCGGCCGGAGCTCCACCTCCGCCGTGGCTCCACCTCCGCCGTGGCTCCGCCCCACTTGCCGGAGAGGATGTTCGCGGCCAAGTTCCCGGCTCTGGCTGTGGGGGTCTGGGCGGTTCGCTCAACTTGCCCACCACGTTCGTCACCCCTGTGACCAGGGCGAGGCCAGGGCCGGGGTTACCCTCCTGAGGGCCGCGCCGCTAATCAGCCGTCCCAAACTTTCTCTCAGCTGCGAGGTTGGCGGGACCTGCCCCGCGGGCGGAAGCGGAAGGTACCGCGGCCACGACCGCTCTTGGCAGCTTCCCTCAGCTCCGGAGGGACCCGCGCTTCCCGCCTTTAGCCCTGGGCACCCTGAGCCGCTGCCCGCAGCACTGGGGGCCTTAGTCCGGAGCAGGGCGGACAGGAGTGACACTTAGAGCCAAAGATTCAGGCAGCGCGGGGTTTGGGTGTGGGCCGGGGGTCACTGTCTTACAGGCATTTATGTTGCGGGGATTGGAAGAGGCCGCTGGTTAGTGGGCCCCTTGCCCGAGGATGTGGGCTCCTAACGCTCCCTGACATTTTCACAGCATTCCTCCTCTCCCCCCCGCCCACCCCGCCACAGCCGCCCACGGGGGCTGAAAGTTGCAGACTTTGGTCGGCCCCTCTTTGTCTGGGCTGAGGGGGAGGGGCTGTGTAGACCGGCCACCCCTTTCCGGCTGGGGATGATGAAGCGGGACCCAACGCAAGATTTGAGGGGCCCAGTACAAAATGAAAATGCCAGGTTCCTTGTTCATGAGTTACTCGGAACTCCAAAACGGTGATAAGCAGAGCATTGAGCCCAGCGCCGGACCCTGCGACTGCACAGGTCGCGGCCCGTGAACCTGTGGCTGTGCTTCCCGGACTGTGGGCCCCGAGAAGGTGCTGGAACCCTCCACTACGAAGGGCTCCTGTGTGGTCTTGCTTCTTAGTTTTCATTGTCAGTGTCCTTTGCCGTCCCCAGTGCTTTTGGGTGGGTCTTCGTCATCGTCCTAGGATTGCTCACCACCTTCAAGCTTGAAAACCCACCGAAAACCATTTGGCGGGCGTTTTTAAGTGCCGAGTTGAACATGGCTGAAGGCTGGGGCTTTTTCCCTGGCGTCTTCCCCTGAAGCCGGCAGAATGACGGAGAAATGGTACTGATTGTATGAAAGCATCCCCTTCAGCCAATTACAGTCTTCCTGAAAAGACCCCTGAAAGAAACAGGTGGGTGGAAGGTACACTGATGGGGGGTGCATAATCTGGATTCTAGTCCTGCCCTGGTTACTCATTTGCTATGTGCTCTTCAGTTCACCTCCCAGGCCTCAGTGACCTCCTCTGTAGAAATGCATGGGTTGGAGTAGACACCCCTACTTTCCCTCTGGGTCTAAATGTTATCCCTTCTTTCCAGGTGGGCAGCTGGAGGCCGTTACCTGCCATGTATGTTTTCCGCAGGAGTAGAGGCAGGCCTGCAGCTGGTGCTTGGGTTCTTTACTACCAGGCGTCCTACCTCCTACTGAGCTCCCGGTAATATTCATCATGGGACCCGTTGCAAAATGCCTTTTTGTCGATACCTTTCTCGAGGCCTCTTGAGCACTTGATGCAGATGACCACGAGTGGATAGCCACCAGCAGGAGGATGGGTTCACGAAAGCTCAACGTTGCCTGCTAGTCCATGACCCATAATGACTCCCAGGATACCCAACGGTAAGTATATCCCACCTGTTTCCAAACCTCTGTCGGTGCAGAACAAGGCTGCCGCGACTTAGGCCTGAAATGACACTCACGGTTGTGTTTTGGTTGTTCTCTAGGGAATGCTTTGCTTGTCCTCCAGCTTTCTGTCTGCCCTTGCTTTAAAGGATGGGTTCTCTGAGTGCAAGCTTTGGCAAAGTTCCCACACACGCCCCACGTAGAAAAGAAGCTGGTGCACCTCTGATACATGCCACATAGGTTCCTGCCTTTAGTGAAAAACTCTTGGGTCTTTTTTCCATTCTGACAAGGAGGGAGACTTTTGTTCCACTTCCCCGCTGCCCTCAAAGTATAGTCACAATCTCTATTGTTTACAAAGCACTTTCACATACACTCCTGTAAGGTAGCCATGATAAGTATTACTCTCTTCATGTTTCAGCTGAGGCAGTTAAAGCCGATGAGTCTGAATGCCTTGCCTGAGACCATTCCGCTTCTACTCAGTCTTCTTTTTTTTTTTTTTTTTAAGATTTTATTTATTTATTCGACAGAGATAGACAGCCAGCTAGAGAGGGAACACAAGCAGGGGTAGAGGGAGAGGAAGAAGCAGGCTCACAGCAGAGGAGCCTGACGTGGGGCTTCGATCCCACAACGCCGGGATCACGCCCTGAGCCGAAGGCAGACGCTTAACCGCTGTGCCACCCAGGCGCCCCTTCTACTCAGTCTTCTGATACCTAAGTGATTTCAGGAGGCCCATGTCTGCAAAGGCTACATGTTATTCCCTTAAGAGTGCCCTTGATTTCTTGTAATATTTCATATGCACTCAGGGAGGAAATGGATACCTTTTATTTTTTTCCTTTGTAATTTTATTTTATTTTAAGATTTATTTATTTATTTGAGAGAGAAAATCTTGAGCGGACTCCCTGGAGAGCATGGAGCCTGAAGCGGGGCTCGATCCCACGACCCTGAGATCAGGCTGTGAGCCAGCACGAAGAGTCAGATGCTCCACCGACTGAGCCACCCAGTGCCCCTCCTTTGTAATTTTAAGATGAAGTCCTCAAAAGCAGGAAACAAACGCCTACCTGGAAACAACCGTTTGTGACTTTCACCTTGAAAGTGTCAGTGTCATGGACAGCCTTTCAGATGGCCACAGTTTTGCCTGGCACTTCAGGCAGTTCATTCAGATTTGTGAGGCCTGTCCCCCCGAGGTACGCCCAGAAGCATCTGAACAACTGTAAGTCAAACCCATCAACAAACTAGTAAATAAGGACTAGAAGTCCCTTCAAACTTTTGAGTCCCCTGATTTCTCAGATGTTTGGTGTGGCTTCCCCAGCACATGGCTTTACTGATGGAGAGCAACTCAACCAAAGAAACCACGACCCCAAACACTGAGCTGACTTAGGAAGCTGTTTATCTGATTGCATTTAGAAATGGTTATAATCTGTCTTTCAGTATCGTGCTCCAGTATTTACTAAGAAAATAAGTCATTACCTTAGAATGTCAGCTCACCTTAATTTTCTCCCTTTTGAAGCTCAAGTTTGAAACATTTGAAATTAGCTTATTGGAATGGATATTTGATATCCGTTGCTCTTTGCCCACCTATCTTTTCATAGTCATTTATATCCCTCTGTCTTCTTACCCGGCTCAACTTCTGTGGTCATTTTTAGCACTCGTTTGCCCTTTTGTTGCTTGTTCTTGTTGACAAAACCACAGTCTGTAAAGTCCAGCTGTCTCTGTACTCTCCCCTTGTATATGGCCCCGAGACGAACACATATCCAGGTCAACTGATTTCACACTAAATTCTTGACTACTTACCTCAAGTGAACCCTTAATGTAGCCTAGAATCGCATCTACGTCCTTCATTCTCCTCTTCTCCTAAAGGACAGTTTCATATCTTCTCTCCCTGAACTTCCTGTACCTCCTTCCCCAGCCTCTCAGCTGATGAACTGGTTTTCAGTAAAGAGGTGGAAGCCCTGAGAAGAGAACTTGCACGAGTCCCCGCCACTGCTGCGCACCTGCTGGCATCTGCGTGATCACAGATCTAGACCAGGCCTCTTCCGTAGATCAGGGATTCTCAAGAGCTGTGTTGACATTTGGGACTGAGTAACTCTCGGTCGTGGGGGTCGTTCTGTGCCCGGTAGGATGCCTCACCGCATCCCCAGCCTCTACCCACTAGATGCCCCAGCACCCGTCCCCCCAGTTGTGACCACCCAAAATGTCTCCTGGTTGGGGTGGAATCTTGGGGGCCATTTGGTGATGTCTGCAGACACTTTCGGTTGTCACAGCGTGGGTGCCGGGGTTGGGGTGCTGCCAGCGTCTCGGGGGTGGAGCCGGGGCTGCTGTGAAATACCCTGCCATGCACGCAACGGCCCCCCGCGGCCGAGCTTACCCACTCCTGAATGTCCCTAGTGCTGTGCTTGAGAAATCCTGTCCTAGACGAATTGTCCGCTTTCCCCTCGAAATCCAGCCCACCACCTGCTCTTGCCTACTTCAGGAAGTCTCTCCAACAAGTCCCCTTTCTTCTACATTCTTATTTACCTTCTCTCTTGTCTCCTTCCGGTGAACCTGCGAGCGCACCATAATGTCTCTCAGCATTAAAACGAGCTCTTGCTCCCCTTTCTGCCTCCAGCTAGTTCAATTTTTTTTTTTTTTAAAGATTTTATTTATTTATTTTGACATAGATAGAGACAGCCAGCGAGAGAGGGAACACAGCAGGGGAGTGGGAGAGGAAGAAGCAGGCTCCCAGCGGAGGAGCCTGATGTGGGGCTCGATCCCAGAACGCCAGGATCACGCCCTGAGCCGAAGGCAGACGCTTAACCGCTGTGCCACCCAGGCGCCCCTCAATTTTTTTTTTTTGTTCTCCTTTGCAGCAGAACTCCTAGAAAGATGTGTCTGTAAGCACTCCCTCCAATGCCTCTCCTTTTGGAAGCACTTTCCCCTCCTGGCTTTTAGGATACCGCCCTCCCCCGATCTTTGTTTCCCACCTTACGGGTCACCCCTTCGCAGTCACTTTTGCACCTGGACTTCTTCTCTATTCGTTCCCACCACCTGGATGACCTATCGGAGCTCCTGCAAAGCTCCTGACGGCCACCTTCCGTCTGTCCCCCCTTCTTTATCTCAGATAAGAACAGCTTCATTTTCCCACCTATTGAGGCCCAAAACTTTGAATCATACTTGATTCTTCTTTTCTTCATACCCCAGATCCAATCCTATCAGCAGCTCCTCTTGGCTTGCCCTTCAGGATCTAGGTAGAATCTGATCAGTCGCTTTCTGCATCTCCTCTGCTGCCACATCAGTCAAGGCCATCATCCCATTCGGCCTGGGTCATCGCCGAACACCTCATATCCTGGCCTCCCAGCTTCTGCCCTTTCCTCCCTATGGACTATTCTCTGCACAGTAGCCGGAATGATCCTTTTAAGAGGTAAGTTAGATCATCTCACTCCTCTGCTCAGAACCCTCCAATAGCTCCTCACTGTAGCTGGAGTGAAAACCAAGGCCATACGGTGGCCCGCAAGGCCCTGTGTGGTGTGCCCTTTCCCCTGTCCGTTACCTCTTGGATCACAAATCCTATTACTTTGCCTTTTCTTTTACTGTGTACTCCAGCCACACTTGCCTGCTTGCTGTTCTTCAAACACACTGGGCCTCTTCTGCCTCAGGGCCTTTGAACCTGCTGTTTTGTCAGCCTTGGGTGCTCTTTTCCTAGACCAGCCCATTGCTCACTCTCTCACCTTGCTCAGGTATTTGCCCAAATATCTTGGCAGCGAGTCCTTTCCTGGCTGCCCTACTTATAATTACTCTTTCCGCCCCTTCTTCATACTGGAGATGCAGTATTCCCCCTTTCCCTGCGTTATTTTTCTTTGTAACACTTACTCCCATCTCATTTGCCGGATATTTACTTACTCATTCTGTTGCTTGTCCTCTGCCATCCTCAACCAGAATGAAAGTTCCATGAAGGTGTGGATTTGGTTCTGTTCATTGTTACGTTCCCCAGAGCCTAAGTAGTGCCTGATACATAGTAAGGGTCCAATAAATATGTCTCGAATGAATCTCTTCAGGGTTGGGGATGACTCAGGTGGGGTCAGTTACCCCCAATCAGAGCTGATCCTGGGGCTTTTACCTGCACTCTGAGAAGAGACATTTCTTTGTTCCTCGAACCTTGACTTGAACGTGAGATTACCCAGAGGCTGGAGGCTCTGCTGCCGCCTAATTATTGCGATGTATCAGACCGGACTCTTAGTTGCATACAGCAGAACCCTCTTGTTCACAGTACCCACTGCTCTTCCCCGTGTGGGATTTTTACACCCTTCCCCCCGCCATAGCCTTGACTGAGTGACTTGCTCTGGCCGATCAATGTGGGCAGAAGCACAAGTGTAAAGAGCCAGCTGGTGATTGGCTACTTCAGTGTTTCCCCTTTGCTATGGGAACAGCAACGCTCAGAGAGAGGTTGGCCTGAGTCTTAGAGAAAAGACCCCAGGTGACGGAACTGCAGCCAACCCACACTGGCCATGGCATCAGAGTGAAAAGTAAACCTTGATCATGGTAAGCCACGAAGGTTTGGGGTTGTTTGTTACCAAAACCTAACATTATCTAAGTGGATTCAACGCTTCTTCTGGTTTCACAAGAAAATGAGTTTATTAAAAGATAGTTGGTGGTGCAGAGTATCTCCAAAAAGGCCTCGGAGACTCCAAAGCCGGGAATAATGTCTTAATCTCACCGCGGGGCTGCACTAGCCAAGACTCCCACTGCTCTCCCTCTGAGTACAGAGGCAGCAACTCAAGCCAGTGATGGGGCCCTGCATCTCTGAAACCTGAACCCCTCCGTCACTAACGTTGTCACAAGATGGATTTCATAACCCCTTGACCCCCTCGTGCTGCCCTCTTAAGTGAGGTCTCTGGCGGAGCCTAAGTTACATCCCTGTGCTCTTGCCTGGAGAGAGGCTGGGAAAGTGTACGTCTTGTTTCTCCTTTGAGGAGGTAGGGGTCAAATGTGGTGAAAGGAGAAGTTAGTGAACACGAAGCATGAAGACATCTGCTGCCTGCCTGAAGCCCAAGCACGGAGCAAGGGGTGAGAGCTGAGAAAGAGAACGATTGGATGCCGTCCTGGCAGGCCTCCAGCAAGCCAAGCCTTACATACACCTGTTGACGCCTCGGTTATTGGAAGAATGCATTCCTGGTTTTGCTTAGGCCAGCTGGAATTGGTTCACTGACACTTGCAGTAGAAGGAGTCCTGATGAGTCATCTAAAATGGGTGGGCATCAGCACAGTGGCTGGCGGTGCTGTCCTGTGTCAGATACTTGGAAATTTTGGTCACCCTCAGTTCCCAGTAAATGGGGAAACAGCCTCTTCCGGCAGGGCAGGCTTTTGGTTTCAGTGCGTCTTGGGAGCCAACAGGTCTCAAACATAGCGGGGTACTTGCTCACATGGAGCACGGTAGCCAGGATATATAGAGGTCGAGAGTGGGCAACACATCTGGGGTACCGTTGGTTGCTTACCCCCAATTCATTCTTCTTCTTTTCCTCAGTAATAAAGATCAGAATAAACCCTTGTATAGTACTTGCTGTGTATTAGAGACCATTCTAAACTCTTTGCTCAGATTAACTCATTTAATCCACACAAGAACCCTGTGAGAAAAGGTTATTATGCCTGGCTTACAGATGAGAAAATGGAGGCACAGAATAATTAAGTGACTTGTGTAAGTTGTACAGCTAGTAAATAAAAGAGCAGGGCTTTACACCCAGGCCATCTGGCTCCATGGGCTGTATTTAACCTCTACACTGCACTGCCTGATTTTGTTTCATTTGGCAATGTATCCAGCTAAAACAGCTTGATTTCCCAGGCTCCCTTGCAGCTGAAAAAGACTGCGAGGCACAATTCTGGCCATGAGCTGTTTGGAAGCAGGGGGGCTTCCAGAACCATTTCTTTAAAAGAAGGTAGACTCAGGTGGTATGCCTCATTTTGCCCTTAGTTGTTTACTTTCTGCCTGGAATGCAAATGTGCATGTTGGATGTAGAGCAGCCACTTTGTTAACATGAGTTGACAATTCTGAATAAGAAAGCTATGTGACTTGGCTGAAAGAAAGAAGGTGCCTGGGTCCCAGCCCCAGATTTCATACTTCCAGATTCTTTGTTTCATGTGAAAAATAAAACCCCTAATTTGTAAGGCCGTTGTTTAGTAGGAGTTTCAGTTACAAGAAGGGGAAATATATACCTACCGATTCAACATTTCCACATTTCTCACCCTTAGATGTCTCCTGTATCATTTTGACAATGTCTCTAATCTGCCCACCAGCTACTGAGGGACTGCTCTGTGTTGCAGTCCCTTGGTAGAAGTTGTTTATTATCACATGTCTGCAATATGTCTAGGAGCACAACACTGGGTAGTGTGGGAGGTGTTTTTGTTTTTGTTTTTTTTTTTAAGTGTATGACATGCCCCATCTCAAGGGGTTTGAAGAACATTAATTCACCCAAAGGACTGATTTGTTCCAAGCTGTTAATGGATGATAATGGTTTGATGTTGTTTTCCTAACTCAGGAAGTTATTGAATTTTAATAGACCCTGCCTCCTCTCTCTTAAAGTAGAGACTCAAGAGAAGGCAAAGGGGAGAGGGGGACAGGGTGATATGTGAAAAGCCTAACAGTAAAGATGGCTTTACCTGGTGTTCCTCTCAGCACCAGCTATCTCCAAAATCACCCACAGTCACAACCAATCACAACCAATGAACTTAAATTTGGTAGAGATGGCCACCCAGGAGAGGAATAGATCAGATCAAAATACTTTGTCTCCACCTCCCTCTTTTATATGTCTTGAAATACCACTAGTTTCTAAAGTCACTTCCCTGGGACTTTGTAACTGAGCACAGAACAATTTGGCCACTCCCCTCTCCTACAGAACCCCACTTAAAAGGAAATATCTGGTAGCAACATCTAGCCAATGCTAATTGTTGACGGAAATGAAATCGGCTACTCCCTCCACTTGCCCAACACTTACTGTCTTCTTTAGATTTACAAGGCGATTGAACAGTGCGTACAATGGGACTTGCCTCTAAGTTGTTCCTCATAGTCCGATGGAAAGATTTCAAGAGTGATGCAGGTGTTAAACAAAAATTATATTATGGGTTTTTATTAGTGATTTTAAATATTTGTGATTTGGGGGGGAATATAATTAGGGTATAGTCTGAGGGCTAATGTAATAATAAAACCAATTAGCAGGTTGTTTAACTCAGTTAGAGGCTGTCTGCAGGCCAGCAGCTTTCCTCTGATAAATCCTGTTAAAATGCAGTGGGTTCTATTTTGTGCAGCATGAGCAGGCTGCCATGACAACTATCTGTGAATATTATTTCAGTATTAGTTACAGGTTTCCAGTGTCAGTCTCTGGGTCCAACGTTCATTCTAAAACCCAAATACACATCTATTCTTAAAGGAGTTGTCCCGGACATGTTTTTAAAAAAACAAAACAAGAATAAAACACTTTCAATTACCTGGGTTTTTTCTTTTGGAAAACAAATATGAAAGAATTTGCACAGTTGCAAATTGCAGATTTTATTGCTTGATTCCTTTCTTTTGGAAAGGCGATTTGGATATGAATTTACATTGTACTTGACCTTAGATTTGATTAAATAGATGCAGCAGGCAAGAGTTTGGAAAGTTTAAAGTCTATAATCCTTATGTTAAATTATTCTTTTTTTCTTTCTTTCTTTCCCCACCTGACAGTGTCAGAAGGAATCTTGTGGTCGCAAGTGACAGAGGATTGAATCCAAATCAAGTTGGCAAAACCAGTCTCAAATGTGACTTGAAAATTCGTAAGGTAAAATTTCATGCAGAGATTTCCGATGGAAGGCTCCAGCCCCATTTCCCTGCCCTCTCCTGGTCACCCTTCTCCAGGTACCAGTTGTACCCCTCACACCGGCACACCTGCTGTCCTCATGGTGACAGCCTTGCTCAGAGCACCACACCTGGAGCGTGACAGTGAGTCTATGTCCCAGCGCTCTCTCCAGGAGCCCCGAGATTCACTTATATTGCCAGTCTTTAGCTACATGCCCACCTGAACACTCTTTTTTACCAAGTAAAATTGAGGTGCTCACTGCCTGAGGCCTGAGTTAAGGGCCCATCCCTTGACAATCACTGTTATTTGGGAAGGGGGCTCATGCTGATTGGCTTAAGCCCATCAGGGCCTATACTTTTTTTTTTTTTTTAAGATTTTATTTATTTATTTAAGAGCAAGAGAGAGAGCAAGCGTGCGCATGAGCTGGGGGAAGGGCAGAGGGAGAGAAGAGGGACAAGAAGACTCCCCGCTGAGTAGGGAGCCCGATGTGGGGCTCCATCCCAGGACCCTGAGATCATGACCTGAGCCAAAGGCAGACACTTAACTAACTGAGCCATCCAGGCGCTCCCAGGGCCTGTACTCAGAGTAGGGGGTGATGTCAATGCCATGGAAACCACAGGGCTGAGAAGAGGGAGAGGGTTGATTTCAAAAAGGAAAATTGGGGTACTATTGCAAGGAAGTGAGGGGAATACTTGCTAGCCATCTGGTTAGGGAACAGAATGCTGTGCAAATTATAATAGTAACAACAGCTATCCTTTATTGAATACTAACGATGAGCTAGGCACTAAAACTGTTTTAAAGGTATACTGGTTAGAGAATGTGTGTGGCTTCAAGTAATAAGGTAAGTGAAATAGCAAGGACTTAACACAGAGCAGTTCGTTTTTATCCCATGGGATATGAAGTCACGAGACCATGTCTCCAGCTCATCTTTCAACCTTTCTGCATTATCATTCTCACCATGAGGCTCTCTTCCTAATGCTCACATGAAGGCTGCTCCTCCTTTAGACTTTGCATCCTGGTTCCAGGCAGAATGAGGGGAGGGCAAAGAGGAAAGGGCTCATGTCAACTGAATCTTGTCTTTTTTTTTTTTTTTCTTAATCAGGAAAATAGCTTTTCTGGGAGCCTCAGCCAGTAGATTTTTGCTTACACCTTGTTGTCCAGATCTGTGTCACATGACCACCCCTAACTGCAAGGGAACCTAGCCAATCAAATTTTGTTGGCTAAGCCTATTGCCACCTAGAACAAAATTGAGATTTTACTTGTAAGGAAGAAAGGGAGAATGGATATTGGTTAGGTAACTAACTAGGCTGCCATGATATATATTAACTCAGTTATTCCTTACTTTAAACCAGTGTGGTGGTACTATTACTATCCCAGTTTTCCTTTTCCTTTCCCTTCCTTCCCTTCCCTTTCCCTTCCTTCCCTTCCTTTTCTTTTCTTTTCTTCTTTTATTTTCTTTCTTTTATATCCCAGTTTTCTAAGAAACAGGCACAGAGAGGTAGTGTAATTTCCTCAAATTCACACACAGCTGTTAAGTAGCAGAGCTGATATTTTTATGAAATAACAAGAACTTACTCCTGTTCCCCTTCCTAATCCTCCTACTCTTCCGTGCACAGAAGACTTCATTTTTAATGTTTAAAAACTGACAATAGGCCCTGTATTTCACAACCTTCCCAGGAAAAAAAAATCCATAGAAATCTTGGATCTCTCACCAACTTGTTTTCGTAGTGTCTTTTTCACATAGCCACGCCAACAGGAACATGACATATCAGCAGGAATTGTGTTTGGTAGTAAGAAGCAGACCTAAAAGGGAGGCAATGGGGAGGAAAAATCTTTCTATACCTGTCAAAGTTCTTCCTGCTTGTCTAAGAATTGAACTGACATGAAGCAGATCAACAGGAGAAAATAAAGCTGAATTATGTACATGCAGGAAATCCACACAGACGTGAGATCCCAAAGACAGGCGTGATGAGGTCTATATGTCATCCTGAACCAAGGAGAAGGGGGCAGGAGCTTGGTACTTCAAAGGGAAGGGAAGCAATTCACAGAAAGATGAAAAGAGTAAATGCTGGGCAAACAAATGTTTGCTGGGCCGCTCGGAAACAATGGGACATAGAGAGGAATTTGATTAAACAGGCCTTGCTAGGTTCCTTCGTGCCCACCGTACCTGGTTCGTATCATGATACATTTAGCTATGGTGACAGCTCTCTTCCTGGAGCAGGTCCTCTATCTAAATTATTTTACGCAGTTAGGGGGAAGGTTGAAGTTTCTTTATGTGTCTTTTGGGGCCCCAATTGTTTTTAGCTGGAAATAATCTGTGTGCCAAAGGGGCACATTTTGGGGTGGCCTGCCTCTGTCCCCTGCAAAGGTTATTTTCATCTCATGTGATATAAAATCCAGAGCTTCATTCAAAAATGAAAGTGAACCTGTTAAAGTAAAAGAGTCATTGCACATGTAGAAGTTTCCTAGCCTCCGTTACATCAGGTTAATTTATATGACGTTTCCTTAAAACTGCTTTGTAAATCAGAAATTCACTATGTACGAATAACAATCCACCTCACTCGGGTAAATCAATGAAATTTCACGACATTACTAATACCTCAGTTTGCTTGTAATTTTTATTTCTCTCATTCTTTCCAAATATTTGAGATCCTTAGCTTATGGCATTATTTTATTTATATATCATAACACTTTTATTTTTTGTTTTACTACTGAATTGATCAGAAAAATCATAAGAACATTGTAGAATGTAGTTTGACTTTAAAAGTTATGAAAGAGTGGGTTCACAAAGAAATGGAGATGTAAACAAATAAAAATCATACTGTGTTATAGAGCAATGCCACTCAAAGCATGTTTCACTATCACTTGGGAGCTTATTAGAAATACAGATTCATGAGCACCACTCCAGACCTATTGAACCTCTAGGGGCCAAGCCCAGGAATCTGTGTTTTAACAAGATCTCTAGGTGATTTATAAGCACATTAAAGTTTGGGAAGCTTTAGGGAGTTTTATGTAAATGAGACTCACAGATCTTGTACTCTTTGGAATATTGGCAAAAATACTAACTGCATGTTTGGTCAACTTAAAACCTATATTAAACTCTAGATTCTCCTTTGAACATTCCTAAATCATAGATTTCAGTTATCTACTCCAGGTCACTACTCTTAAGTGCATGCTTGTCTCCTTCCCCCTATCAACACCTTCACTTAATTAATCAGTATTTGTCTTTTAGATGTCAGTTTAAAGCTTACTTTCTCTGATAAGCATTTATTTGCTTGACCTCCTGACTCACTCTCATAATATATGTACTTTTCCTTTGCAATTTCACATTTATTTTTATGAGTATTTAATTAATGTTTACTTCCCCCACTAGGCTATAAACTTCATGAGGGAAGGGAACTCGTCAGTTCTGTTAACTGGTATATCCCCAGGGTCTAGAACAGCGCCTGGCACACCATAGATGCTCAACAAATATTTGTTGAATGAATAAATGAATGAAACCAAGACAAGAAAAAGTGCTTTTAAAGAAAATTCTCTAAGAACTTTTTTGAAGGCTTCACAACGAGCGCTTAGTCCTCTCGGGCAATAACAGCAAAGGTTTGAAAAGAAAGCCATGGATCTTTCCCAGGCCTTGTTTTAGCTAATACTTTCGACGTTCCTCCAGGAAACTAACTGTTCTTTGTTTTCTGGGTTCATGATGCAAAAATGGTTGAGGAAGGCAAATGGTGGCAGAAAGAAAGCTTGAAGAACCTGGAATCTGTCTTTCCGATAAGCAGGAAGTGGTTCTCTCATCCAGCTTGTGTTGTTCACATTCTGTTGGCAGGTACTGTCATGTCTGCCTCTGACATTGTGGGGTTGCTAAGGCAACCTATTAAAGAATCATTCTAGAATTTACCTCTGGAAAATTCCAGGTGAAGCTGAGGAATTCTCTTTAAGTAAGACCTATAAGCATGACAGTGGAATAGTATCCTGAGCCTGCAGGTCGGGCTGAAAGATTCAGCAACCAACAAAGTGAAGATCTAGGGTCTATTTCCCTTGAACCAGTGCAGAACTGATAAAACTTAGAGAGAAGGGTAAGGAGGCTTAATGGAGCAGATGAGTTGAATGAAATGTGGGTAGGCATGGAACCATCTGATTGAAAGTTAGCCTTCTTCCTCTGTTTGTTTAACGAACCCTGGTAAACTCTATGCTTTGTGTATGGAGTTTATCATACTTTAATGTGTATTTTATTTACTTTACTGTGATTTATATTTGGGCGATCTTTATAGGGTGGAGTTGAGTCACCTTGATGTAGAAGGAGTATTGGCCACCAAATCATAAGACTGTAATGTTGGGGAGGCCACCTAACTTCTGTGGGCCTTGTGTCCTCTCCTATAAAATGAAGGACCTTTCTGAGCAATTCCAGAGGACCAGAGTGTCTTACCACATCACAGGCTCACCTGTGACAGAGCTCTAGGCCAAGAAGCTCAAGATGATCTTTCAAGGGGACTCCACTGTGTGCCTAGATCCGTTTTGCCCAATTCCCAGGGCCTGGATATGAAAGGCAGTTGCATAAATGTATATTCTTGTTTTATTTTTGTCTTGGAATGGCATATTATAGCTCCTGCAGAGGGAAAATAAGAAGTAGTAAGAAATTACCATTACTCTGCCATTGACTCATGCTAGATGTCAAACTGAGATACATGCAAAATGCAAGTACATACAAGCTAAAGGAACAGATTGTGGCAATATTTAAAAATATCACAACTCTCTAAATAAGAAGCAGTTCTGATAAGCCTATTTGGCATTCATGCAGAACACCCATAACTCTGAAGAATCTGAATTGTACATTGCCAAGGTAAATTACTTCTACATGGTAATTATAGATGCAAGTATATTGGATTATATGAGAATACCTGTTTCCCTTGGTTTACAGATACCCCTCTCTCCTGGGCCTCTTCCTTTCCAGATTGTTGCTTTTTTAGTCTCCTTTGTTCCTTCCTCCTCCTCCTTTCCTTTAAATGTCTCCATTCCCCAGGCTTCTGCTTTCTCCCCTCTTGCCTTCTTTCTCTACAAGCTCTCCCTGGCTGTTTCATCTTCTCCAACTGCTTCGGTTGTCGTCCATAACCTGATGACCTCTTAATGAGAATCTGTAGACCTGATTTATTTCCTGGGCTCTACACTCAGGCTTCTGCTGCCGCCCGGACATGTGAACTCCCTGTCTCCACCTCCCCTTCCTGTCCTACCCCTGGACCCGCTAACACTCTCCCACAGTTAATGGCATTGCTCACTGGACTGTAAATGACCAGAGGGCAGAGACGGTGTCTGTCTTGTCCACACGGTACATGCAGCACTCAGCATCATGCCTGGCATATGGTAGACACTCAGTAAATATCGAAGAAGTGATTAACCCCTCTATTATTTCATACTAGAAACGTCCCTCACTCCCTATACCCAGTCCGGGACCTGTGGGATTTATTACCGGAAATCCCTTCACATCGGGCCCCTCCTCTTTACCTCCCCTACCCCCCCACCCGCTTTAATCCAGCGCTTCTCATCTCCTGGATTGTTGCCAGGGCTTCCTCGTTGGTCTTCCTGTGACTGGCTTTCCCCCAGTCCCTCATCATCTGACCTGCAGAGAGATATTCCTCAAGCTTGAATCTAATCAGATTACCCTCAGGCTTCCCTTCGCTTAGAAATCCAGTTCGCAGTGGTAGCCTCACACCGAATCCAGTCCGTGGAGCCTGTATGGTGTTTTGAGAAGACGAGAATGACTGCATTTCGTTGATTCTAAGATGTCCATGTTTTTCACATTTTCGCACCTCTGAGATTGGAATGTGTCTTAAAATCGATAGACTGTCATGGTTTGATGGGTGGCTTTTTTCCTTTCTTCTTGGTACGTAAAATAATGATGTACCTTAGAATCGATGGCATCCTAAATTTGCAGAAATATACGGACATTTAAAAGTAGGGAGATTTTACATTAAAAATATGTTCAGCTTCTCTTGAAAAATTACATTGGGCAACCCTGGGCCGGGATTTCTGCATGGCAGCCTAGGAGGGAGCTACCAGTAAGTAGCAGCTGCCTCACTTAGACAAAAACTCTCTAGAATGTCCCATCGCTTCCACCTAGGCTGCTTTATTCATTTATCTTACCTGCCCCAGCCCATGCGAGCATTTGAAATTGTAATCCCTGACTGATGAGTTAAAATGTGAATTCTTTGTTATGGTTTACAAGAATGATCACAGCTGGCACCAACCTACCTCGCCCATGTACTATTGGAGTCTAGAAGGATATCAGTTCTGTCGGGGCAAGTGGGGAAATACTTCATAGAACATGAAAGGTGGGAAAAGGCATTCCGGGGAGCATGGGAGCATGTTATATTTGAGTAATGCTTCCTGAGACTGGGGGGTTAGGGGCGTATAGAGCAGGGGATGGCGAGGGACACGGGCCTGTCCACAAATAATTTCAAGAGCTACCTCTGTACCTGCACCTCCTGTCTTGAAATTACTTGTGGACAGACCCGTGTCCCTCGATCAACTGCGAACCTGGAAGGGAGATGGATCAGAATGTATTCATTTTTGTATCTCTGCCTTGTAGCTAGAACATGCTCAGTTAAGTGCCGGTTGCATAAAGAATGGTTGGGGTGTGTTTTGTGACTGGGATCTCTGTTATTTGAGTTTTGCCCATGGCTAGAGAGCCAAAGGTGAAGTCAGAGGGAAGGGCCAGTGTTCTCCTTAGTGCTTGTAGTTTACAGTAGAAGGTGCTGCTTCTGGCTGGGATTTAGGGAGGCCCTTGGCAAAATCAGCCCGCAGGGACTTTCATATCTTGCAGACCCCAAGGCACTAAACCAGAGCCAGATCTGAAGCTTTTTATTTTAAAATTCGTGTGTAGTAAAATCGACTTGTACTGTTTTGTGAATCTGGACACATGGCTAGATTAGTGTAACCACCACCCTAATCAGGACACAGAACATTGCCCCCCAAACTCGCTCTTGCTATCCTCTTGTAGTCACCCCCTCCCCCACCCATAAACCCTGACAACCACTGAGCAGTTCTCCATCACCGTGGTGTTGTCTTCCCAAGAATGTCAGAGAAATGTATGTGACCTTTTAAGCAGGGTTCTTTGACTCAGCATAAGGCCTTTGAGATCCATCCAGGTTGTGTGTATCAAGAATCTGTTCCTTTTTCTTGTTAAGTAGTATTCCGTTGTACAGAGGTCCACAGTCGTGCATCCGTTCGCCCACCGAAGGACATCTGCGTTGTTTGCAGTATTTGACCGTGTGAATCTGTGTATAGGCTTTCGTGTGAATGTAAGCTTTCTCTAGAGTAAATAACCAGGGGTAGGATTGTGGTGTCATATGGTAAAGTGTATGTTCAACGTTACAAGAAACTACTGAACTGTTTTTCAGAGTGAATGTACCATTTTGCATTCTCACCAGCAAAGCATGAGAGTTCTAGTCGCTCCACACCCTAACCAGCGCTGGGTATGATTAGATTGTTTTTAACTGTCCTAATAGGTGTGCTGTGTTATCTCATTGTGGCTTTAATTTGAATTTTTGCTTCCTCAAATCCAGGCCAGGGGAACTGGAGGGAAGAAAATGGCTAACTCACCACCAGTTTTGTGGTACTTCAAACTCTGATCTTCTTCCTCAATCTTCCTTCTGCTACTTACTTTTCAGAGTCCTTGTGTTACTTATTCATTGCTATGTAACAAATTACCAAAAACCTTAGAAGCTTAAAATGCACATTTATGATCTCACAGCTTCTGTGGGTTGGGAGTCCGGGCATGGCTTACCTGGGTCCTCACAAGCTGCTGCAGTCAACATGTTGGCTAGGCCACTGTCATCGGAAGGCTTAACTGGAGAAGGATCCACTTCTGATCTCACGTGGTTGCTGGCAGGATTCAGTTCCTTGAGGTCTGTTTGACCGAGCGCCTCTGTTCCTTGCTGGCTTTTGGTCAGAGACTTGCTTCAGTCCTCTGCCGTGTAGGCCTCTCCAACATGGCAGCTTACTTCATCAAAAGCACACAAGCTATGAAGGCAAAAGAGAGAGTCTGCTAGCAAGACAGAAAGTCACAGTCTCTTATAACATAGTCACAGAAGCAATATCTGAACACCTTTGCCATATTTTATTGATTAGAAGTCAGTCACTAACTAGGTCCAGCCTTACACTGAAGGAGAGGGGATTACACAAGAGCATTAATACCAGGAGGTGGGGATAATTGGGGGCCATCTTGGGTCTGTCTGCCATAGTCTACAGATAGCTGCTTCATGGATCCTTCCAGGTGTTTTACAGCTTCATTCTGTGGGAGAGACAGGTGGAGGGGGTAGAGTGCCCTTAGTCTACCCAGACTGCGACTCTATGAAGCTTTTTGATTTGATTTCTGAACATTCAGGGTTAATTTTAGGAGTTTGTTCGTTTGTTTGTTGTTTTTGAGTTAAGCCATCTAGGACCAAGCTAGGGTTAGAATAAGCAGTGGTCAAAATTTAAATTCTCCAGGTGCCTGGGTGGCTCAGTCATTAAGTGTCTGCCTTCGGCTCAGGGCGTGATCCCGGGGTCCTGGGATGGAGCCCCACATCGGGCTCCTCCGCTGGGAGCCTGCTTCTTCCTCTCCCACTCCCCCTGCTTGTGTTCCCTCTCTTGCTGGCTGTCTCTCTCTCTGTCAAATAAATAAATAAAATATTTTTAAAAAATTTAAATTCTCATAACCATCAATCTTCTGTTTATTAAATTACAACCATGGAGAGCTCAACTTTTGTAGCCTTTTCAAAGCTGACCTTGTAAATTCCAACACATAATGACAGCTGTTTCAGCCTGTCATTGTGGCTGCTGACCAGGAGACCCCAACAGATACGTCTGGCCAGCACTGGACTTTATGAATTTCTTTCCCTTGATAGTGAATTGTTACCCACGTTTAATTTCTTTTAATGGCTTTCTAATGACTTGCCAAATCTGGCCTCTCTTTTCTCTTACTTAATGTGGCTCTTCAATACCCAGGATTCATCCCTGGAAATATGCTTGATCCTTTCTCTTTATTGAAACTCGGTATTCCTTCCTCCTCTTTAAAAGGAAGTAGGCTCTTTAAATCAAGATTCTTTGAATGTTTTTGATTGTGAACCTGTCACAGTACAAGCTTTTTGAAAATGGATCCCTAATATGGGTATATTAGTGTATATGTAACTACTACTACTGAACTCATGTTGTGTACATTATCAAACATACATGAAAATAGGAAATTCAAAAAGAATTAAAAAATAGATAAAAATATGAGGCGCCCAGGTGGCTCAGTCATTAAACGTCTGCCTTCGGCTCAGGGCATGATCCTGGTGTTATGGGATCGAGCCCCGCCTCAGGCTCCTCCACTGGGAGCCTGCTTCTTCCTCTCCCACTCCCCCTGCTTGTGTTCCCTCTCTCTCTGGCTGTCTCTCTCTCTGTCAAATAAATAAATACAATCTTATAAAAAAATAGATAAAGATGTGAGTTCTAATATTTTGCTTTCTACTGTCCAAAGGGGTGCTACTGGGCATTGATGTATCAGGGGCCGTGAGCGGACAGATACCTTAAATACTCACCACCGAATAGATCTGCACACATTATTTCTTTTCTCAGTCTCTTCCCAAATCCAGCTGCTCTGTCTAGACTCTAGCATATTCCCCAGTGTGTGTCAGGACCAATAATAGGAGCTGCCCATTAGAATTACTTTTCCTTGGTAGAAGATGGAACTGTGGCCAACTCCAGGATGCTTGTGGGGTAGGAGAGGTCTGCCTGCAATGCCCAGTCTCTCCCTTGTGAGGTAACCAGCCTCTGTTCCTCATTCTCTTTCCGTAGCTTGCTCCCATCATAGACTAACCAAGTATCCTCTGGGTTCCCTCAGAGGCAGACTCTGAGACAAGCATTTGAGGGCAAGGAAGGCGAAGGCAAACCCAGTAGGGAAATGGGGAAGTGAGAAAGGAAGGAGAGACAGCCAAGACAGCCAAGAAAGAGTAAGTCCAGCCTGTAGGGATGGAGAGGCTTCCATTTTTCAGTCATAGCAGATGCGCACTTTTCTCTACCCACTTGTACATCTACTTGCGGTATTATAATTAGGAAGTCAGTGCTTTCTGATTTTTGTCTTAACCTCTCCCATTTCACATCCTTGTTAAGCACCGTGAAACACGCATTATCTACAAGAACACCCTCTTTTCTCCCTCACCTCTTTTCTTTTCAGTAAACTTCTAACTTCTGGCTGCTCAATCATCAGGTCTCGGGCGGGGCATCACTTCTTTTTTTTTTCTTTCCTTTTTCTTTAACTAAGCCTGATGCCCAACAGAGGGCTTGCCCTCACAACCCTGAGATCAAGAGTTAGCCTCTCTGCTCTACCCACTGAGCCTGCCAGGCACCCCAGCAGCACCTCATTTAGAAAGACTTCCTTGGGGCGCCTGGGTGGCACAGCGGTTGGGCATCTGCCTTCGGCTCAGGGCGTGATCCTGGCGTTGTGGGATCGAGCCCCACATCAGGCTCTTCTGCGATGAGCCTGCTTCTTCCTCTCCCACTCCCCCTGCTTGTGTTCCCTCTCTCGCTGGCTGTCTCTATCTCTGTCGAATAAATAAAAAAAATAAAAATAAAAATAAAAATAAAAAAAATTTAGAAAGACTTCCTTCCTCCCCCTTTCTGGGATGGGGCTCTTTCTCTGCGCCCCGTCCCTGTCCTATTAGAGATCCTATCATACCGTATTGCTTTTATTTATTCACGTTATAAATATCTATTATGTGCCTGGCACTGTGTTAGGTACCTGGAGTTTATATTCCAATAGGAGAGAAAGATTTTAATTTGTGATTTCATTTTAATTTCTTATTTACCTATGTGTTTGCCCCACCTAATCATGTCCATTTTGTTGACCCTTTATGTCCCTGTCCTTCTGCGGTGCCTGCCACGTAGAGGGGCTCAGAGTGTTGTGTTGAATTGTGTCAAAGAGCACAAGCCACCTTAGTTCAGGATGACTTGGTATTGCCATGGCCTTTTCCAGCTTTTCCTGTTGGCTGTTTTCATACAATGATGTGCCCACTGAGAGAGACATTGACCTTGACTGTTCAGGGCACAAGTCTGTTAACAAGTGAGTTTAAAACTGTGAACGTTACTTTGCCAATTACTTTTTCTGTTTTCAGGCTGGGAGAACACATCCCTGCTCAGCTGGAGGAAAGTCAGAGAGCATCTGAGAAGAGGCTGGGACCTTCATTTTGCAAACACATAAGGTGCTGACCGAGGCAGTATAGTGTAAGGACCATAAGTAGGGGTTCGCGAGTCAAAGTGCCTGGGTTCAAATCCCAGATCTGCCACTCATTTGCTATTTGACTTTGGGCTCCAGGTCCTAAAGTGTAAATAGGGACGATAATAATAGTATATGCCCAATAGGATGGTGTGTAGGTTAAATAAGATGAACACATATAAAATTAACAAGTGCCTAGAACCTCGTACATGCTCAATAAATGTTATCGTTGTTATGATTTATTCACATCCGTCAGTGCTAGTTCATTCAGCAGTTGGAGGCTGGCTGTAAGACTCTTAGTGGTGCTCAGAGTCACACTTCAGCATTCTTCATACTATGGAAAAAAATATGGTGAAAGTCTTCATTTTAAGCAAATTCTAAGTTTTAGATAGATAGGTCACATAAGGGGTACACTAATGCAATTCATGGTCCAGAGGCCGACCATTAAAATAACCACCTAAATCACAAGTTCCTTCCCCCCTTTCCTTTCTGTGATGAAACAAATATTTGCTGAGTACCTCTTATGCATTTGGTGCCGGGGATGCCAGGAGGAATGAAATGGACCCTGTCGTTTCAAGATTTCACATGTAAGAGGACAAATTACAGCTCACTTTGGGCAGCTCTTTAATTGGACACGCACATGGCTTTGAGAGCCAGAAGACAGAGTGCCCAGCTCCCCTTTGGCGATTTAGGAAAGGCTTCACGCAGAGGAGGTGACATTTGAACAACCGTATCTAGACACAGCCATCATTTAACCACTGTGGATTGAATAGGCATTTGGCCGGAAACACATCCATAGAGCGACATTGTCCACTATTTGTTGGAGAGCCTGGGTAATGACGCTATCATTTACAAAGCATATGGCAGCCTCATCAGGTCCTAGTCTTGGAGTCCCTGCCATGGAAAGCTATACGGTTGTACTGCCTCATAATGAGGCCCTCTGATAATATTTAATATGCTAATAGGAGTACAGAAGCCCTCAGCTGCCTTTCCAGTTATTTTTAAAGTGACTCCATTAGAGTAAATAGCAAACTAGGTAACCGCTTCCCTGGATCGCCTATGGCTCTCAAGTGCAGAAAGGAATCGGCTAAAGAGCAGCTTGGGTGGGGTTATGAAATGATTTTGGCCTGAGTCCTGTAAATGCTAGCTTGCGATGCCGAAGGCCAGGAAGCTTAGAAACAGATGCTGGGGAACCAGCCAGGCAGGACTGGGGAGGAGAATCGCTGTGGGTGCAGCTGCAGTCAGTTTGAGCCTGTGGGAGCAAGATCACCCCGGATGGCCTCAAAAGATGCCGGAACTGTGGCTGGCGGCCCCCGTCCTGTATCGGCGCCTCATTTCCCCAATGTGTCTCCCTCCTCTTCCTTCCCAAACTCAGCAAAATTACGGGTCAACTCTCAGTTTCTTTTCTGCTGTGGAAGAGAGGTGACTCTCTCTCTCACACAGATGGGTTCTCCATCATGCAGCTAAAAGAGCTAGAGGAATAGAACTGTCGGGCAGACGAATTTGCAGCACTGCACCCAGGCCTGCTCCCTTCGACCCATGCCTCTTCAAGTCCCAGGGAGGAACGTGTAGCGTTCCCATGTCTCTTAGTCATACCCAGGTGGCTGCAGTGTTGCCTAAAAATCAGCCTCGGTGGACGTAAGAGTTAGCCACTGCATGCTCTTCTGCCCTTGCTTAGTAAAATTCATCATGTGTTTTGTATTGATGCAGATTATTTATGCCAACAGGCCTGGCCCTGCCTGTCCAGGGCCGGGTCCCCTTAAAAGCAGTCATGTGACCGCAGCCCATTACTTGAGTGTGTCCTTTGATCTCCCAGCCGAGCCCGGGGAACAGGGCAGGGTTGGGGCAGACAGCTGCGGCTCCCAGGCCAACCCGGCCTCTCCCCGATCTGTGACTCTGGGCTCGCCTTCCAGGCTGACAGGCAAAGCAGCCGTGGCCTGTTCGAGTTATTTCTTTGTGTGTGTGCATGTGTATTTATTTCTTGATTTATTTAAGTGAGAGTTCTCCCTGCAGAGAGCTGCAAAGATGTGAGATGTGGAGTGTGTGCAAGCCTGCGTGTGTGCGCGCGTGTCTGTGTGTGTGTGTGGGTGGGTGTGGGTGGGTGCTCGAGAGAGAGCTGGAATTGTACCTCTTTTCTTGCAGACCTCTGCATCCCTCACAGAGAAGGTTATTTTCTTGTTTTTGTGTCTCTCGAAACACCTGGGGTGAGGAAAAACCTCCGCATTGGCCAAGCAGAAGAAAGAGGTAATACGTTTGTTTGTTCTTAGGTATTTCGAGCAAGCAGAAGCCTGCATTATAAACATCTATTGTGTAGCCATGGGACAGGAAACGTTCAGGCCTTAGAGTTTATTTTATTGCTTTGCAATTTCTTGGAGTGATTTTTTTCTCAAAGATTTTGATTCCAAATCAGTTGTCCCCATCTTAAAAAGGTGTACAGATGACTTTGCAATTTGAAGTGTTGCAACCTATTTCAAAGGAACTTGATATTTGGAAAAACTCTGTGGTCACTTGGGTGAGAACTAGAAATGAGGGAAGAGATAGTCTGAGAAACACTTCTAGGCCCTTCATGGGGGCATTCCCCAAAGCCTACAACACAACTTCATGTTCAGAAATCTTCCTGTAACTCCCTTGGCCTCTTGCTATCTCAGAGGATCGCTGGGTTTCCATCTCTCTGTAGGAAGGGAAACCGAATTCCTTGCAATGTTCGAGAATTCTCTTTAGTGATTTAGTGCTTCAGATTGGATCTGAAACCAAGGTGTAGCTAACCATTTGGTGGACATTTTTGTTCTTTAACCATTGAACAGAATGGGTCTTCGGTGCTGCCACTAGTTAGCTGTGCCACGGACTGCCATATTTAATTTCTGAGTCTCAGTTCTTCATCTGTAATATGGGAGTGATGGTGCCACCTTAAGAGTTGCCGTGAAGATTAACTGGAGTAAGAGAAATATAAAGCACCCACTGTGCTGGGTAAACAGTAGTCCCTTAATAAATAGTAGCGATTTAAGTTATTATGATTATTGCTGGCATAACATTCTTTTAGATCTTAGTGCTCTCAGAGGAAGAGAGTTCATTTCTTATGAATCTACAATTACCCCAGAAGGAGTAGACACCCAAGGGTTTTAGTCTCTGGAGGTCCCAGACCATGCATTCTGAAGGAAGAGATCTGAGCAAACACAGTCTCGTTTCAGCCCTTCTGCCATGGTGGGCACCCACCCGTGCATGGCCCCTCCTGATTCATTCAGCTAAGAAGAATTGCTTTTTGTTCAAGCTGTTTTTTTCCACCACTGAGCTCCTCAGTAGTCCTTAGTACAAGCCTATAAGGTATGCATTATTATTCCTATTAAGAGAAAACTGAGGTGCAGAGGAATTAATGTTAATTAGCTAATTAGCTAATTAATTTTTATTTATTTATTTAAGTAGTCTCCACACCCAACGTGGGGCTTGAACGCACCACCCTGAGATCAAGATCACATGCTCTATTGACTTGAGCCAGCCAGATACCCCCAGTTTGTTTGACTTCTAAACCTCACGCTCTACTAAGCCATCATTAGGCCGTTAGGAACAATAGATGCTCTGAGATGCTTTACCTCAAAAGGGTCCCCTGCTGGGCTGTTTGGGAAACAGGGGACACTCTGGCTCTTTCTTAGAGATTCCTATTAGAGATACATATTAACATGTTGAAGGCTCTGAGGAATCTTGCAGTCAAGAAATCTGTTTAATCCTACTTCTCCTCAACTTATTCGATTGTGGGACTTTTTTTTGCCTTATTCCTAAAATCATAAAGCACGGAGAACTACTCTTCCACAAACATATTTTGGAAAACCTGGCACCAGGCCAAGCCGCCTCTGGATGACCATCCTATCTGATACAACAACAGATACCTTCAGACACCTTCTGGAGGTCCTTGTAGGTTCCTCCCTCTTCTTATCCTTTCATCTGATCAGACCTGGGAAGAGTCACTGAGTTGGTCTCACAGACTCCCCTTACTCATTTAAGACCTCAGGCACAAGGATATGAACAAGGAAATGCTCCAGTGTTCTACTGGAAAGGTAGTGGTGGAAGGGGCCTCTCTAGCGCCATCTGCCAGGGACTCCTCTATCCCACTCTGCACCCCTTAATTATCCTTAGGCCCCCATCGACATCAGTCTACAGAACGCCTGTTTTGATGAACACCAAAGAGAATGCAGCAGGGTGAGCCTGAAGAGGTATCTGTCCTTTGTGTTCATGTCTCCACAGTGCAAGGGGGAGGATTTAGACCGGCCTACTTAACTCCCACTTTGGAGGGTGGGAGTGCGGTGCCAGTTGAATGACTTTGGGTTCTGGATTTGGGTTCCTCAGGGCCAGAGCTAGAGTAGGAATTTCTCGTAAAAGGCAGCATCTCTGAGAAAGGCTGAGTTTTTAGCATGGGAAACCACACAGTTCACATCTAGAATGCCAGAGACAGAATCAAGGTCCACGTAGCTGAGCAGAGGTGTGGGAGTTCAATAAGAACGTACTCCGGAATAAAATAAAAAATGAATAACAACAACTCGGGGAGCCTGGGCTAGCATTTGGAGGCTGCTTGATGGCGGAGGTTGGGTGGGCTCCAAGGGCCATCATCTGTTCTTTCCATGTGTTTTCACCTCGGGAAATGAAAAGTGGTCGGGATGAAAAGAGCCGGACCTCAAACAGTTCGTCCCTTCAGTTACCCACCCCGGCCCCTCATACAGTGAAAGCCTTCCAGCAGAAACCTTAGAAGCCTTTTCTTTTTCAGATTGTGAGTGCCAATGATGAGTCACTGTTTCGTGTTCGTGCTTTAAAACCGTCCTCGGTATATAAATATTGGTAGGGGCAGTCGCACTGGGCAAGATTCAAGCTGTTTTTTGCCAAGATCCACCTTTTCAGAGTACATGTCAATGAGTACGGCATCTTTGGGTCTTTGCGAACACTGCAGAAGCTCCCCGCCTCTTGAGCCAGAGGATCCCTTTCAGGCCCTAGGGAATTATTTCTCCAGAGACTTCTTTGGCACATTAAGTGCTTTTCTAATGCTGACAGAGGGCTGAAAATGGAAGGAGCTTTGATTTTTCTCAATAATGGAAAATCCCCAAATCATTTTTATCAGCTTTAGAGCCAGCTAGAGATGGCCTCAAAGATACATACGCTGCTTAAAAACTTGTTTTCCTCTCTGCCTTTAAGTGGATGACGGCAGTCTACTTTGGGCAGTGTGTGGGAGCATGAAGTGGTGCCTGGCCTTACCCAGCTCTTGTTTTGGTGAGCCTCAAAATGAGCTCTTTTTGGTCTGTTTCTTTTACCTCTTACCTGAAGGAGAAAAACAGTTTAAGAATAACTTGCTTAATACTTAGTAATGTCAAAATGTCAATAGCAGATCTTTTCCTAATAACCAAAGAATTCTAGAACGATTCTCAGTTTTTCTCCATCATGATTTTCAAATCTTTGATAATGAATGTGTAAGTGCTACCCATTTTCTGGTTTAGTAAAGGGCTTTTGTATAATCAAATAGCATGTATCTGGCACCGAGTCATGGACTAATACTGACTAATAGAAAGACTCTCTCTAGCAGACTCTGTGCTGAGCGTGGAGCCTGACACAGGGCTCGACCCCACAACCCCGAGATCATGACCTGAGCTGAAATCAAGAGTCGGATGTTCAACCGACTGAGCCACCCAGGCACCCCAGCAATTAATTTTTTAAGAGACTCTGGCTGGGGCGCCTGGATGGCTCAGTGGGTTAAGTGTCTGCCTTTGGCTCAGGTCATGATCTCAGGGTCCTGGAATTGAGCCCCTCGTTGGGCTCCCTGCTCAACGGGGAGCCTGCTTCTCCCTCTCCCTCTGTTCCTCGACCCCCCCATCCCCCCACTCATTCTATCTCTCTCTCTTGCTCTCTCTCTCAAACAAATAAATAAAATCTTAGAAAGAAAACAAAGGACCCTGGCTTAGAAAGCTCTGTTAATGCATTTAGCATTTATCAAACACCTGCTGTGTGAAAGGTACTGTGTAGATGCCAGAGATTCAAGGAGTATTTAGAAAGAAAGATACCCATGGAGCTTACAGTCTAACAGAAACATACTCAAGTTTGATGCTTTTTAGTTCCTAGTGAATTTTTTATATGGAATTTTGTTTGTAGTGTAATGAACTGAGGGGTGGCTGAGAACCAAATGCCTTTGGAGAGATATTGCTTTATTTATTTATTTTTTCTGGAAAAAGAAAATCAAGATTGTAATGTCTCACTTCTTCTTGTTGAATCAGTGTTGTCTACTCAGTGCCCAACTCTTCTATATTCACAAAAAGGGGTAGGAAAAGTAACATCAAGATGAAAGTGAAGCCCAAAGGAGATATGGAGAACAGTGTTTCTCCACTTGAGATCTGGGAGCGCCTGTGTCAAAGTCCCCTGAAGGCTGCATTCTACCTGCAGATTCCCAGACCCTCCAGACTGAGTATTGGTGGTAAAGCCTGAGCGTCTTCATTTTGTAATAACCTCCTCTGGTGAGCCTTGTGATACTTATGTCAGAGAGCACTGATCTAGGCACGTGGAGAAGGTCACCAGCACGAGGTGAACTACTTCAAAGGGTGATGAAGGACCCCGGCCGATGTGTTCTCAGAGGTGCTACAGATAACCTATAAGAAATTTCTGAGTATGGGGGCTCCTGGGTGGCTCAGTCAATTGAGCGTCCGACTAGGTTTTGCCTCAGGTAGTGATCTCGGGGTCATGAGATGGGGCCCCCATCTGCTCCATGCTCCGTGCAGAGATTCTCTCTCTCCCTCTCCCTCTGCCCCTCCCCCCTCCTTCTCTCTCTCTCCCTCTCTCTGTCTCTAAATAAATGGATAAAATCTTTAAAAAAAAAAAGACATTTCTGAGTATAGAGAGAAGGCAGGTGATGGGTAAATACTGCCCCAACTTCAAAAATGAGAAAAGAATAGATGCCAGAAACTACTGCTTTATAAGCCTGACATGACCTTTGGAAAAATTCTGTTCCAAACAGATGGAGTCAACGCATTTAAGAGGAAAATGTGATGATCTTTAGGTGTCATCATGGATTTGCTAAAACATTGTCACTATTAAAGACTGTCAAATTTGGCTGCACATTAGAATCATCTGGGGAGTTTAAAGAAATCTTGATGCCCAACCCCCACCCGGTACCAGTTACATCAGAATCTCTGGGGATGGGACCCAGGCATCAGTCTTTTTTTAAACCCCCAGAGATTCTCATTTAATGCAGTGCTGTCTGAGCACTGGGAGTTTTAAAAGCTCCCCAGGCTGTGGTAATAGGCAACAAAGTTTGACAACCAATTTATGTATATGACATTAGGCAAGTTGCTTGACTTCCTTGCACTTTGTGTAAATTCTAGGTAATTTTAAAGGTCTCTCCCACCTTTCAACTTCTATGATTCTGTTATTAGAAGTCATGCCAAACTGATTTCCTCCTTCCTTCCCTCCTTCTGTCCTCCTCCTCTTCGTTTTCTTCTTCTGGGGGCTGGGATAGTAAAGTCGTCAAAGTATGTACCTTAATTTCACAAAAATATTTAGCAAAATTTCCCCAAGATGTCTCGTAGACAAAAGAGATGGTAGTCATGATGGGTGGATTTACCACCTAACTGAGCGAACTTGCTCAGAGTGTGAATATAATGCATCTGCAGTAACCCTGGGGAATGGGCCCGGAGTGGAATGCTACAGGGGCTGTTGTGCCCTTGGAGCTGACCTTGTTAACATTTTTTATCCAGGATGTAGGTAAGAAAGATATGAAAGAAATGCCTATCAGATTTGGAGATAACCCAATGTTTAGGAGGGTTAATTCCTACCATACATAAAAGAATCAGGTCTAGCTCTGATCAGAATATCTGTTTATTAAGGTTATTATTGTTTTAACAATCTTTCCATAATTCAAATATTTTGCTCATTTTATTTCTTCTCTTTCTTTAGTTGAGTCAAAATTTTGAGGCTAATGGAAAAACAGCCCTGCCTGGTAGGGTCCATAGTCAGTTGTCCTCTGACTCGGTTCCTATCCAGAAATGCAAATAGATTACATCAGGCTGGTTTGGAGCAATACAAAATAAAGGAAGCATCACCCCAAAAAGCCACAAAGTAGAATACTAAATTCCAATTTAACGGTTTCGGCTGATGAGTGTGAGGCTTGACCTGGGTGGGGAGGGTGTCTCAGAAACACACGGATGGCTTATTTAAAAAGGGCTTATTTAAAATGGGCCGACTGGACTCTTCATCTCAGGTCGTGAGTTCAAGCCCTCTTTGTGCATAGAGTTTACTGAAAAAAAAAAGAAAGAAAGAAAATAACACAAACAAATGAAAAGGGCACTTGGCCCCCTCCCCCAGTTGTGACACCCCTAGTCTGGGGGGAGGCCTGGAGCCTCCTTTTTCAAAACAAGCTCTCCAGCTGATTCTGAGAAATAGTGTTGAGGAACTCACTTTGATTTGAATTTTGGCAGAGTTGTTTAAATATGTTGTTTTGTCTCATAGTCCGTCTCCAATCTGTGTTTTTAAAAGCCCAGATAGATTGAATAATTTTGTGCTTACAACCCAAACAGTTAAATTACATCAGGTCCTTCATATCCCATTCCCTATATTTCAATCAGAAAACTGTACGCTCTTACATTTCCGTTTTTCTTTTCATTTTTAATGCTTTCTTTTAGACAGACCTTGATCTGACCTAGACACGGGGAAAATATAATTTATGTGTAGCGGAAAAGCAATCTGTAGCTGCTCGGGTGCTGCTGCTGTGTTTTGGAAAATGCACTCGGATTAGATTATGTCTGATCACTTTCCACATCACATGATGAACAGCAATTGAGAAGAAGGATAAAATGAGTCCTGCTGAGCAGCCCTTAGATACCTTGCTGTTAACGGGTGCTTTCCTCCCCCCTCCCTCCTGTCTTCCTCATCAGGATCTATGACTGAGGTGGATCAGCTAGGAGTGGCTCCTTGCAGCATAAAGGGAGGCACTTTTCACACTCTGTTTTGGAATGAGAAGTTAAATTCATGAGCACACTGATTTAGAAGACATGGGCTGTGGCACTTCGTGTTCAACGAAAGACAGGAAATCTGAGAAAGGTGAGTGCCAGCGGGGGTGCCTGTCTTCTTGAATGAACGGGGAGCAGAGCCAGAGTGAGCCAGTTCGCCCTCTCCCCTTTCCCGGGCAGTCACTTGCTTCTCCAGCCACCCCGTGCGCTTGTGCACAAGGCATTGTCACTTGAGCTGAAGGTTGAATATTGGCATAACACGGGAAACTACCTTTAGGAAGATGTAGCTTTGAATTTACGATGTACTATAAAGTATTATCTAAGAGAGAGCTTATGTTTGATTTGATTTCAGCTGAAAATGTACCACTATAAAAATCTCAATTTCAAACTCAGTGGCAGGGAACAAGAAAGCCTCTGTAAATTTCTCTGTTTATTCAATATGCTTATAAATAGCTATATCCATACCTATGTGGCGTTTAGCAGCATCATTGACTTTTTATTAGATTTTGTAACTCAGTGATCGGATTATTTTTTATAGCTATTCAACACAGAACTTCATGAGATTTGCCCCACGTTTTTAAACTATTCCAGGTAGAATTTGGGAAACACAAGATCATCTGCTTCCCAAAAAGTGTGTTGTTTCTAAATAGATGACATGCCCCCCACAACCCCCAAATAATTAGAGGCTTAAATATTTCCTTTGTTTTGTACTGAAGTTCTTTCTCGTACCTACTAAAATCTAGTTGCAGCTCACTTGAGTGTTTAAGGGACATAGTCTCTAAAAGCAAATAAAAATTAAAAATCTGGGATGATTATGTGAATAATTTGCTCTTAAACTCTATTCTTTTCGTATCTAGGTTATAGATAATTTTCCCAGTTTCTATTCCATGTCTTGTTTTTGGAAGTTTACTCAGGCTTAAGATGAACAGTTTAGGATGCAGAGTATTCTATACTAAATAGCATGTGATGTTTTCTCTTGGGAATCAAATGCTGTTCTGCCTGCCTCCCAGCTGACTTGTGCTGGTCAGTTAGCAAAGCTGATCTCCCACAGTAGGGACACGGGAGATGTACTAACTCTTTCAAATCTCTAAATCTTTCAAAAGCTCCAACTGAGCTAATTCCATGGTACTAATTTATTATAAGAGAGCAAAGGCAGTAATATTCTTTTTATATCTAGGACTATCCAGAGTTCTTTAAATGCAGCCAAATTTCTCAGGTTACCAAAANTACAAAAAAAAAAAAAAAAAAAAAAAGCCACACCCAACTTGTCAAAGTAAATTCTCTCTTTTTGAAATACTTCTCAACTTTTAAAATGTTGCAGGTAAATGGAAATATTATCTTAGATTTTGGGATTGGTTTTTCTTTTAGTTTACCGAGGTGAAATTCACGTAACACAAAATTAATCATTTTAAAGGGGACAATTCAGTGGCATTTGATACATTCACAAAGTTGTGTAACCACCCCTTCTAGTCTAGCTCCAAACATTTCCATCACTCCAAAGCAAAACCCCTTACCTACTAGGCAGTTTCTCCCTATTTCCCTCTCCTTCCAGCCCCTGGCAACCAGGAGTGCTGTATTCTGTCTCTGTGAATTTACCTCTTCTGGACATGTCATGTAAATGGAATCATATACAACGTAACCGCTGCCTCCTTTCACTTAGCATGGTTTTGGGGTTCATTCATGTTATAGCATCTGTCATACTTCATTCCTTTTTGAGGCTGACTAGTATTCCATTGTATGTATAGGCCACATTTTGTTTATCCGTTCATTTGGTGTTGGACGTTTGGGTTCTTTCCACCTGTTTGGCTACTGTGAATAGTGCTGCTTGAACATGAGCGCATGTGTACTTGTTTGAGTCCCTGTTTTCAGTTCTTTGAGGGTATATACCTAGGACTGAAATTGCCAGGTCGTAGGATAATTCTATGTTTAACTTTTTGAGGAAATGCCAAACTCTTTTCCTGGATCACTCTCTTTTATTGAGCTATAATTCCCAAACCACATAATTCGCCAGTTTAAAGCACATAATTCATTGGTTTTTAGTGTATTCACAGAGCTGTACAACCATCACCACTACCAATTCTAGAACATTTTCATATACCTCCCCCAAGCCATTGGCAGTGACGCCTCTACCCACCATCTCCCTAGCCCTAGGCAATCAGTTATCTACCTTCTGTCTCTATAGATTTGGGCTCTTCTGGACATTTCATATCAATGGAATCAAACCACACGGAGTCTTCTCTGTCTGACTTCTTTCATTCAGCATAATGTTTTCAAAGTTCGTGTCGTAGCGTGAATCAGAATTTCATTCCTTTTCATCGCTGGATACTATTCCATTATAGTAATATGCCATGTTGTATTCATCCATTCATCAACTGATGGACATTCAGGTTGTTTCTACCTTTTTACTGTTGTGAACAATGCTACTCTGAACATTCATGTACAAGTTATAGTGTAAACACATGTTTTTGGTGCTCTTGGGTATATACCTAGGAGTAGAATTACTGGGTCATATGGTAGCTCAATGTTTAACATTTTGAGAAACTTCCAAACTGTTTTCCCAAGTGCCTGCACCATTCTTCATTTCCACCAGCAGCGTATGATGGTTCCAATTTTTCCACATCCTTTGCAACACTTGTTATTGTCTGTCCTTTTGATCATACCCATCCTAGCAGGTGTGAAATCGTAGTTCGTTAGGGTTTTCATTTGCATTTCCCTAATGACTAATGATATTGAGCATCTTGTCATGTGTGTATTAGCCATTTGCTGATCTTTGGAAAAATGTCTACTCAGATCACCTGTCCATTTTTAATTATTTGTTTTTATATTATTTTGTTGTAAGGATTTTCCTTATATATTCCAGTTTTAAGTTCTTTATCAAATATATGATTTGCAAATGTTTTCTTTCTTTCAGTGGGCTGTCTTCTCACTTTCTTGATGGTGTCCTTTGAAGCAGAAAGGTGTTTAATTTTGTTGAAGTCCAATTTATTTATTTATTTTTTTGGTTGCTTATGCTTTTGGCATCTTGCCGAAGAATCCATTGCCAAAGTCTAGATTATTTATGGCTATGCTTTCTTCTGAAAGTTTTATATTTTTAGCTCTTACATTTAGGTTTTTGATACATTTTGAGTTAGTTTTCATATATGGTATCAGGTAGAGGAACAAATTTATAGTTTGCATGTGGATATCCAGTCATTCCAGTACCATTTGTTGAAAAGACTATTCTTTCTCCATTGAATGGTCTTGGCACTCTTGTCAAAAATCAATTGACTGTAGATATGAAGGTTTATTTCTGGACTCTGAATTTTATTCCATTGATCTATATGTTATCCTTATGCTAGTACCACACTATCTTGATTATCGTATTTTATAGAAAGTTTTGAAATTGGGAGTCCGAGTTCTTCAACTTTGTTTCTTTTTTTCAAGATTGTTTTGGCTTTCCAGGTCCTTTGTATTTCCATATGAATTTTAGGATCAATTTGTCAGTTTCTCAAAAGAAGCCATCTGGAATGTTGATGGGAGTTGCACTGAATCTGTAGATTGGTTTGGGGAGTATTGCCAGCTTAACAGTTAAATCATCTGATCTATGAACATGGAATATCTTCCCATTTGTTTAGGTCTTTAATTTCTTTCAACAATGTTTTGTAGCATTCAGAGTTTAAGACTTACACTTCTTTTGTTAAATTTACTCCAAGTATTTTCATTCTTTTTAATGCTATTATAAAATAGAATTATTTTCTTAATTTCATTTTTAGATTGCTCATTGCAAGTGTATAGAAAACAATTGATTTCTGGGGCACCTGGGTGGCACAGTCGTTAAGCGTCTGCCTTTGGCTCAGGGCGTGATCCCAGCATTCTGGGATCAAGCCCCACATCAGGCTTCTCTGCTAGGAGCCTGCTTCTTCCTCACCCACTCCCCCTGCTTGTGTTCCGTCTCTTGCTGGCTGTCTCTCTCTGTCAAATAAATAAATAAAATCTTTTTTTTTAAAAAAAGAAAAGAATAAAATTGATTTCTGTATATTGATCTTGTGTCCCAAGACTTTGGTTGATACTTTAGGATTTTCTATTTACAAACTATGTCATCTGCTAATATAGTTTTACTTCTTCCTTTCTAGTCTATGCCTTTTATTTCATTTTCTTGCATAATTATCCTGGCTAGAACCTCTCTTAGTATTGAATAGAAATTCACGAATACACATCCTTGTCTTGTTCCTGATCACAGGGAAAACATATTCAATCTTTCACCTTTAAGTATGATATTAGCTGTGGCTTTTTCCAAGATGCTCTTTATCAGGTTGAGGAAGTTCATTCCTATTCCTAGTTTATCAGTTGTTTTTTTATTAAGAAGTGGTGTTTAGGGGTGCCCAGATAGCTCAGTGAGTTGGGCATCTGCCTTTGGCTCAGGTTATGATCCCAGGGTCCTGGAATTGAGCCCTGAGGCAGGCTTCACATTCATCAGAGAGTCTGTTTCTCCCTCTCCCTCTGCCGCTCCCCCCACTCATGGGCATTCTCTCTCTCTCTCTCAAATAAATAAAATCTTAAAAAAAAAAAAGAGGTGTTTAATTTTGTCAAATGCTTTATCCGCATGTATGGAAATGATCATGTAGTTTTTGCCCTTTATTCTATGATAAGTTAATTGAATCTCAGGTGTTGAACCAACTTGGCATTCCTGGGATAAATCCCTCTTGGTCGTGGTGTATAATATTTTTTATATGTTGCTGGATTCAGTTTGTTAGAGTTTTGTTTAGGATTTTTGCATCTGTATTCATAAGAGATATTGGTCTGTAGTTTTCATGTGATGCGCTTGTGTGGTTTTTGATGTGTTTGTGTGATTTTGCTATCAGGGTAATACTAGCCTCATAGAATGAGTTGCGAAGTCTTTCTTCTCTTCTACCTTTTAGAATAAGAGTTTGTGAAGAATTGGTATTCTTTAAATGTTTGGTAGAATTCATCAGTGAAGCTGAGCATGGGCCTTTCATTGTGGGTAGTTTTTTGATTACTTACTTTTGTTATAGGTCTATTCAGATTTTCTATTTCTTCTTGATTCATTTTTAGTAGTTTGTGTCCTTCTAGGAATTTGCCTGTTTTATCTAAGCTATTTAATTTATCAGCATATACTTGTCAGAGTATTCCGTTATAGTTCTTTTTATTCTCCCATTATCTCTTATTGACTATGTCAGTTAATGTTTATAAACCTACTGAAAACTGAAGCAGTGTTATTTACTTACATTTATCCATAAAAAGTTTTTCTCATTTAGAAATATTATAAAATATAGAAAAACAGCTGGAAATAATATTCACCATTCTACTACCCAGAAACAACTGTTAACATTTTGGTAATTTTTTTGGTATAATATAGATTTCTAATCATCCTAAATATTAATTTCTTGTAGCCTCGCTTTTGGCACTAAGACATTATTATATAAACATTTCTCAAGTTGTTATAAATGCTTTGTAAACAGCATTTTAACCATTACTAAACATTTTACTTCATGGATAGACCTTTATAGTCTTAATTATTCCTCTAATATTGAACTTTTTTTTTTTTTTTTTTACTAATATAGACAATACTTGGGAGAATTTCTTTGTGTAGTTTTTTCCTTACTTTGGATTATTCCCATATTCAGGTGATTAGACATGAACTTATTGTGTCAAGGGTTATGAATGTTTTGAAAGATCTTGATAGAAAAATAATAGTTTCTATTTCCTGATTACTAACTATATTCTAGGGAGTGTTCAAAAATATCCTACATACTTTTTATTTAATCCTTGCAGTAAACCTGAGTAAAGTGTTATTCCTTTTCTGTATAATTGAAGATCATGCTCAGAGAGGTAAGTACTTATCAAGGTCGTATTAGTAACCACTGCCAGAGTGGGGATTTGAACCCAAGGAGTTCTGAGTACAGTGTTGTGTTTTTTTTGTTTTTTGTTTTTTGTTTTGCCAACAACCATTACACCCTTTTACAGTGCCTCCCAATGTTGCTGGTCTTGGAAACTTCAGTTAAATTTACTTATATAAAGTACCTTTTATTTGCATAGTGCTTTCACAGTTGTTACAGGCCCTTTCATATACATTTGATCTTCACATCCTGTGAAGGATTGTTCTCAATTTGTAAACAAGGAAATGGAGGCTTTGAGAGGCAAAGTGATTTGCTTAAGGATGCATAGCTGGTAAGTGGCAGAGCCTGGGTTAGGGCTTGCTCTCTGTTTCTCATGGTCTGACTGGTGTGAAGGGCTTCCCCCCCACTTTGGTCGTTCAGCCCCAATACAAAACTCTGCCTCTAGAGTATCATGGTATTTTTTTTAAAAATATTTATTTATTTATTTATTTGAGAGAGAGAGAGAGAGCACGCGCAAGCCAACAGGGGGAGGGGTAGAAGGAGACCGAGAGAGAGTCCTCAAATAGACACCCCACTGAGTATGGAGCGGGGCTCAGTCCCAGGACCCTGAGATCATGACCTGAGCAGAAACCAAGAGTTGGATGCTTAACTGACTGAGCTACCCAGGTGCCCCTATCATGGCATTTTTAAGAAAAGTAGCCTACATATAAAATTGAGGCTATCCCCTTCTTGTGGGCTATCTACTTTCATGTAGAGAAGTAGCATCTATATTGTGTTATTATTGTTATTTTTGCTTCTTTTTTGATATGCCACAGGGAAGAGAAAAATAATAGATATCATTTATATTGCATGCCTATTATATTCGTTATTTCTGTTTCTCTGGAAAGCTCTTGGAGGAAGCTCTGGGGCACCTGGATGGCTCAGTTGGTTAAAGGTTTGACTCTTGGTTTCAGCTCAGGTTATGATCTCAGGGTCCTGAGATTGAGTCCTATGTTGTTGGGCTCCACACTCAGTGGGGTGTCTGTCTGTCCCTCTCCCTCCCCCCACTTACGCACTGTCTCTTAAATAAATAAATAAAATCTTTAAAAAAAAAAGACTCTTGGAGGAAGCTTTGATTAGTCTCCTTTTCTAGATGAGGAAACTGAGACTTAAATTAAAGAACTGCCCAAAGTCATGTTGACCTGGATTAGAACTGGCTCTGACAGATTCCAAAGTCTATGCTCTTTTTGATATGCTGCCCTGACTTGTAAAATTGGAATTTATCCAAAAATAGAAATTAAACATTGTAATTTCATTCTCCTGAACTTCACTTTATACTTAAAATTTTATAGTGATGTATTTTGAATTAATAATCTATTGCACTTTTTTTTCCCCATGGAGAATTTTGAGAACATGATGATATATTTTCTTTTATTTCTTCCCTTGAGACCATTTAGAAATGCATTTATTCATTTTCCCTAAGTGCTGAGGAGTCTACAAAGGCTTTTGGCTTTGGAGTTAGATGCTTTAAGCTATGAGAAATGGAAATTTTCTCTAATGGAGATTGTTCTTTAAAAAAAAATTTGTTCTTTATTTTTACTTAAAAGTTTAAAAATACTAACTAGTAAACCAAATATTTCTTTAATTCCTGGAATAACATCTAGTTCATTTAGTTGTTTAAAAATCTAATGATTAAGCCATTCACAGGGGCCTGAGAGATCCCCTCCTTCCATCCTCAGCCCCATATCCCCACTTCCTCAGTCCCAAAGTTAAGTCCTTTACAATGCTGTTATCTTAAATTTGGTACCTTCATGGAAAAACAATGAATGCCATTGTTTCCTTTATCTTTGTTGTTCTTGGAAAAGTTTTGTGAAACTTCAGAGGGGTGCTTGCCTTTCTTGTTATTGTTGGAGGATTTTCCTTTATAATTGCCATCAAGCAATCTTTACTGGCATTGTGGGGTATAGCAGAAATCCCTGAGTTGGGATCTCCCTCATTTTCCTCCTCAGTGAAATGGAACATCAGATAAGATGTTCTTTAACATTCTTGCCACTCAAAAGCCTATCAGAATGCTCTATAGCTGCCAGTGCATGTGGAGAGGTGGGGGACCTTGATTTCCCCCTTCTACTTCTCTTGCTCCCTTCCTCAGCTGTTATCCCATTAATGTTCCTTTTTTTTTTTTCTTTTTTAAAGAGAGAGAGGGAGAGCACTGCTAGCAGGGTGGGGAATGGGAAAAGGGGCAGAGGGAGAGAGAGAATCTTAAGGAGGCTCCCTGCCCAGTGCAGAGCCTGATGTAGGTCTCAACACGGGGCTCGACCTCACAACCCTGAGATCATAACCTGAAGTCGGTCACTTAACCGACTGAGCCACTCAAGTGCCCCACCCTGTTAACATTCTAACACGCTCAAGTGTCTTTCCTCTTTTTTCCTTTTCTTTTGGTTTGGATACATTTTTTTCCTCATGCCATTCTGTTTTGCTTTAACCCCAACTTCTTATTTTTAAAAATTGCAAACCTACAGAGAGAAGATGAAAGAAGAATACAGCAAACACTCAACATCCTCTTCGCCGAGATTCACCACTTTGTTAACATTTTACCATTTTCTTTCTCCCTCTCTCCTCTATCTCCCTCTCCATTTGAAAGTAAGTTGTAGACAGGATGATATTACCCTCCATATACTTCAGTGTGAGTGTCCTAAAAAGAAGGATATTCTTTTATATAACTAAAATACTATATCACTGAAAAGAATTCAGCATTGGTGGATTAATACTAACAGAGTTCATATTCAGAACTTTCCTTTTGTCCAAAATGGCCCTTTGTAACTGTTTTTCCTTCCCTTTGGAAAAAAAAGCTTTCCCTTACCCTCTTCTTCCCTCCAGTTACTCTCCTTCCTCTCAGAGCTTCCTGTTGAAAGGGGCGCTCATACTATTGTCTCCTACTTTTTCTGTTCCATCCCATGGAAAATGATTTTGACAAGCTCTTGAATGACCTTGGAGTCCAGTGGACCATTTTCAGTTCTTATTTTGCTTGGCTTCCTGGTAGTACTTGGCACTCTGCACACACCCCTCTTAAAATACTAATGGCCCTTGGCTTCAGTGACAGCACATTCTCCTGGTTTTCCTTGTGTCTCTGAACCGTTTATAAGGGCTCCACTTTCTCCCAAGTTCTAAATATTAGGATTCTTCTGGGTTCCTCTTAGTCCTTTTATTTTGTCACTCTAATGCTCTCCTTGGGTGACTTTACTCTGATGGCTTTAATTATCATCTGTACATCAAAACTGCCAAACCTTTATTTTGGGCCCATATCATATATTATATTCCTGGTTTGTTGGCATCAGTTGAGAATCATTTTCTTTTCTTTTTTAATTCTGGTATTATTAACATACAGTGTTATATTAGTTTCAGGTGTACAATATATGGTGATTCAACAATTCTGTATACTACTTAGTGCTCATCATGATAAGAATAGTCTTAGGGAATCATATTATATTATATTATATTTTTAAAAGATTTTACTTAATTCAGAGAGAGAGCGCAGGGGACGGGGAGAAGCAGAGGGACAGGGACTAGTAGACACTGTGCTGAGCACAAAACCTGATGTGGGGCTCAATCCCACAACCCTGGGATCATGACCTGAGCCAAAATCAGATGATCAACTGACTGAGCCACCCCGGTACCCTGGGAATCATTTTAAATGAGTACTTTTCTTTTTTAAAATTGTTTATTTATTTAAGTAATCTCTATAACCAACATGGAGCTCGAACTTGTGACCCTGAAATCCAAAGTCCCATGCTCCTCTGCCTGAGCCAGCCAGGCTCCCCAAGAGTACTTTTCTTTGTAAAAGGAGACCACTTTCTTCATCTGAAATTAGGATCCCTCTCAATAGTAATTTGTAGTTAATCATTCACTTTTTGATATGTTAATGTGTTGGCCCTGAGGTTTACATAGGATTGTAGTCCCTTCTACAAACACATTTGTTGCCTGTCTGAAACAGGCACACAAAAAATGAAACATCTTTTTTATTCTTTATACCCATTAAATGCATCTTCATATTTTTCTTTATTTGCTGTGTGACTAATCTGCTTCTGCTTTAGAAATGTTACGTATTATGAAACTCCGCCATGGACTGTTTAGATATCCATTCTAGAACCATGAGTCTTTAGGTGGTAGAAAGTATTGCTGAAAGGATATGAAGTCCCACCTCCCCATTTAAATGCTCTTTGCCAGCTTCCAGCCTTGACTAGACAATTCACAAAGAAGCCAGCTTTTAGTTGGATCCCGTTAATTGTTAGAAAATCCTGTTACAAAGAGACATATTTCAACGGAGTCTAAGAAAGGGCATTACCTCAGCCCCAATTGCCAGTTATTTCCCGTAATCAGAACACTTTTCTTAGATGATTATGGCTTTATATGGCATTATCTTTTTTAGCAGCTGCAAAAGACAAAATTTAATGCTGATCATATCTGACCTTGGGTGAATGAATGTGGCAATAGAACTCAGATTAGTAATTAATAACAAGGGAGACATAAAACAGAATTGCAGTCAAGACATTTAATTTTTTTAAATTCTGAGTGGGGATTAAAGGTCATTATTGAATTGTTGAATAGAACATATTTCCTATGAGAAAATATTTTAATAATTTAAAATGCTAGTAATACTTTTACATAGCTAAATTTCTTACATACTTAAAAATATAATAGTTTTTAAAAATTGAGATCTTCCTGAGGATGATTCTTCTAGAAAATTGGCAGAAATTCGTAAGGCAGAGAGGTCACAGTTAATTGTAAACTGTTGTTTTCCTGATTTCACTGATTTAGCTTATTAGTTCGGTGTTGTATAGATAAAGCTTCATATTTTCTTGAACTATGGTGTAGCCAAGGATTTCAGTTCTTAGGGAAACTTCCGTAAGATGGGCTTTATGTAGTCTTTGTCTTGTTCCATTGCCCTGTTGAATAAAAGAAGGCTTTAAATGGGGCATTTAAAAATCTGAATCCTAATAAATGTAGAGAAAGAGTTAGAAAATCATTCTTTTTTTTTTTTTTAAAGATTTTATTTATTTGACAGAGATAGAGACAGCCAGCGAGAGAGGGAACACAAGCAGGGGGAGTGGGAGAGGAAGAAGCAGGCTCCCAGCGGAGGAGCCTGATGTGGGGCTCGATCCCATAACACCGGGATCACGCCCTGAGCCGAAGGCAGACGCTTAACCGCTGTGCCACCCAGGAGCCCCAGAAAATCATTCTTTTGCAACTACTGTCAAAAGAATTTATTTGGGCAAAAACTATCCATGGATGTTTTGGAGAACAGAATATATACAGAGTCCTAAAGCATGTTCCTACAAATTGTTTATTAATCTTAAAGAGGAAGCAAATATGTCTACAGTAGAGAATTTTAGGTAGACACTATGGGGCGACCTGATCGGGTAGAGGCCTGCGGCGTGGGTGGTGAAAGAATTCATCCAAAGCAGAACAAAGGAGACAGAGGTTTATTGGATACACGAAAAGGGGGCAGCGGGCAGGGCAGCAGAGGAGGGACTGTCTGCCAAGAGGTAGTGATGAGGGGTTGTAGTTAAGGGGGGGACGGTGAGGAGATATGGGAACATATGGAATTTTACTTTTTTGGTACCCGTGCCTGGTTATAGGTAACCCATTGGTCAGCTAGGGCCTATGGTTATTTCGAAGTGGGTTGCCTAATGAGCCAGTTTGCATTCATCCTGGTGGTTGCTTGTGGGCCCTTTTAACCTTACTCAGGTTCCCATTGCTCAAGCCCTCTGCCCAAAAGTGGCCTCTACAGACACCACCTTAACCAAATAATCTAAGTTCATGTCAGCAACGAGACAAATGAACATCGTGTGCATCCTGATATAACACACTTGAGAAAGACACACTATTTGTCCCTGCCAAAGTATGTAGCCTGAATCAAATCACGGGGAAGTAGCTGATAGACCCAAATTGAGGGATATTTTAAATAATTAGCCTGTACTCTTCAAAAATTTCAGTGTCGATAAAGAGAAAGAAAGGCTAAAGAATTGTTCTAGAATAAAGGGGACTGAAGAAATGATGTTGTTATGTGTGGAGAGAGAGAGTAGGAGAACGCATATGTGACAAAATATTAACGACTGTACTATCCTTACCTTTCCCCATATGTCTGAAAATGTTTCAGAATAAAAAGGTAAGAATATCCCAGCTCTGTACAACCTGGGCTCTGTTCGCCACGTCTGCGGTGGCTGCAGCCTAGGGTTCTGCCCTTTGGGAGGGCCATTTATTAGCTCTTCCTTGTTTCTGCCTTCTTCCACCTTCCCCAGCCACCACAGACCCTGTGTACCACCTGCTGACATCAGCTTGAGCGGCTTCACTGTACCCATGAACAACCGCACATGCGCTGGGGTCTCAGTTCCTTGACCTCCTAAGCCCCAGCATCCCCTTATTCACTCTACTTGAGCTACTCACTCCCATTTCCTGGCCCCTGTGGCCACTTGGATCAGCTCTGGCTCTGCAGTCTTTATGATTATTATCCCATTTTCTGATCTCTTGATCTTCATTGAAACCTCTGGACCTTAGCCTCTTCCCATGTGTGTCTGTCTCCCAGCCCCCTCTTGTCTTCCCTTTCTTCCCCATCCATCTCTCCCCATCTTCTATTGGCTATCACTGGAGCCAGTTAACAGATCATACACAGTAATCATACTTCAGTCAATTTAAAAGAGAAGTAATGGGTGAAGTGTTTAATGTTCCTAGACCACTTGCTAGCAAACTTTGCTACAATACCTTGATGGGAAAGCCAAGGGTATTAGTGACTTGACTTGGATTTTTCTACAGGGATGATTCAGATTTTTTTTTTAATAGCCTTTAGAATTTGTCCTCTTTGTCCAGAAGCTTCTGATTTGGGTGTTCACAGGTACATGTCCTGTTTTGTCCTTTGCATTATTACTTTCAGCTTTGCTATGTGCAATAATAGGTAGGCTGCTGCTATGGCCTTAAAAAAAAATAGAAGGATAAATTAGAGTATTTTATAACTGGAGAGAATCTTAAAGATCACACAATTCCAACTTTACATTGTTCACATGAGATACTGAGGACCAGAGAGGTTAAACAATCTGCCCAAGGTTACACGGTTGGCATCTGGTTGAGTCAGAATCAAAATGGAAGTCTCTAGATTACAAATTCAGAACTTATTTTTATTATCCCATATGGATGGGTTGCTGGGTGGGTGAGTAGATGAGTAAATAAAAAGTCAAAGAAATGACCTCTAATTCTTGCCGCACTCTGACTAGAACACCAGAGGTTTCCAAGAATGATCCAACTATGATTTCTTTCGTCATTTAGGGAAAGTGATAGTTTTGTTTAAGAGGCCTGTCAGTGTTTGGAGTCTGGGCCTCGTACTTTACTTTCACTTACCTCTTGTTTAAGAAAAATGCTTTGCAGGGGCGCCTGGGTGGCTCAGACAGTTAAGCTTCTGACTCTTGGTTTAGGCTCAGATCATGATCTCAGGGTTGTGAGATCAAGCCCCACATTGGGCTCCACACTCAACACGGAGTCTACTTGAGATTCTCTCCCTTTTTCTTTGCCCCTCCCTCTGCTCTCTCTCTCTCTCTCTCTCAAATAAATAAATAAATAAAATCTTAAAAAGAAAAATGCTTTCCAGGGACAAGCATGCTGTGTTGCGTGCTTGCTGTACAGGGCTGCCACAGTTTGTGGATGAGCGAGCCTCCTGGGTTCTTGTCTTGCTTGCTGCCCAAGAAGCAGACTTTGTGACCATCTCATGTCCACTGGGCATGTGCTTTGAGCTGTTTTTCCAGTGAAGTTGGAAGTATCACTGTGACAGTCACACACTGTAGCAGATGGCAGATACAGAATAGCTGTAAACAAAAATAGCAAGGAAAACTGTGGTCCCGGAGCTGAGCCAGACTATTCTCATCATGCTTTGAAGAGCTAAGGTAATAGAAGTTTCTCCCCCTTGTTTAAAGCTTTTTGCTACTAGACGGTTCATACTCCTTCCAGTTCATTTGAATTCATTTTAATGAATTCTATCACACTTGTGCCTCTCTTTCTTCCTGACTGGATGTCAGGCCCCTTAAAGTTACATGAAATATTTGTTCATCCTGATGCCTCCTCAGGAGGCCTCTGCTGGCAGAATTTTAAAAGCAGAGAGTCTTTAAATGCCTTATTGTTCTGAATATAAGCTTCTAGTTTAAAGAACTGTCAAATAAACTCCTATTTAAAAAACAAACCAAACCTAAGACTCCACCTGTCAGCATGAAGAGAAACACAAGACAGAAGGTCTTAACTAAAGAGCAATTTCATTCATTCAACAAACACTTACGGAGCATCTACTCTGTTCTAGGGACTGTTCCAGACCCAGGGGGTATAGCAGCTAACTCAAGGGACTAAAATCCCAGCCCTTACAGAGATTACATCTTAGTGGAAGGAGACAGGTAATGACAAAGGAGTAAAATACATGCTCTATCAGATAGCGTTAAGTGCTGTGGTGAGGAAGTGAGATAGGCAGCGGGGGCCAGGGGACCATTTTGAAAAGGGTGGTCGGAAATGGCCTCGCTGAGAAGGTGGCATTTGAGCCAAGACTATGGTCTCTAAGGGAGAGCCCTATGGATCCGGGCTGGCACGGTTCTTCTTGCTCCTCGCTCTTGGGTTCTGAGATGGGGTGTGTTTGTCTACAGTAGTTTGTGAAATTTTTAATAAACTGTTACGTATAATTAGGAATCTGGGGGGGTGGGCACTAGAAGTTGTTAGCTGGGAGAGAATTATCTGTTATTCCCCCCTTACTTTTTAAAAAATGCATCTACTGTTTATTGAGTGCTTCCTATGTGCCAGGCAATGTGCTAAGCATTTTATATTGATCAATTAATTGACATTATGAATACCTGTATTGACACATAACTAATACATTATTATACATTGCTAATACACCGTTATTATAACAGCCCTAGACAATATTTGTTCGTTTGTTCAACAAATATCCACGGCCAGGCCTTACCCCAGGTGCTGGGGTTATGGCAGTGAACAAAATAAAGCCCCTATTTTCATTTAGCTCAGCTAATAGGGGGAGGTAGACAATAAACACATAAACATACGACTATATAGAATGGCAGGTGGTAAAACGTGCTATGGAGAACAACAGAACAGGTGAGAAGCATGGGGAACATGAAGTAGGGTAGGTGTGCGAGGGAGGACATACTGTTCTACATACGGTCTCATTTTTTAATGGCTGATTCCAAACGCCACACTGGGTTGTACAGCATAAGGGTAATAAGCCCAGTTTCTGGAATTACAGAGATCCGGATTTGACTCCGTATTCTCCAGAATACAAGTTATTTCTGAGCCTCAGTCTCCTTATGTGTAAAATAAGGATAATGACCCTTCATAGGATTGTTGGGAGGATTAAATCGAATCGAATTAAGTCATGCACGTGAAGCACTAAGCACAGTGCCTGGCACAAAACAAATGCTCTGAATTTATTATTTGCCTTCTTCACTGACCTCCTCCATGAATATTGAATTTCTAAATACCATGGTAATGACTGCCACCATAGAAAAGAAGCCATTCAAAAACAAACACCAAGAAAAAACACAAACCCACACAAAAAACACCCCAGCTTGGCAATACAGAATCCACCTGTGCTGCGTACAGGAAATTGGCCAGGTAACTTGTTAAGCCTATGCTGTTGCTTCCTTCTAGAAACAAAAATAGAAGGCCCTTGGGACACATATGGCAATAGCTTTTATTTTTTATTTTTTATTTTTTTCTGCATGGAATTAATGTGACAGGGACGACAAGCCCTGTTACGTGATGAAGCAGCAGGACCAGAAGTGGATCTGAGCTGTCCAACAAGTTCAGAACTGGACGACACAGATCTTCAACTCTACAGGCAGGGTTGGGGGTTATGGAGCCAGCAACCCCTCGGGTAGGGTCTATCCTATCTGGGCTCTACCCTTTGCCGTTTTGCAGGTTTCTGCTCCAGAGGAGAGCCCTCAGCTGGCTAGAGCAGCCCTGCGGTGTGTGTGTGGGGGGGGCGGGGTTCTTAGGAATCAGGTGAGGTTTTAGAGGTCTGTTGTGGGTACACTCAACCCTGCCCTGCTGGTCTCCTTCCCTGTGCCAGAGAGGTGCTGGGGGAACTGTAGCCCAAAGGAGCAATAGCAGGATGTGGATCAAAGTCCATTTTGTCAGCTGCTGCCTAAGTAGTCAAAATCCAGATGTGGGATTCTGCTAAGGGCCTGAGCTGGAGTGTCCAGGAAGCTGGACCCTCGAGGCCTAACCTGAGCCTGCTCTTCCCACCCGATGAGACTGGCTCATCAGGCAGGGTCTAGTCAGGGGGCAGAAACCAGAGAGGGATGTGACGAGAGAAGTGAAGGGAAAGAGCTGTTCACTGGGTATCAAACTGTTTCTAGGTAACAGAAAGGTCTCTGAAGGAGCTCTAAGGCATACAGAGATATGACAGTTCCCATCTCTAGGGCTGAGAGAACAAAGGGGAGAGATTGGAGTTATTAAAATCTAGAAACTTGGAGGAGGGTTCCTGCAGAACTGAAAGTAGACCTTTGACAATGGGGGTGCCCAGCTGGTGCTGGTGTCTCTGAGGGGCAGCCCTGAGGTTGGTTGTGCAAGCGCGGAGGAACTGCAGACTGGATCCAGTTGCCACTACAAGGAGAACCTGGTGGGGGGGTGGAAGCCATTGCTAGGCGACACCAAGAGGGACAGGAAGCAGACAGGAAGGAGTGCGTCTCTCATCCCTCCTCCAGCCTCACCATCTGCCTTTACTGCCCCCCTTGGCAGAGCCAAGCAGGTAGCCCCCGGCTGATCACAAGGTGGCCTGCAGAGCCCCAGTCTCAGCATGCAAGCGGATTAGAGAAGTGTGGGGTGCTGGCTGACACGTGATAGCTTAGTAAGTCACTCCGGAGAGGAATGCAAGGGCCAACAGGCACAGGGGTAGGGCATGGCTCAGCTTCCTGCCTTTGGAGCAGAAGAGGAAAGGCAAGAGCCAGGGAACTGAGCCTGGCGGTCCGCCTGCCACACCTACTAGCGAAATATAGCCCGTGAAAGTACTGCGTGCTTATCAAATAAAATAGCAACTCCTCCCTGGGGAGTGGGGTGGGATCCTGGCAAGGGACTGGACTGAAGCAAGGCAGAGAGAGGACAGGGGGCTTCGATCACCTATTTCCCCTCGTGGGGGAGGAGTAGAAGTGGTAGTAAATGTACCGTGTGTAGCTTAGTGCCGGGCACAGAGTAGGCATTCCGTAAACGGTGGCTCTTGTTATTCAAAGGAAGGAAGGGGACACATAGATTAGGGAAAGAAGTAACTGGCTATAGTGGAGAGAGCCCAGAGTTTGGGACTCAGAAGACCTGAGACCATACTAGATAAGTGACTTGGAGCAAGATACTTGCCTCTGTGAACCTTTCAGGTTTCCTTATGTGTAATATAGAGATGATACTTGTGGGGGCTAAATCTCTTCTAGCAGGCCCTTAGCGTATGGTAACTGTTTTGCCCCATTATTAATTATAGAAATAGTAAGCGTGAGTATTTCTTATCGGTGGTGCAAACCCTAAGTAGAAGAAACTTTAGTGGTCATTTATTCCACTGCATCACTCAGCAGATGAAGAAACTGAGACACAGCAGACGGTCAGTAGCTCTACGGGGGTTACGAGCCTGGGCTACGGCTCAGTGAGACCTGGCTTCCACTCCGCGCTGTGCATTTCCACTTACTGGCTAAGTGAGGCTAAGTGACCTTACGTAGTCTGTCTCAGCTTCTGGGTGTGGTGAGGACTTCGGAGGTGAATCCACCGCCTGGCCCTCAGTAAGTGCTTCGTAAATAGTAAATAGCCCAGGGGCAATTCCTTTGCGCTTGAGGAACAGAGAGCCCCTGAGGTGAGGGCTGGCTGGTCAGGACAGTGACAATGACAGTCCCATAGAACAGACCTTGCCGGTGAGTCTGGGCTCTCGGTAATGATATGGTGAGAACACTTGAGATTTTGAGCCTCCTAATCATTTGCTTTATGACATTGAACAAGTCGTTCTTATTTCTTCTCCCTGTGGTGTTCCCCTATAAAGACCGTGATGCTTGACCTTATGTCTATTTCCTGGGGTCTTCTGGAAGCTGAATAATGAAATGAGTGTCTCTGGAACCAGAGTGTCTTGGAGAAACTCATAAATAAATACCCTCAGATGACGAGTATATCTAGTGTACCACAGCAGTATTAAGCCAGGGATATTGGGACTGGAGGCTAGAATCCTGCTTTTAGAATTCAAATTGTTCTTGTTATAGTCAACTCTTAATTTTTATGTGCTAACTGGGAAAAATTATAGCATGAATAAAAGAAGCCAGCTGGTGTTGATTGCTCTTCGCTCTGAAACTTGAGGAAGGCATAAGAGACTATATTTTAAATCTCATTATCTCTCACCTGATCGCTTTCTTCAAAGCCATGAAGCTACAGGATGATTCAAAGACTCAGAGCCCCAGAAGAGAGTCAGTGTGCTGAATAATCCACGAACAAGAGGATGCTTGTCACTGTAGTAGCTGTTTGTTTAGCCATTTATTAACCAGGCGTGGGGATAAACGCTTCACCTGTACTAGCTCATTCCATCCTTATTGTAATGCTATGAAGGAGGGAGGTGTGTTCATTTATCCCTCTGTCTTTTATCAGTTGAATCTCAGGTACAGAAGCTGGAGTGAATCATACTTTTTAATTCATTGTGCGTTGTCATCACTGGTCTATGCAAGACCCTTTCTTATGTTAGGTAATTAATTTGCTTGTTTTTTTACCCACATACGCTATACGCATTCACCCGCCCCCATAAATAACTAATCTGTTTAGTGTCTTTTCCTTTGTATATATTCTAATGAAATGTATATTTTGGTTTTGTGTATATGTGTTTTTAATTTATATAAAATGATATCATGTTATATTTCACTGTCTCTAAAACTGTTCTCACTGAAGCACTGTATTTTTAAGCCCCATCCATGTTGCTATGGGTTTATTTAATCTATTGCTTCCAGTTGTGTACCCACCACGGTTATACATTCTCCTTCCCAGCAATGGCCAGCCAGGCTGCATTGGTGTCAAACTCCCTACTGCCACGAGCAAAGAAACAGTGTAGATCCATACATCTTCCCTTATGGGCTGTGTGAGGATTGTTTTGGGGTATATAGTGAGGAATGGAATTGCTACTTCATAGGGCATAGAGTATGAATATGCCTGAGTAGTGCCGGAGGTAGGTGCTGTTCTTTTCTCCATTTTACAGGGGAGGAAACTGAGGCTTTGAGAGTTTTAATAACTTACCAGAGTCACACAGACAGTACCTAGCATAGCTGGGATTCAAATTCAGACCTTCTTGCCCCCAAAACTCTACTCTCCTGATAGAGAGTACATGCAAGCAGGAGGGCGGGGGAAGGGGCACAGGGAGAGGGAGAGAGAATCCCAAGCAGACTCCTTGCTGAGGGCGGAGCCTGACTGGGGGCTCCATCCCATGACCCTGAGATCATGACCTGAGCCAAAATCAAGAGCCCGACACAACCAACTGAGCCACCCAGGCACCCTCCAGAAACCCTACTGTTAATGGCAATGCCGTCATTATTCTCTGAGTATTTGAGACTTGAGGACATTTTACAAAAACATAAAGGTAAATCTCATTGTAGTGTGTATTTTCTTAGAACCTAGGAATCCAGTTGGACTGATTTTTTTCTGAAGCACCTATTTCCCTATCCCATAGCTGCATAGTAACTGGTTTCCTCTAGTTTTCATATCCCACGGGTCTGCAGCGCTGAAAGCTGCATTGATCATCCAGAACTGGTACCGAGGTTACAGTGCTCGGCTGAAGGCCAGACAACGCTATGCCCTCACCATCTTCCAGTCCATCGAATATGCTGATGAACAAGGCCAATTGCAGGTCTGTTTTGCCGGCTCATCTCCTCTTTTGGTAAAATGCTTCTCTTGACCCCTCATAAGTGAGAAAAAGAAAGTTTGGGTCCATTTTAAGCTGACGAACCTTGGCGAAAGCTTTAATAGAGGGTGACATTGTCTCGGAAGTAGCTGTGGAGAGAGAGAGTAGGATTTGGGAAGAGGATGGTATTTTTCGTTTCTGAAGTTTATATTTTGAAGAGGGCTGCCAGATGTCTAGTTAACTAATAAAAAACAGCCTTATTCTGTTCTTGGGCATATGTCCCAGGAGGAAGTAAAGTTGTTACTTCATGAAGGAAAAAATATTTTAAGGAGTTAAAAAATGAAAGAATTTCCTGAGAACAAACCCGTGAGAGTTCTAGAAGAAAATATAGATGGGCAAGGAAGGCCTTTTTCAAGCTTGCAAAAATGATATATAAATCCAGCTTTAATGCTTCTTGGTAGAAAAAAAAAAGTTCTTTTTAACCATAAAGGGAAGGGAGGGTATATGCCCACCTGCTGAGGAGCACTGGAGGGAGGAGGGAGGAGGGAGGCAGGTAGAGGTGGGACCTGGCAGCACCTACAGCAGCTGGGAGAGCGTGCCAACAGTATTGGCCACAGTGGCTGTTTGGAGATCATTCACTGACTAATGTATTTTTGTTTTGTCCAGCTATCCAAGTTCTTTTCCTTCATGTTGGAAAACTATACACATATACACGAGAAAGACCCAGGTAAGTCAACTGTTTAGCCTTTTGAAAAGCAGTCATTAAATATTGAATCGTGCTGGTCAAGGGATGTAAACTCTGAAGATAGGAGGACACTAAGCAATTAAAAAGATGCCCACCTGTCTTGTCTTTGTGACACCAAACCACTGCTGAAATCAGTTTAAGTGGCTTTTTTCTCTGATTGCTGTTGACTAAATTTGACTGTTTAGTTTTGTCATTTTCACAAAGCTGAATTAGATTTCATTCAATGTTAATTTATTGAACACCTTCTCTGACCCGCAATCTGTTGATGTGCGATAGCAGCTTTAGTAAGGAGGATCTTATTTTTTATCCACAGAACTTTCATGCCAGGAGATCAAAATATCTTGAGTATCTCATGAAACAAATCTGGGGGGAAATGGTGGATTGAACACGGTTCTCTGTTTTCTGCAGAGCTAGCTGTCTATCTCTCTGTCTATCATTTATGTAGTTGTTCTGAAACGACTAAGTAAATGATCTCAGAGACAGGCAATGCAGGTATGGTTCAAAATGATTTTAAAATTATAGTTCTTCCCGAGGCATGTGTTTCTCTGCAAAATCAAGATGACTGTTGTTATCTTCAAGGTAGATGCTAGACTGAAAAGCTTATTTTCCTTTAATTCAGGCCGACCATGTTTTGTTCTAATTAAAAGTGTATGGCATCTTAGAGCTTCTTAGAAGTCATCCAGCGAGCCCCTTTCACAGTGGCAAAAGAATGGTGCTTTAATGGTGTGCTTTGAGCTGAGCGCATATGTATGAAGCTAATTAAAGCATTTAATGATCTGTAGAAGCTTTCTAAATGGTGGAATAGCCAAACCTGAGGAGCGGGGAGTGGGAGGAAGTGGGTATTTTGCCATTTTCTTTCTTTTAGTTAATTGCAATTTGAAGATAGTCGTTTGTGCTTCATGTTCTTTGGCAAAATATTTCTGAGAGGAAATATAGTTATGATGAAATGAAGCAGCGCTGTTTTTGCTAATGACCTAATATTTCGATCCGGGCTGTCCATCAGAATCACTTACGGAGATTCATAGCCACAGATGGCTGGGCTCCAGCCCGGAGATGTTTACTCAGGATCTGTATTTTTAAAAATCTGCATGTCAAAAAATTCTGTAGGTAATTTAAAAATATTAAAACATTTTATCGGAGAAGGGGATGTGGTTTAATCTTCTTACATAAACTTTTCTTGAAGTAGAACATACATCAAAGCACACAAATTGTCAGTACAGGACTCAATAAGCACGCCCTCCTAACCCGCACCCAGAGTGAGAAAGAAAACCCTGTCACAACCACCGAAGCCTCTCTCCTGTCCCCCCGCAGTCACCTCCCAACTCCCCCGTGATGGCTTTCCTGACTTCTACGTCCTAGACTGGTTTTGCTTGTTTTTGAACTTCACTATATAAATGAAAGCTCGCAGTGCGGAGTCTGTCTTTTACTCAACGGTGAGAGTCATCCATGTTGTTGCAATTCGGTCATTCTTACTGCTGAATGATGTTCCATTTTACGAATTTACCGAAACGTATCCATTCTATTGTTCGTGGACATTTGGGTTGTTTTCAGTTTGAGTAATTTGAATGATACGGCTATGCACATTCTTGTACATATCCTTTTTGGTGAACATGTATATCATTTTCTTTTGCCATAGTCTCATTTCCGGTTATCTATTGCTACATAACAAATCACCCCCAAATTTAGTGGCTTAAAAACAACAGCCATTTTATTGCTCGTGATTCTGTGGATCAGGCATTTGAACTGGAGTCAGTGGGGATAGCTTGACTTCGTTCCACGTGGTGTCAGTTGGGCTCACTCAACCTCACTGGGCTGGGTAGGGAGGTCTAGATGGTTTTACTCACCTGTCTGGGGCTTTGGTGTTGCCTATGAGCTTAGATACCTTAATTCTCCTCATGCAGCCTCTCTGTCTAGCAGGATATTCCGACTTCTTTACATCCCAAGACAAAAAAGGCAGAAGCTACAAGGCCTCTTAAGGCCTATTCTCTGGAACTCACACAAAATCGGTTCTGCCATATTCTGTTGGTCAAAGCAAGTCACAAGGGCAGCCACAGATTCACAGGGATTAGGAAAGCTCCACCCCTCGTAGGGAGGAGCAGCAGTGTTATATTGTAAAGGGATGTGGATACAAAGGGGCATGGTTCACTGGGGACCATTATTACAAAGATGTACTACGACCCCGGTGTGGGAGTTTTGGGTTACAGGGCATGCGTGTGTTCAGCTTTATTAGATACTGACAAACCGTCTTACAAAATTGTTGTACCAAGTTATACTATCACCAGTCAATGAGATTTCCAGTGTTCTCTATCCTCTTCAATACTTGGAGTTGTCAGTCCTTTTCATTTTAGCCATTCTGCCCGTTATGTAGTAGTATTGGATTTCTGCTTTAATTTGTATTTCCCTGGTGAGCAGTGAAATTGGTCACCTTTTTGTCTATGTAGTGGCCATTTGAACATCCTGTTTGGTGAAGTGCCTATTCAGGTCTCTTGCCATCCTTTTATTGGGTTAGCTGCTTTTTTCTTACCAATTTTTTTTTAAAGATTTTATTTATTTATTAGAGAGAGAGACAGCCAGCGAGAGAGGGAACACAAGCAGGGGGAGTTGGAGAGGAAGAAGCAGGCTCACAGTAGAGGAGCCTGATGTGGGGCTCGATCCCATAACGCCGGAATCACGCCCTGAGCCGAAGGCAGACGCTTAGCCACTGTGCCACCCAGGCGCCCCTCTTACCAATTTTTAAGAGTGCTCTAAATAATTCTATATATGAGAATATGAATCTTTGTTAGATAAGCGTATTGTAAATATCTTCTCCTAGTCTTGGGCTTTTATCTCCCTAGTCTTTAAATGCTGCCTTTTGATGATAGCAGACGTTCTTGATTTTAATATAGTGCAATTTTTTTCCCCTTTATGATTAGTACTTTCTACATCTTGTTTGAGAAATCTTTGCCTGATATGGATGTGTGTGTGTGTGTACATGCACAAAAATAAATACAGGAGAAACCTATAGAACAAATCAGAAACTAATGACCTTGTTTACCTACAGGGGATGAGTGGATAGGTGGTAACAGAGGAGAAAGAAAGGATGGGAGAATGGAGTTCGGTAGAGGGCTGAGGGGAGAATAACACTCTGCTGAATGTACCTTTTTGTAGTTTTGACTCTTAGAACCATGATAATGTTTTACATCCATAAAAAAATTATTACAAACAGGAGAAGAATGTGTGTGTATTTCCAAAATAGAATACACATAGTGACAAATGAAGTTAACTGTATTACAAATAACAGAATCACCTGATGGAGTTGGAGAAGAAACAAACTAACCTAAGTAACATTGGAAAATAGGGTTTTAACTATAATGAGCCTTGATGATGCTTCATTTATATTGTATCCTGTGTGAGGTTCACTGAGCTTCTGTGATATCTAGGTTGATATTTTCCATCAGGTATAGGAAGTTTTTACCCATTAATTATTTAAAATATCTTTCACATCTAAATATCTTTTTCTTTGTGAATCCCTGCTTTTAAACTTAGAAGGCCTTGAAATATTTAAAATGTGGATCGCTATGCCTGGATTTCTAGATTTTTTTATGGTTTAACTTTTTAAAATTTTAACACTTCATAAATTTGGGATTTTTTATATTAAACCAAAAAAAAAAAAAAAGGAAGTCTTTATGCCTCATGGTTGAAAACAATTAAAAAGCACAGCTAAAAAGAAAATGTCCAAATAGTTAACCAGTTTTCCCCACAATGTTTATTTGATAATGTATCTTTTTACCATGGTTTGTAGTGCCTCCTTCATCATGTATTCATTTAAAAATGTATATTAGGGCATATTTCTAGGCTTCTTTCTCTTATACATCTCTCTATTATAGAGTACTAGAATCTTACTGATTTGATTATTGTGTGTAACAGAAAAATTAATTTACAGATGACTTCTGTAGGTTGATTTCATTTAAAAAATGTTTTCCAGCTTTATTGAAATATAGTTGACATTTAACGTTGCAGAAGTTTAAGGTATGCACTGCAGTGATTTCATATATGTATATATTATGAAATGATTACCACAAGGTTAGTTAACACATCCATCACCTCACAGTTACAAGTCCTTGTGTGTGGTGAGCACTTTAAAAATGTACTTTCTTAGCAACTTTCAAGCATACAGTAAGAGTAGTGTGAACTAGGATCACCGTGCTGTACATTACTGTAGGTTGCTTTCTAATGGCCTTCTTTGGTGGGAAGGCTCCATACAACCTCCACCTAGGCCTCTTTGGCAGAAGTGCCATGACCCCGAAGCAGGGTATATTTAGGGACCAGAAGATCACTTAACATTTCCAGATATCAGTGCCGGACTAATGGTTTTAACTCTGAGGCACAAGGTTAGTCGAGACTTCCTGGGTGTTCCATAGGTGGAAGGTGACCTGGAAGCTGTTCGTTTCTGTGTCCTACTACTTAGTTGCTCAAACCAGTTCATAGGACTTGATGGGGAGACTCCACACATCCACCCTATAAGGTAGAAAGCCAAAGCTGCTGTACGTAGCAATAGGTTTCAACAGAGACTGGTGGAAGTGGGGAGTGGGGTGGAGCATGTGCGAGTGCTGTTTTGACTATTCTTTCTGCTTCCCACATCAGCCAAAGTGTCCTATGAGACCCAGGTATTTTATATTTTTTTTGTGGTTATGGTCAGTAGGTCATTTTCCCCATGATATCTCCCTAGCGATTATTGGTAGTATTTAACAAGCCTTTGATTTATATCTATTTGTATTGTGCTACTATTGAACAATAGCATGAATGAACTTATTATTATTATTGCTAATATTTATTAAATGTTTGCCATGTGCATGTCTTTTAAGTGCTTTAAATATTTCATTTAGTCTTCATGACAAACCACCGAGATTAGTATTATTATCATCCCCTTTTGTTGGATGAGAATATTGGGGCTTAGAAGGTGACCTCCCAAAGTTATTTGTCTCAGCAGTAATAAAGCTGTAATTCAAACCTCTGTAGTATTGAATTCTCCTATCAGTTTTCTGGGAGTTTCACAATTGATTTTCTTGAGTATGGATATTTAATCTCACTGGCCACAAGTAACTTTATTTTTGCATCTTTCTATTCGGTTGTCAGTGCTTTGTGTTTTGTTGCATTGGCTAGAACTACAGAACAATGTGAAAACCAAGCAGTGAAACTAGGCATCCTGTTTTGTTAATGCTTTAATGGAAAAACAATTCTTGTTGACTTACATTTTTAAAATTCTTTTAAGGAGGTAGGCTTTCATTCCTAGTTCTCTGAGTTTTTAAATAATCAGGAGCAGGTGTTGAACTTTATGAAATGCCATTTTGCCATTTATTGAGTTTATTATATGGACACTCATAGTTTGAATCCAGATTCATAACTGAGAAATGAAATAACTATGAAACGCAGTTCAATCGGTGTTTTTCTTTTCCCAGCCATATCTGGAGCTTGTTTTCAAAGTGGCATGTGGGTGGTAGAGGCAGAAAGTATGTGTGTGCGTGTTTTTTTTGTTTTTTGTTTTTTTAATTATGGGCTTTAACATTTTTCCTGTCCAGATTTTGAGTTTGTACTGGGTAAAAGAAAAGATTATATGTGGGGGTAGTTTTGAGATATTTTCTTTAGAACTTGTAAAGGTATCATTTGGTTATAATTCAAGATTTCATTATATTTAATTAGTTTAAATTCGTGTTGACAGAATTGTAAATCAAATAGGTAAAGATTCATTCAAATTACATGTTGCACAAATCTTTACATATCGTTGGAATTCATTAAATTATTCTTATTAGTTATAATAGTTACAGCCCACACTACTTGCATTTGAATTGGTACAGCTTTTGATTGCTTTCATACATGACCCACAGTAGCTACCCATATTAGGAAGAGAATCTATGTTATTTTTTTTTTAATGTGGCTAAAAGTCAGCAAAAGGATTATGATTTGATGTTTACTGATATTTCATAATGAGTAGCTTTGACTAAGAAATGGCTTAGGGAAATGGTGCTTTTTTGTATATTTATCACGGAACTTACAAGAAATGAAGGTCAACAAACATACGGAAAGAAAAGCCAGGCTAAGCTTTTTTTGTTTGTTTTAAAGAAGAAAAACACTATTTTAATTTTGTTCTTAAAAAAACAGGTCTGCATTTTAATGACTGGAACTGACGGAATTGACTTCATGTGTGAGCTGATGAGAAAAAGAGAGCAGACAGAGCATGGGTGAAAGCGGTGATTGGGAAAAGAAAATCATGTCATGCTTGTACCTCACACAGTTGGGATTACTCAATAAGTCAGTTATAAGATGATATAGTGAGACCGGTGGGGTTGTTTTTGTCTTTCTTTGTTGTTGTTGTTTTCCCGAGAGGAGCCCAACATTTCAGTGTAGAGAGTCAGGAAGATATATCTCTAAGAACGGAATGGTATGATCATTAAGACAGTTAAGTAGAGTATTTAGGCTTTACTGCTTGCACAATGGAATCTGAGATAAAATTTACCGAGCTGCTCTGCATTTCTAGTTTTCAAACATAAAATGGAATAATTAAGTGATTCTCAAATCTCAAACCAAATCCAAATGAGAAAAATACACTGCGCTGGACCACACTGAAGGCACACGTTATTATTCTTAAATTTAACTTCTTATAAAACATCATCAACCACCACCAAAGAAGTGTTGGGTGGGTACACAAGAATTTAGAAAGCATTTTTAAATTACCAAATATTGTGACTTATTTTAGAAAGCTTTTTTTCAAGTTTAGTTCTTAACAGTAATCTCTCAGCATAACTGGATCATGAAAAAAAAAATTCTATCTAACATCTGCTAACGTCGCGCTTTCCAAACATGTCTACTCTAAATATTCAAAAAGATAGGAACTGCTTGCAGAAAACTTCTGATTCCCATTGGCTTGGTAGCAATTCACTGTTAATGAGTTGAAGAATACATCACCATCCTCTGTATCCGTTGTTAAAGAAATAATACTGTGTAATAAACAACCACAATAGCTCATGGCATGTAATAAACATTCCTTTTTGCCCACAAGTCTACAGGTTATCTAAGTGCTTCTGCTGATCTTGGCAGGCTTGATTTGGCAGTTTTTCTCAGGTCTTGGCGAGAGTTCACTCATGTATTTGGAGGTGTGCTGACTAATGGCTGATCCATGGCCTTGGCTGGGTAACTCAGTTTTGTTCCCCATAGTCTTGGAGCTTTTATTAGACTAGTCTGGACTTTGAGATAGGAGCATGGGTTCAAAAGAGAGAGCATGGAAGCATACAAGGCCTTCTGAGGTCTTGACTTGGAAGTGGTATGTAACACTTTGACCACATTCTTTAGGCCAACACAAGTCGTGAACCCAACAATCCAGATTTGAAGCCTGGGGGAAAATAAGACTCTTGGTGAGAGCAGCTGCAAATCACATTAAAAAGAGCCAGGCTAGAGGCTGGGATAGACAATCAGGGTCACTTTTGCAATCAGTCTACCATATCCCCTTTCATCTTTCTCTGCCCTAATGGGCCAGATTTCTGTTCTTGGGCTGACTGTTTTATCGGTTCCTAGCTAGAAAGGGCCCCTGGATCTCAACACCTCCTGAAATGGGCAGTGCAGGTGATCTGTTACACAGAAATGTCTCTCTGAGAGAGAGGCCCCATGGGTATTTCTGCCTGTGGTTCATCATCTAACTTCATCTGCTTTGTTATCAAGAAGAAAAAGAAAATCATGTCAGAAAATCTGTTTTTATGTGAAGAGAGAAATCTATTACAGCTAAGTAAAATTTGAAGTGTTTAACGGGGAAAATTGAATGTTATAGTTTAATTTTCTGTAGATCCTGAATAGCACAGATGTTTGAATCAAATGCAATACATTGTTATGTTTTCAGCCTGATTCGTAAAAATCTGAGATGTAAGAGTAGGCAAAAAATGTAGAGGTAGAGTTTCAGAGCCTCCAAGTACCTTGACTGACCAGTTTTCCCTGTGTTTCTCCTTCTCCTCCCCACCAATGAACTCACTGCTTTGGTACAATGTCCACTCGGGAAGGCATGAGGGTGATTCATGTGAACGTACCTAATGATCTGAGAACAAATCCTTCCTCATGATTATATGTGGGATAGCTTGGTATTCATAACGTACAGCACAGTGCCTTACCTGGGCTTGATATTCAAGAAAGTACTTACTGAATTTAAGTATGGGAATGTTGATTCCCCCATCCTTTCTGTCTTTCCTTTTCCAGAATTAGTTGCTCGACTTTTTGGAAGCACCCTCCAGGACTGCAAGGATAGACAGGAGTATGTCTCATGCATAGACGTCCCAGACTCCTATAATGGTCCTCGGCTGCAATTTCCTCTCACTTTTACTGATATTGATATACTTCTTGAGGCCTTCAAGCAACAACAGGCAAGTGGAAGCAGATACTGCCCTGATTCTTGTACATAGCATGTGCTCAGTGACTATCTGTTGAATGAATAAATGAAAATACTACAGTGGAAATGCATTCCCTTGGGGAAAAGCTTCATAATAAGTGAGAGCTACCCTCTGCTTTGCTAACCTATGAAATAGAAGTCTCCTCAGACACACAGAAACTTCCCATCTATCTATAGGCTTACAGCATTTCCTTTTTCTTTTTCTGAGATATAATTCACATATCATAAAATTCATCATTTTCAAGTGAGTGATTTAAGGGTGGGGGATGGGTGAAATGGGTGAAGGGTAGTGGGAGATCCAGGCTTCCAGTTATGGTATGAATAAGTCATCAGGATAAAAGCTACAGCATAGGGAATATAGTCAATGGTACCGTAATGGTGGTGTATGGTGACAGATGGGAGCTATACTTGTGGTGAGCACAGCCTAACGTATAGTCGAATCACTGTGTTGTACCCCTCAAACTAGTGTAACATTGTGAGTCAACAATTCTCCAATGAAAAATAAATAAATAAAGAATGTGTACGATTCAGTGGTTTTTAGTGCATTCACAAAATTGTGCAACCATCATCAATATCTAATTCCAAAACATTTTCATCACCCCAAAAAGAAATTCCATACTCATTACCATTCCCTCTTCTCTCACCCCTGGCAACTATTATTCTACTTTCTGTCTCTATGGATTTGTCTGTTTTGGACATTTCATATTCAAATGGAATTATGTAATATGTAGCCTCTTGTGTCTGGCTTTTTCATTTAGCATAATGTTTTTAGGGTACATTCATGTCACAGCATGTTTCATTGCTCCTTTGTTTCTCTAATATTCTGTTATATGGATATACCGCATTTTGTTTATTCATTCATCAGTGGATAGACATTTGGATTTTTTTCTACCTTTTGGCTATCATGAACAATGCTTCTATGAACATTCACATACAGGTTTTTGTATGAATGTGTCCTCAGTTCTCTTGGGTATATATACCTACGAGTGGAACCGCTGGGTCATATGGTAACTCTGTTTAACTTTTTGAGAAACTCCTGAACTGTTTTCTACAGTGGCTGTGCCACTTTACCTTCCTACCAGTAATGCATGAGGGTTCCAATTTCTTCATGTTTTTTGTCAACACTTGTTATTTGCTTTTGTTTATTCTTTTTAATTGTATTTTTATTATAGGCATCCTAATTGTATGCGAACTGATACCTCATTGTAGTTTTGATTTGCATTTCCCTAATGACTGAAGATGTTGAACATCTTTCCATGTTTACTGGGCATTTGTATACATTCTTTGGAGAAATGGCTATTCAGATGCTTTGCCCATTTTGAAATCAGGTTATTTGTCTTTATATTACTGAGTTATAAGAGTTCTTTATATATTCTGGATACCAGATATATGATCTATTTAAAAAAGATTTATTTATTTATTTGAGAGAGAGAGATCGTGGGGGGGAAGGGCAGAGGGAGAGGGAGTAAGAGAGAATCTCCAGGAGACTCCCCTCTGAGCAAGGAGCCCAATGTGGGGCTCAATCCCAGGACCCTGAGATCATGACCTGAGCCGAAACCAAGAGCTGAACACTTAATCAACTGAGTTACTCAGGCGCCCCTCAGATATATGTTTTAAATTTTTTTTTCATTCTGTAGGTTGTCTTTTCACTTTCTTGATAATGGCCTTTGATTCACAAAAGTTTCTAATTTTGATGAAGTCCAAAGTATTTATTTTTTTCTTTGGTTGCTTGTGCTTTTGTGCTATATCTAAGAATCCATTGCCAAATCCAAGGTCATGAAGATTTACCCCTTATATTTCCTTTTAAGAATTTTAGAGTTAAAAAAAAAAAGAATTTTGTAGTTTTTGTTCATTTAGTTCATGAACCATTTTCAATTACTTTCTGTATATGGTATGAGGTAGGGATCCAATTTTACTCTCTGCACATGGATATGCAGTTGTCCTAGCACCTTCTGTTGAAGAGACCATTCTTTCCCCATTGAATGGTCTTGATACCCTTGTTGAAAACTAATAGGTCATAGATGTATTGATTTATGTCTGGACTCCCCAGTTCTATTCATTTGTGTATGTATCTATCCTTATGCCAATACCACATTGTCTTAATTACTATAGCTTTGTAGTTAAGTTTTTTGAAATCAGGAAGCATGAATCCTTCAATTTAGTTCTTCTTTTTCAATGTTGTTTTGGCATTTGGGTTCCCTTGCAATGCATTCGAGGATTGACATTTCCATTTCTGTAAAAAAAAAGCCCATTGAGATTTTGGTAGGGGTTGCATTGAATCTATAGATCACTTTGGATAGTATTACCATCTTGACAATATTAAGTCTTCCAGTTCATAAACACAGGATGTCTTTCCATTTATTTAGGTCTTCTTTGATTTCTTTCAGCAATGTTTTCTAATTTTCAGTGCACAAGTCTTTTACTACCTTAAATTTATTCCTTGGTATTTTATTCTCTTGATTGTTATTGTAAAAGGGATTGCTTTCTTAATTCCCTTTGGACTGTTCATTGTTGGTGTATAAAAGGACATCTGATTTTTGTGGGCTGAGTTTTTACTCTGCCACTTCGTTTTGCTGAGTTCATTTATTAGCTATAGTAGTGTGTGTGTGTGTGTGTGTGTGTGTGTGTGTGTGTGTGTGTGTTTTGAGACAATCTATATACAGGATCATGTCATCTGTAAATAGAGATAGTTTTACTTTTTCCTTTTTGATTTAGATGCCTTTTATTTCTTTTTCTTGCCTAATTGCTCTGGCTAGAACTTCCAGTAAAATGTTGAATAGCAGTGGTGAGGGCAGGCATGCTTGTCTGGTTTTTGATCTTAGTGGAAAAGCTTTCAGTCTTTCACCATTGAGTTTGATGTTAGTTGTGGGTTTGTCATAAATACCTTTCATCATGTTGAAGTTTTCTCCCATTCCAAGTTTTCTGAGTGGCTTTGTCTTGTAAAGGTGTTAGATGTTGTCGAATACTTTTTCTGCACCAACTGAGATGATCCTGTGGTTTTTTTCCTTCACTCTATTAATGTGTATATTACATTGATTAATTTTTTGTATGTGTTGAACCACCTTCTATTCCTTGAATAAATCCCACTGGGTCATGGTCTATGCTTCTTTTAAAATTTTATTGGATTTTGTTTGCTGGTATTTTGTTGAAGTTTTTTTTTTTTCTCATTTTACTCATAAGGGATATTGATGTGTATGTTCTTGTGGTGTCTGACTTTGGTATTAGGGTAATACTGGCCTCATAGAATGAGTTAGGAATTATTTTCTCCTCTTTAATTTTTTGGAAGAGTTTAAGAAGGATTGGTATTAATTCTTTAAATGTTCAGTAGCGTTCACCAATGAAGCTGTCTGTCTTGGACTTTTCCTTGTTAGGAGGTTTTTGATTACTAATTCAATCTTTACTTGTCCTAGATCTGTTCAGATTTCCTATTTCTTCTTGGATCAGTTTTGGGAATTTCTATGTTTCCAGGAATTTGTCCATTTCATCTAAGTTATCTAATATGTAGTGTGTAATTATTCATAGAATTCTTTTATAATTCTTTTTATGTCTTTAAGGTTGGTGGTAGTGTCCCCACTTTTAGTTCTGATTATAGTTATTTGCATTTTCTCTCTTTGTTTTTCTTTGTTGGTCTAGTTAAAGGTTTGTCAATTTTGTTAATATTTTCAAAGAACCAACTTTGAGTTTTGTTGAGTTTCTCTATTGTTTTGCTGTTGTCTGTTTCATTTATCTGAACTCTAATCCTTTTTTTCCCTTTGCTAGCTTTTGGCTTAGTTTTTTCTTTTTCTAGTTCCTTAGTGTCAAGTTAGGCTTTTCATTTGAGATCTTTCTTCTTTTTAAGGTAGGCATTTGCAATTAGAAATTTCTCTCTGAGCTTTGCTTTTGCTGCATCCCATATATTTTGGTATGTAATATTTTCATTTTTGTTCATCTCAAAGTAGTTTCTAATTTTCTTTGTGATTTCTTCTTTGACCTATTGATTGTTTGAGTATGTTGTTTAATTTCTATGTATTTGTGAATTTTTCAGTTTTCCTTCTGTTATTGATTTCAAGCTTCATTCCATTGTGATCAGAGAAGATACTTTGCATGATTCCAATGTTTTTAAATTTATTGAGGCTTGACTTGGGGCCTAACATCTGGTCTATCCTGAAAAATGTTCCATGTGCTCTTGTTAAAAAAATGTATAGTCTGGGGGCGCCTGGGTGGCACAGCGGTTAAGTGTCTGCCTTCGGCTCAGGGCGTGATCCCGGCGTTATGGGATCGAGCCCCACATCAGGCTCCTCCGCTATGAGCCTGCTTCTTCCTCTCCCGCTCCCCCTGCTTGTGTTCCCTCTCTCGCTGGCTGTCTCTATCTCTGTCGAATAAATAAATAAAATCTTTAAAAAAAAAATGTATAGTCTGATGTTGTTGGGTGGAGCGTTCTATAGATGTATGCTAGGTCTAGTTGTGTGTGAGGTCTCTGAAGTCTCTGTTCTTTTAGCTTGTGTTCAGCTGGTGTTTGACAGAGATTTTCTTGAACACCAGGAGCCAGAGAGAGAAAGAGAGAGACAATGAGAGAGAGAGAGAGAGTGGAGAGTGACAGAAGCAAAGCAAAGTCTAGTCTTTGCAGATGGGCTCTGTGTTTAGCTAAGCTGTTTACAAACCTATTTTAGCCTTTACTCTGCTTGCACTGAGCCATTTTGAAGTTACCTTTTTCTTGATTCAGGCTTTGCTTGGTTTCTGTGAACTTTTTTCCCCAAAGTTCTGTGAAAGTTCATTTTGGCAGTTTTTTTGCTTGAGTTTTCAGTGTTTCTATGGAGGGATAGGACCTGTGAGCTACCTATTCCATTATTTTCTCTGACATTATTCCAAAACCCTCATTCTCAGGTTTGGACCCTAAGGGGATACCCTAGGAGTAACAGTGAACTGTAAGTAGACTGTCTCTGTAGGGACTGAAGCAAAGCTTGCAATCATCTAATTCCTGAAATTGAGATTATCCTAGATAGCTGGTGTTCCTAGCCACCTGCCAAATGAAAAAGTAAATCCTCTCTGGAAGGAAATAGGTCTCAAATTATTTCTTCAAATTGTTATGTACAATGTCCAGAACTTAACACAAATATTAGCTAGGCATAGGAGGATACAAGATTCATGACAGAAGACTGAGGCAAATAACAAACAACGGAAACAGACCAATATTTTGATAATGGCATTATCAAACTCAGAGTTTAAGATAAATATGCTTAACATGTTCAAAGAGAGAAAAGATATGACAAAAATCCAAGGAACTATAACAGAAAAGATCAATAATTCTGACTTTATAAAAATGAGAAAATTACGTTGTTAAAGGAAGACCGAAAGGTTCAACATAGAGTATGGTGTGCTCCCATTTGTAAAAAAAAAAAAAAAAAAAAAAAAAATTTAAGTATTATATATATTTTGACTTTTAAAAATTAAGATAAAATTCACGTGACATAAAACATCATTTTAACCATTTAAAAGTGTACGATTTAGCAATTTTTAGTATATTCAAAATGTTGTGCAACCATCACCACTATCTAATTCCAGAACATTTCATCACCCCAAAACAAAACCCTGTACCCACCAAACAGTCACTCCCCATTGCCCCTTCTCCCTAGCCCCTGGCAACCACTAATTTGCCTCTGTCTCTATGAATTTGCCTAATCTGAACATTAAATGTATTCAAGATTCATCCATGTTTTAGCATGTGTCAGTATTTCATTCCTACTTTTACTTGAATAACATTCCTTAGAATGTTATTCACCCCACATTTTAAGGGATTATATGTTTATTGAATAGAATATATATTAATATTACATATTCATATATGGTTATATTAATTTTATATGCTTGCAAACACATAGAATATGTTTTGGAAAGATAATGAAGACACTCTTAACAGTGACTGTTTCTGGGGACAGGGACCAAGGTCTGGGGAAGAAGGAAAATTGCTTTTCAGTTATAGTCCTTTTTACTATTTAACTTTTTATTTCAACTAAAAAAAAATGAGATTTTTCTTCATTTGAAAACTCGTTATTTCATTCAAAGAAATATCCTTTAAAAGTAGGATTTTCCTCCCTCATTGCTTTTAAAAGAATATGAATATTTTATTTAAGTTGCTATTTACTCTGACCATCTCTATAAATGTAGAAACCAACGTCTAAGTTAAGTTTTTTAAGTATTTAATACTGCAGCTGTAAACACAATTATAATGCTATTGAAAGACAGCATTATAAGCAAGTACTGATATTAGCTATGTGCTTTTGTCTATTGAAAAAGGAGCCAGGGGCATCTGGCTGGCTAGTCCTTGGAGCATGTGACTCTTGATATCGGGGTTGTGAGTTCGAGCCCCATATTGGGTGTAGAGATTACTTTAAAAAAATAATAACAAAAAAATTGTAAAAAAAAAAAAAAAAAAAGAAAAGAGAAAGGACCAAGAAAAACTATTTTAATAATAGGAATTTTCTGTTGTACATATTCTCAGTGAATTTTTTTTTTTAACTTACAAAACAAAACGAAACTGCCTTTTCAGACAGCAGTTACTCTGATTAGTGCTACAAATGGACCAGAAAATCTGCAGTGGCAAGTTAAGGTAACAATGAAGCCAGTCTTAGGAATCAATTGACTAAATGTGCAAAGCAAAATAAGTCATTGTATTAAGGTTCCTTTTGCCTGTTCCTTTAAAATGTGGCTAAAGGGGGCGCCTGGGTGGCGCAGCCATTAAGCGTCTGTCTTTGGCTCAGGGCGTGATCCCGGCGTTCTGGGATCTAGCCCCACATCAGGCTCCTCTGCTGGGAGCCTGCTTCTTCCTCTCCTGCTCCCCCTGCTTGTGTTCCCTCTCTCGCTGGCTGTCTCTCTCTCTGTCAAATAAATAAATAAAATCTTTAAAAATAAAAAATAAAATGTGGCTAAAGGAAAGTTCACTTTCAAGATTTTACTCAAGTTGTGGATTGAAATGGATTTAAAATGCTTTTGTGGGAAAAATCTTTAGCAGTTCATTAGGTCTTGGAGAACCAGGAAATATGGGTCTCTACTCATCTACATCCAGGGGCCTTTGTCTTTCCTCCTAATTCTCACATTGCTTCAAATCCTGATTCCTGTCCTTACAAAGCATATTTAATAAGGGGCACCCAGTGGCTCAGTCAGTTAAGTGTCCAACTCTTGATTTCGGCTCAGGTCATGATCTCAGGGTCATGGAATCTAGCCCTGTGTTGGGCTCCGTGCTGGGCATGGAGGCTGCTTAAGATTCTCCCTTTCCCTCTGCCCCTACCCCTGCTTGCTCTCTCTCTCTCTCTCTCAAAAAAAAAAAAAAAGGAAAAAGAAAAGAAAAAGTATATTTAACCATGAAAATTCTCTAAACTTAAATCATGTTTTTGGGGTCTGGGATAGAAAATAGTTTTATTAATTTAATAGCTATGCAAATAGAAATTTTAAGATACCATGAGAAGGATTGTTCCAAAGGAACAAAGGATTCCATCTGTCCTGAAACCTGTAACCAAAGCAGTATCTGAACAATATGTAGAAATGAGCCCTCTCATCCTTTAATAATCTAAACCAGTGGTGTCCAGTAGAAATATAATGTGAGCCAATAGTAGTCACATTAAAAAATTAAAAACACGTTGGCTGGGGCGCCTGGGTAGCGTAGTCGTTAAGTGTCTGCCTTCGGCTCAGGGCGTGATCCCGGGGTTCTGGGATCGAGCCCCACATCAGGCTCCTCCGCTAGGAGCTTGCTTCTTCCTCTCCCACTTCCCTGCTGTGTTCCCTCTCTCGCTGGCTGTCTCTCTCTCTGTCAAATAAATAAATAAAATCTTAAAAAAAAAAACACGTTGGCTGTAAAGATTACTAAAACAAACTTTAAAAAATGTAAAAAAAAGGTGAAAATAATTTTAATACTTTATTTAATCCAACATGTGAAATTATTATTTTAATATGTACTCAGGTTAAAAGTTTTTAATGAGACGTTTTACTTTTTTATTTTTTCATACACTGAGTCTTTGAAAACCAATGTGTATTTTAGCACGTCTCGATTTCAGCTAGCCCTGTATCAACCGGCACAAACAATCCTGACCCATGAAGTGGTGTTAGCATCTGTTAAATTTGTATCGGCTATATTATTTTGGGGGTTATGTATTTGGAATATTTTGTAGTTTTTAAAAAAGGGAGAATAACACACTGGATTTAAAACAAACAAACAAAAGTGCAGCAGAGAAAGCGGAGTAAATCTGTCCAAAACAATGAAGTCATCAACGCTGTAACTGGAGGAGGGCAATTGGATAAGTAGTCATCATAGGAGGTAACGCAAATGGTTTATTTGGGTTTGGAATATGTTTTATATTTAGACTAGTATATAAATGCACTTGCCGTTCTGTATACTCTCACGTCTGTGCACCCAACATTGAGCCACCTGGGATTCTTGGCTCAGGGGTTCCTTGGGGCTGCTCTGGCTGCCTTGTGAGATCTGCGAACCCAGCGCCACCACCTGGTTGCCATCCCAGGTGGCCGGATGTCCCAAACAAACGCAAAGCAGCCCCGTTCCACAGTCGCTCTCTCCTTCTCTCTTTCTCCTATCCTTCCTTCACTTTTATTTATTTCTTTCTGTCTCCCTGTTTCCCTGGGGCAAGGGAGTCTCTTTTTTTCCCCTGTCACTTCTCTTGGGCACTAAGGACCGAGAATAATCGGAGACATTCTGTGAATGGGTGATGTCAGTTAAGAACAGGGAAGTATAAATGTCCTAGGAACCATTCATTCATTCCATTTACAAATCTCTAGTGAGGGCTTACTGTATGCCAGACACAGTGCTAGAATAATCTATTTGAGACTCATTTAGAGATTATCCTGCAATACAGCTTCCTGAAATGGGCTCATATGCTCCACTGTTACAGCTTTCTACGTAGTCAAGCCTTTCTTGCTAGTTCATTGCGTGTGTTTCCTCTGCTCCGCCCTCACAGATACTTCATGCTCATTACGTCTTAGAGGTGCTCTTTGAAACCAAGAAAGTCCTGAAGCAAATGCCGAACTTCACTCACGTAAAAACTTCTCCCTCCAAAGAGATAACAATCTGTGGTAAGTGTCAGAGCAGAGCTGCCAAATTAATATTTAGGAGCGTCTTGTTTCTACGTCGTTGGCTTAACTTGAAAACTGTGTAAATTGGACTGTATTAAAGGAAAAGCGTTAATATAGAGTTATCTATCATGGTAATACCGTTCCCCATCTTGTCTTTGTTTTGCGTACCAGCTGGCAGGAATTAATTATGTGAGAAATTAAAGAACTCATAGCTTTTTATAAAGGCAGGCAGCCTTTTAATACGGAAAACCCCCCATGGGTGGCATAAGCAGTCTTTGCCCTCCCTCTAGCTCGTGTTATCTTCCTTCTGTGTTACTTTTCCAAGGTGGGCCTCTGCGAGCCGCTTATGCTGGGAGGCGAAGAGCCCAAGGCAGGCTGGAGATTAAACTCTTCTCTGCCCTTGGCTGCTGTTTTAGATTTTTCCAACTGGTCTCTGCAGCTTTTAGAAGAGTGGGAATGTCCCAGAAATCTGTTCCTTGTTCTTCTAAATAACAAGACTTGAGATTTTGTTATCGTCTAGGCCAGCCTGGCAGGATATTGCTTCAAGAAACAGTACACATTGAAATTCAACACAGTTGGTGCTCAGCAGGCTTGCAACTGTCTGAGAATGGGGTGCGTAGAAGGAACAGCAATTCCCTTAACTTCTAATTAGGCCTTTAGGTTACAAAACAGTGATTGTTATTTTCCAAATCAATTTTTAGCCCGTGTTTCTTTTCCACTGGCGGGTAGAAGTGAATTTGACAATCTAGTAAAACCGTTTGCGTTGCTAGCGTCTGATAGTGGTGGTAGGGACTTGGTGCAGCGGTACATGCCGTGCGCCCAGGCTCGGCCTTCTGAAGCTTCTTCACTGGTTCGATTCCAACCGAAGCAGGCCCACACTCCTCTGCCTGACAGATGATGCATCTCAGGAGTGGGGGCCTTTCACCCAAGGCCTTACCAGCTCTAACTTTTCACAGAGATTAAGACTTGGGGATCATTGGGGCGCCTGGGTGGCACAGCGGTTGGGCGTCTGCCTTCGGCTCGGGGCGTGATCCCGGCGTTCTGGGATCGAGCCCCACATCAGGCTCCTCTGCTATGAGCCTGCTTCTTCCTCTCCCACTCCCCCTGCTTGTGTTCCCTCTCTCGCTGGCTGTCTCTATCTCTGTCCAATAAACAAATAAAATCTTTAAAAAAAAAAAAAAAGACTTGGGGGTCATGAAGCTCAGGGAGCCGTGCCCACCCATGGAGCCCGAGGAGCCAGGACTAGATACGCCATCAGGGTGTATATAAAAAGCCAGAGAGTGACATCTGCTCTCACATGTTTCCAGTATATCTGCAGTTGCCATTGTAGATTTATCTTTGGGTAAAAGGATCTAGAAGTAGACGTGAATTAGAGGGCAAGGGAGTCACGGCACCATACAGTGTAAGAACCGAATGGTTCCTACTGGGACTAGTCCATCACTTGTTCTTGCAGATGAAATTGGAGCCCAGAGAGGAAAAGGAAAGTGTATTGCCTTCCCTATATTCCTTCCTCTCTCTCTCTCTTCTTTCTTTCTCTCTCTCTCTCCCTCCCTCCTTCCCTCTTTCTTTTTCTTTCTTTCTTTCTTTCTTTCTTTCTTTCTTTCTTTCTTTCTTTCTTTCTTTCCTTCTTTCTTTCTTTCTTTCTTCTGAAGATTTTATTTTTTTTAAAGATTTTATTTATTCATTTGACAGAGAGAGAGAGCAGGAGAGCACAGGCAGGGGGAACAGCAGGGAGAGGGAGAGGCAGGTCCCATGCTAAGCAGGGAGCTCCATGCGGGGCTCAATCCCAGGGATCATGACCTGAGCCGAAGACAGTTGCTTAACCAACTGAGCCACCCAGGCGCCCCTAAAGATTTTATTTGTAGGTAATCCTTACACCCAACGTGAGACTCAAACTTACAACCCCGAGATGAAGAGTCACATGCTCCATGGACTGAGCCAGCCAGGCACTGCTCCTTCCCTGCATTTCTATGCATTTCTATGTGGTGACCCCCCCCCCCCATCCCCAGACTCACTCAGCTAGTTAGTGGCAGGGTCAGAATAAAAAATCAGGTCCTTTGCATCCCAGGTTAGGGCCAACCCCATATCTGCTATCCCAACTCCCATCATGCATCTCTCTGACTGATGTTTCATTTTCCAACATGAGACAAAGACTAGGGAATGGGTTGATTGGTCAGTTCAGTCACTTAAAGATCTCCACATCTTGGGCATTTATTTCCAGACATTTTTCCATGTAGCACCATTGCTAAAGGGAAAAGCAAAGGCCAATAGGTTCCCTTAGCATAGGAATTATTATTTTTGGTCTTTATAGCCCCATTAAATTTAGATAAATTTGGTTATCATTTAAAATTCAAAATTGGGGCTGTATTTTCAAAAGCATCTGTTTCAGACAGTACTAGGAGAGGGAGAGAAAATGTGATGAAATTTTACCATTATTTTAATTTCCGGATGCATTTTTTTTACATGAACATCTCAACATGCTACATAGTTCTCGACATGCATGCAATATAGAAGGTGTTTTACTCTCTAGTTATGTTATAAAAGATAACCAATTCTGAACTCATGTTTTTGTTTGCAGTCAAAATATCTCTCTGTGGCTTTCCATGATACATCAAGTTTTATCTATTACTGTCCAGCTAGAAGTTAAAAATATTTATATAGCTCAATTCCTAATATGCTGAAGCCAATTCATTTTTTAGCCTGCCAGCTGCAACAATTTTGTCTGCCTAAATCTTTGAAAGACAAGTCACCCTGAGGAAAGTTAGGAAAATAAAATAATTTAGAATATATATTTAATTGATAAGTAAGAAGTCCTTCCATTTATTATTTCCTTAGATTTGGAGTAAGATCATATGAAGGCAATGAGATTGAAGTATACAATAGCATTAATATGCTCTTAATATTACAGTCATTTATTATTCTCATTATAATCGGAGTCTTCTTTTGCATATATTTGGTTAATTTTTGGTTGTGGGATTTCAAGCAAACTGAGGAAAGGTATTTCTATATTAAATTCTATTTGGTAATCAAGTTGGACGCAAAGAACAAAAATTAATGATCAGAGCCTATGAAAGATATTTTACCTAGAAATAGTTATCCAAATAGGGCTTTTGACTAATATACTCACTCTTAATTTTTAATTAATGACTTCATATATTCATATTGTTTCCCTTAGTTGGCTGAGTTTTATAAAGCCATGCTTTCATTTTTATTTCCTATAACTGTCTCATCAAAAGAATGTCAACTCATAATTTTTAAATTTTAGCTGCTATTGCTGGAGCATATTCTCTAATACATGGCTTTAAAAAGCTGTGCATTTAGCAATTAACTGTATTTATTGAGTGCCGATTATGCACCAGGTACTATGAGAGGCGCTAGGGATTTAATGCCAACTGACAGATATTATTGCTGCTCTCCTGCAGATTACGGTGTAAACAATACCGAATAGTCGCTAAGAGCTTGAGTTTGGAGTGAGATAAAGTTGGGTTTGAATTCCAGCTCTGATACTTGGTAGCTAGGTAATTTTGCATCAATTAACTACTCTGAGCTTCCTTTGTAACCTCAGAATGATGAAAATAATACCCATCTCATAGAGCTGTTGTAAGGATTGAACAGGGTAATTCATGTTAACTTTTACTTAATGCAGGACTTGGCATAGAGGAAGCTAAGCATTGCGTAAATGGCAGGAACGAACAGGTAATTGTAACATTAAATGCTGTCCCCCCCGTAGGAAAGGGGACAAAAAGAGAGCTATGAAAACAAATTGTTGCATTAATACCATCATAGGGTAAAACCCCAATGCCCTGAGAATACTTGGAGAATATCAGCAGCATTTCAGTTTCAAAATTCTGTAATGAAATGGGCGTTTCTTGCTTCTTACTGAATAGTGATTTTTCATTTGCACTCCAGGTGATTTGCATGGGAAACTGGATGATCTTTTTTTGATCTTCTATAAGGTAAGTAATTATTTTGCTAAATAGTGGCATTTTTGTTGTGGAAGGGCGGTCCTAGGGCAGATAAGAACGTTGGTTTTATTAGGGATATGGACAAATACAGATGTATGTAACAGGTTTTTTTTTTTTTTTCCTAAGAAGCCAAAATAGCTGTAGTGGGCTATCTTTTGGCTTTGTAACACGTATTTCAACAAAAAATCTTTTAAAAATTTAATCTGGGTCCTTGTTTGATATTAGTTATCTGTATATTCATTGGGATTTGTACCTGATTGTATTTATGGTCTTTATCACGTTGTAAATGTCTGGATGGCACAGGATGGGGAGGGGAGCCATCTGTTTTGTTTTTATTTTGTTCAGAAGTGAGTGTGTCACATAGCAGTCTTCTCTTCCGAAGCACACGTATTATGTATGAAGGGAGTGCCCTACTTCGTAAGTTCCTAATTGCTCTCTTCTCTACCTTGGTTCACCATCACTGAGCTCAGCAATGTGGCTCCTCTTCATTTGTTGGGTTTCGGCTGTGGGGGCCCACACAGAGGGCACAGAAGCAGCAGGGCTGGCATGGGGTTTCTCTGCATCTCTGCAATGGGATTCAGTTCTGTCTCTGAGCCAGCAGTGACAACCTGAATATTTGCTTCTGGGACAACTGATCCTGAGGTGACCTCTGCCTTCATCCCTTGATGTCTCTTGTTGATCCCTGCGCCAGCCCCCATAGCTAGCATGTTGAATAATTGGGCACAGCACGGGTGTCTCAGATGGTTGAAAGAAAATACATTCTGATTATTATCATGGCCAATCATTTCTACTCTTTGGAGACTGTGAGAGCTTAAGTAAGCCATGTAACGTCCGTGAAACTCAAATTTTTTTTTTTTTTGGCTGTAATATTCTTGAGCTTCCACCCCACAAAAGGTTGTCTTATGGATAAAATAACAAATATCCAAAAGCAATTTTTAAAGTAATAAATTACAACAGAAATGCGAGGTTTTAATTTCATTCACTTGGAGTGGACGCTTAGAAGGGAATGGAGTGGGCCAAACCAGGAGTGGATGAATGGAGCTGACGCTTACAACTGCAGGAGACCTAAGCAAGGATCCAGAGCCTGGTAGCCAGAGAGCGGGAGCAGAGGAAGTAGGAGGCTGTGCAGGAAGTTAGGTTGGTGCCAGGAAGTGCAGCCAAAGGTTTTCTGGGAGGGAGCTGACAGTGCTAGTAAAAGAGGGATTCCTGAGATCCAGCACAGAATCCAAGCTGGGCAGGGAAGGAAGAGAAGTCAGGATGGGCCAGTCAACTAGGAGAAACGGGAGGACTGCAGGATTGGCATGCTTTCTGAGTGAGGGAGCAGACGGGCTGGGGCAAGGGCCTTGGGAGGCAGGAAGGGTGGGAAATTCTACGGGGAAGAGTCCTGGGAGATGAGTGTGTCCAAGGTGGAGTCCAGAATGCGGGTGGCTGAAATGAGTGAAAGAGAATATTGGAGATGAGGGGGTCGAGGATGTGGAAAGCAGGTGTGTTAAGTGAGTTGCCCACAGGACTGTGAGGTGAGGAGCAGGGGAAGGAAGGCTAGTGAGAGGTCGTGGGCTGGAAAGGAGGAGGGGCTTTTAACCGAGGCTGGCAAAATGTTGGTCTTTTAGTGGCTCTGAGGAGCATGTGAGGAGTCCGGCAGCCTTCTTAGGGGAGGCCCAGATTTCCAGAGGGACATCTTCTGAATGAGTTGAAGGCAGAAGAGAGTTTATTTACCATGAAATGGGGATTCTACTGGCCAAATTGGAAAGCTGTGGGAGAGGTGGGAGAATGGACTGGTGAGAGGACACTAAGGAGTTAGGCAGTTTGGGGGATGAGATTCATTTAACCCAGTTCATGGCGCCATATTAAACGTTCAGAAGTTCAGTCCTGCTACTGTTGACAGTGACAATCAGAGGCAGGAGGAGGTGGCAGGGGGATGTGGGGAACGACCACAAGAGAAAATCCAGAGATTATGTTTTTTAGAGGCTTGTGGAGATATATAAAAGGGAAAATAGTTGAGTAAATTAGGTGGGGAAAATGACTTCTGAGGCATTTAGAAACACAAATTTCTTGAGAGGTAGTTGAAGAGATTAAGATGTGATCAGGGAAAGGACTTGGGAGTAGACAGATGAGAAAAGAGAATTGCAACATGTTTCTTTAATTCTATCGGCAGAGCAGTATGGAACATATAAAACTGGAAAGTGCTAACGTAAAGACTGAACAGGAGGAGGTGGGTGGTAAGAAGTACCATAAAAAGAACTAAAGGTGAAAATATAGCATTCACATGAAAGCAAGAAGTATTTTGAGAGTTAACCAACGACAGCGTTCCAAAAGTGGAGACCGAGAGCCCAGCAGTGGAAGAGTAGAGCACTCTTATTTGGGAGGGATTTGGGGAGAGGGAGGTGAGAGAGATGTTTGGAAAACATGAATTCAAGTTTTAACAGGCATGAGCCAGAAGCGGCTGAAGTGCGTCTCGGATGCGGGATAAACCGTGTGTACCAGAATCTTGAAGTTGTGTGGTTTGAAAGGGGAAACTGAGGGAAGAGCCACTGAAGACAGCAAGGTTCCACTCTCAGAAGCTGAGAAGGTGCTGTCATTAATGGGGTCTGAGAGGAGAGAAGGAGCTGATGGGCTCGTGATGATGGTGAGTCACTCAGCTTAGGGGCAGCGAGGCCACGGATGGTCCGGAGTTACAGGCCCGGAGAGGAAAGGGCAGCCACTCGGGGATGTCTGAGTAAGCTCCTTCACATGATGTTCTCACTTGCGAGGGTCAGCATTTTGCCTTTTTCTGTTTCATTTTTTTTCTGAAGTTTAAAATGAGGAATGATAATAGGATTGCAAGGGTACAGTGCGGCCTGAAACCAGGCACACAAACTGTTCGGGAAACAATGTTTCTACCAGAATACAAAGGACAGTGACACCCCCCTATCCAGGGGGCGGACTTCCGGGCCCTTTACTTACCTTCGCTTCGCTCTCCTCTGTGGTGCCACACCCACGCAATTAAGGAGAAAGGGTCCATGAGCTCTTGAAATCGCTCTCACAGATCCAGTGAACTTTCCTCACAGCATCGGCCCCAGACCCTTACTCAAAGACCAGTGAACATCGTGTCAGTAAAATCCTATCTGACATATTCTTGCTACAAGTTGGCCTGTCTGCTACCCACCCCGGCAGATTAGGGAGTGGGAGGGGACAGGCAGAGGTGAGAAACGAGGACAACCATGGAAAGTAAAGCTCCTACTGACAGAGGAGATCTAGACCTATAAGTAAGTATGAGATAGGAAAAGTGTACAGGGAAGAGAGTTCTATATTTCTCAGAAGTACCTGAGAGGATGCTTAGATTGACAAGCCTGCAGGGTCAAGAAAGTGTCAAGGGCTCTGGGGCACATTCTGTTAAGAAGTAGAACAAATGGCACATTTTCAAAACCCTGAGTTAAAATGGTTAAAGTAATTTAAAAACGCATTTTAGCTTTTAAAGCAGTAAGCTTCAGTGATCTGGAAAATTCATCTTAGCAATACTTAAGAGTATGAGTGAGTATCATTATTGGGTCTTAGGTATAGGAGGACAAAAGAATATGAGGGGACTAAAAAAGGGAGATTAGTTGAGAGAAGCATAATGGGCCTGGGAAGTAGATGAGGGGGAAAGAAAGCACAGCTTTGGAACAAGGCAGCAGAAAAGGGAGTGGTGGATTTCTCTCTGTGGCCTCTCAGGGGGTTGACAGCAGGTGTCAACTCTGACCTAAGCCATCCCTCAATTGCTTCAGGAAGTGGTAGGGCTTCTGTCATGGTGGATGATGCATACTGCAAAACTCAATGCATCAACAGTGCGTTTTTGATTCCCGATTACATGGAACGCCCCGTGTGCAGCCCTTTCCTCTGGTTCATCCGCGAGCGCGCGGGACTGAGGCACCTCAGTGTAAGCCACAGGCTCTCTATCCTCTATTTAGAAGCACCTAGTGGCAGTGCTTTCACTTATCCTTATTTCATTTATTATTTACTTAGTAAAATCATCAACTGATATTTGTCTTATTTTTTCTTATTTAATTTCTCACAATGTGTTCTATTCACATTCTGTTTGAACTTGAATTACAGGAAATAGTTTGGCAAACTAGTGTTGGAGATCTATGGAGCTATAAATCACTAAAGTTTATATTCTGATGCTCTGAATGATTCCTCTCCGTCAACCCAAAAGAGAAACCAGGAAACCCCCAGGCTTTGAATTAAGGCGAAATTGTTATTCATCTTTCAGTGGGTGCCTTGCTAGGCCATTTCTTCCTTGTCAGAACTGGGGCTGGCCCAAGGCCGACCAAAGGCATAGCCTGAGAGGGAGAGTTACAGTGGAGGGTCCCTGAGATGTCTTGCCATATTACTCTTTTCATCTAAGCGGTCGGTTTAGTTCAAGACTGGTATCCTTATAACCAATCATATACAATAGTGAGTCTGTCCACAAATGTATTCATTTAATGCACTTTTATATGGTCCTTGCAGTGTTCGAGGCACTCTATGAAAACTGAGAAGATACAAAGCTATGAAGTTTCTTCATTTCACATGTATTTATTAAACCCCTGTTATGAATGAGGTACTCTGCTAGGGGTTGGCAAGACAGTAAGACTAAGATGCAGTTTTCAGCCCCAGAGACATCACAGTTTAGTGGAAGGTCAACTAGTAAAAAGACAAGACAGGTCAGGGTGGACGTATTGATGATAGCGATAAGCACAAGGCTCCAAGGTAGCACGTTGGAGAGGCACCTCACCTCATGGAAGACTTCCTGGAGGAGGTGACATTTAAGACAACCCATTCAAGGAATTTTAGTCATTTAGTAAGTGCCTAAATCATGAAGGAAAGTTTTGGAGGATTGGAAAAGATTTTATTCTCACACACTTTTTGCGGTGCCCTGTAATAAATAATGGGATTCATACCAGTGATTGCTTTTGATTATTTGTGTTGAGATTTTAGTTCCTTTCATATTTGGTTGTCCTTACAAATTGTATCATTTAGCACCTTAAGACTAAGCTAGACATTTTCAGCTATGATCCTATTTGGGTTTGAAAAGAATGCTTTCCTCATTGTTAACCATGACAGACCTTTGCTAAAAGGGCGTCTTAACATTATATGGCTTCAAATACCATTGAATGAAGCAATTTGCATAGCATTAGTTAAGTTATATTTTTAGATTTTATTTTCTGAAAAGGTTAATTTTAGTCAGCCACTTTTGCTGAATTAGAATGACCATTGTGAAATACTTCATTCAGAGCCTCAATCAGCCTTGCTAAAATTATAAGACATTTTTTTCCTCATTGAATGGAAAGCTCAAAATTTTAGATCAAGTATTGGCAAACTGGTTTGTTAAATTGATGCTGTGAGTGGAGACCTCCTGAAGCTGAAAAAGAGGTGCACATGGATGGAGAGAAGCTAATTAACTCTTAACCCTGTGGGGGTCCCACTGAGGCTGTCCATTGGAAGCCATGCCACCTTGTCTTCCTTTTCTTTCTCTCTTCCCTACCGTACTCCACCTTCCATGCCCATGATTTTCTGCTTGAGAAGGTCATTAAATATTTTCTTTTTTCTGTACTGCTGATACGCTGCACGATGACACAGTAGTCAATTCTTTTTCTTTGGAGATTAAGGCAGTATTTTGCAATCAAAAGAACAGGTCTCTAAAACAGGGTTTGCAAAAGAAATAAAAATTAACATACTGTGGAGCTGTGGTCCAGAGGTTATTGCTTGATGTGCCTTGGGAAAATGTGCAAAAAATGGCATAACATCTAGATGTTTATCATAAAATACTTCAGCAGGAAGTAGGTGAGAATATAGGGAAACATCTTGTTTTTTCTCGTTTCAAGTTAATTCATTGTGGTCTGCTATTTTTTGCCCTTCAGGTCATCTGAATGCTGTTCAGAGTTGTAGTTACCCTGGGTTTTCTATATTTGTCAACTTCATTTCCATGTCATAGATGGTTTGTTGTGTATCGGCTGCAGAATAAGCCAGAGAGTTTGGTTATTGGAACTGAGTGAAGGATGGGTTGTAGCAGAAGTTTTTGGTTTTTTGAAGGAAACCCAGTCAAATCTCAGTAGCCAGAAGCCTAAGTATCCTGAAGACTTTATGTACAAGGACACTTAGCTCCTCAACTTCTCATCTGTTTTCTAGTTTCCTTATTATTCTAAGACAAAAATATATTTGAACTCACACTGCATAAAGTAATATGACTAATCCTGAACCAATAGGGCAGATCTGATATATTCATATAAGTCTTGCCTTCTTTTAAAGTGGCTGTTCTGAGAGGCTTAACGTGTACAGGAGTTCAGTAGACATTTAAGACTCCTTTTAGAATCACTTTCAGAGACTGTGACATATTCTATCGAATGAGCTTCATTATCACCAATCTTAGTCATTTGACAACATGTGCAATTTTTTGAAAAGGTTAGAACTCACTGGATGTTAAGGGTGCCATATAAGGTGGATGGCCTAGGTGAGCATTACTATTTTGGGCTTAAAATTAGGTTTGACTAAAGGAATTCATTATTCTTTGCCCATGGTAGAAGTGAAGTACCTACAGTCTGGTTTAACTGGAGATGAGAAGTTCTAATACAAGAAAATTTGTCATCACAGTGGAAAACATGTTTACTATTCAAATATAAGAAATAAAATTTTAAACCACTGAATGTTTTCCTCATATTTTGATATTAAGGTTATGCTGGTTTCATGAAGTGAATTGAAAAGATTTTCATCTTTTTCTATGGTTTGGAGTAATTAAAAGCCCTCGTTCTCAAACTTGACACTGTAAATACATAAGGAATTGGGGAAAAAAATACTAATATGTGAGCCTTACTCTCAGAGACTCTGATGGACACCTAGGGGCTTTTAAAAGCCCCCCACATGATTCCAATATATAGCCAAGGATGGGAATCATAATAACATTAAAACTATTTGCTCTTAAAAAAATTGAGATAGAGCTCTGCTATAAAGCCACAGGAAGATGTACTGTTCAAGTTTTCTACTTCTTTAGAATCAGTTCTCAGTTCTCATAGTTTCTTATTTTCAGGGAAATCCTCCGTTTCTCTAGTCTATAAAAGTACATTGCCATAGATGTTGATATTGTATTGTTTACATATATGTAACTCTTTTATCTAGTTCTCTGTGTCTTTTTTTCTACTCTTTAATCTTACATATTTTTTAAAAGATTTTATTTTTAAGTAATCCTACACCCAACGTGGGTCTCAAACTCACAACCTTGAGATCAAGAGTCACATGCTCTACGGATGAGCCAGTCAGGTACCCCTAATCTTACATATTTAAAAAAAAATTTTTTTTTAAAAGATTTTATTTATTTATTAGGGAGAGAGCATGCACGAGCAGGGGGGAGAGGGAAAGCAGACTCCACACTGAGCTGGGAGCCCGACTCAGGGCTCAATCCCAGGACCCAAGATCATGACCCGAGCCAAAGGTAGATGCCCAACTGACTGAGCCACCCGGGTGCCCCGTTACATATTTTTAAATTCTTTTTTCACTTATCCTCAATCAGGCTCATGATGAGTTTATCAATTTTATTCATTCTTTCAAAGAATCATCTTTCAGATTTATGCATTTTTCTTTTTTGTTTGCTTTCTATTTCATTAATTTCAGCTTTTATCTTTATTTGATTGGCTTTATTGTGCTGTTTCTAATTTCCTGAGATGAATAGTCTTTCATGTGCATCTTCTTTAATAATGAAGGCCTTTAAAGCTACACATCTTTTCTTTCTTTTTTTTTTTTTTAAGATTTATTCATTTACTTGAGAAAGTGAGAGTGCACTAGAGAGAGAGCAAGTGAGGGGTGGGGCAGAGGGAGAGAATCTCTAGTTGAGCAGACCCCCCTGGTCAGTGGGATCCTGACGTGGGGCTCAGTCTCATGACTCATGAGATCACGACCTGAGCTGAAACTGAGTTGGGCACTCAACCGACTGAGGTACCCAGGTTCCCCCCACACATCTTCTCTAATTTTAGTTTTAATTGAGCCTTCTATTAAACTTGTAATTTTCCCTTTGATCTAATGCTTATTGAGATGACAATTTTTAGTTTCCAGGGATCTTAATTAAAGGAGCTAGAATTCTTTGAATCATATTTTTATTATTTATTTCAAATTTTATTGGATTATGATATGAGAATATATCCTATGAAATGTTTATTATTTTGAATTTATTCAGGATTTCTTTGAAATCAAGTACATGATTGATTCTCATAAAGTCTCCTTGGACATATGAAAAATTAATTGTACTCTCTATGGGATGTAAATTTCTTCCTATATCTACGTATTAAATTAAGTTCATTGATTAAGTATTCAGTTTTCCACATATTTAGTTTCTAATGTATCTGTCTAAATATGTGTTTTATATATTGCTGTGTAACAAGTTACCCCAGTACTTAGTAGTTTAAAACTATAAGTGTTTAGTATCTCCCAGTTTCTGTGGGCCAGAAATTTGAGTGCAGCTTAGCTGAATGGTTCTGGCTTAGAGTCTCACATGAAGTGGCAGTCAAACTATTGGCCAGGGCTGCATTCATCTGAAAGGTTGACTGGGGCTCAAGGACCCATTTCCAAGATTGCTAACTCATGTAGCTATAGGCACAACATTTTGGTTCCTCTTCATAGGGTACCTGAGTGTTCTTGTGACATAGAAGCTGGCTTTCCCCAGAGTGAGTGATGCAAAAGAGAGAGCAGGCAGGAAACTGTAGTGTCTTTTGTGACTTAATCTCCAAAGCTGCACACTATCACTCCTGCTTTTTTTTTTTTTTCCTATTTACTAGAAGCAAATCACTAAATCCAACCCACATTCAAGAAGAGGCAAATTAGGCTTCAGCTTTTATTTTTTTTTTTTTTTTTTTAAAGATTTTATTTATTTATTTGACAGAGATAGAGACAGCCAGCGAGAGAGGGAACACAAGCAGGGGGAGTGGGAGAGGAAGAAGCAGGCTCATAGCAGAGGAGCCTGATGTGGGGCTCGATCCCATAACGCCAGGATCACGCCCTGAGCCGAAGGCAGACGCTTAACCGCTGTGCCACCCAGGCGCCCCTAGGCTTCAGCTTTTAAAGGGAGTGTCAAGAATTTGTAGACATTATTTGTAGACATTATTTTAAACCAATAATTCAATCTGAATTTTTTATTTGTGTTCGTATTTTAAAACAGTTTCTTCTTGCATTTATAGTAGTTAAATATATGAAGCAAAAACTTGTTCTTTTGTTTATTGAATACAAGTTCATGGATTGTATCTTCTTAAGTGTCTTTTATTATGTACATGTTGCTTTGTGATCATGTTTAGCACTTTTAATCTTAAATTCCACTGTCACGTATCAATACTTATATTTTTTTTTTCTCTTTGTTATATTTACCTTGTTTTCAACATCTCTTTACCTATTTTTTTTTTAAGATTTTATTTATTTATTTGACAGAGATAGAGACAGCCAGCGAGAGAGGGAACACAAGCAGGGGGAGTGGGAGAGAAAGAAGCAGGCTCCCAGCGGAGGAGCCTGATGTGGGGCTCGAATCCCATAACGCCGGGATCACGCCCTGAGCCGAAGGCAGACGCTTAACCGCTGTGCCACCCAGGCGCCCCTCTTTACCTATTTTTTTAATGTTTAATTTTCACGAACTATATATACCTGAGTTTTGTATTTTAATATAGTCTAGTAATCTTAGTATTTTAATGGGAGAATTGAACTCATTCACATTTAGTATAACAACATGTATTTTTGAAAAGTTTTCTTCTATTTTATTTTGCTTACTATTTACTTTACTATATTTCATATTCTCCCTTTTCTTTTTGCTATTTTGGTGAAGTTTTCTTTATTGTTTTCTTTGGTGTTTTTACTGTCCTTTTCCATTCAGTAGTGGTTATCTTCCCATTCCTGACATTTCTGACAAACACTGTGTGTGTATATTTCTCAGATAGCTATAACTTTATTCTTCCACCATTATCCTCTCTCTCCTCCGGTAAGATAAATGTATTTATTTTCATGCTTTCCATATATGTCCCCCATTGGAATGAGATTTGTGGAGAATTTGTTTTTCTCCCCTAACCTCCCCCTGCAAATTCTAGTTACTGCTCATGCCATATTTTTAGTTCTTGACCATTATTAGGTTTTTCTTCATAGTATGTGCCTTCTATTTCTAGAATCCTTGCTTAGTACTTAAATGCAAGTTCCACATTATCATTATTGATTTATATTTATATTTAATTATATGCTGGAGGGTTCATTGTTCATTGTTCACATCTGTATTCTATATAATATATTCTTTCCACTTGGGTCTTTCCTTGGCTTTTACTTCATTAGAATATTTCCTTGAGTGTTTTCCTCTATGGGGCATGTGGGTGCTATCTTCTCTGAATGCAAGCTCCTTGAATGCTGGGACTTTGTATTATTTACTTCTGTGCTTCTAGCACCTTAAACTGTGTTTAGCATATAACAAGCAATCGATACGTGTTCATTGCTTTTGTGGTGTTAGATCACTGCATACTCACATGTCTTTCTTCCACCCTGATAATCCTTTATGTTGTTGCTGATATTTGATCCTTTACACATTTGTAAATATTATCTATTACTCTAAGAAGTTAATGATGTTTTGGCCAATATAGAATTCTTGGTTCACAGTCATTTTCTGTCTTTAATTTGTAGATTTATTCCACCTTCTTCTGCCTCCCACTACTGCATATGGGAAGTCTAATGCCAGGATGATTCTTTTCCCTTTGTAACTTGCTCTTTCTGTCTAGCAGCTTCTAAGACTTTTACCAGGTAATAGGGATATTTTTTTCCCCTATCAATTGTCATAGGATTCAGGATCTCTTTCAGACTTAAGGCTGAAGTCCCTTTTTAACCACAGAAATCTCCCTCTCTTCATTATGTAAGTATTGCCTCTTCTCCATCTGTTCCTTTTTACTGATTCTGGAATGATAATTGGCAGATTAGTTCTCTTGGCTCTGAACTCTAATTTCCTACCCATTCCTTATGATTTCCAACATTTTGCTTTTTAATCTGTGTGAGAGATTTTTTTCATCTGTTTGATTTTTCGGGTCAATAATGTGTTTTCCAATCACTGTTTCTTTTAATTAGCTCTAATCTATTGATATTTTAAATTTGGATAGCACACTTTAAATGGCAAGAATTATTAACATTTTGTTCTTTATTTTATGGTCCTCTCATTTTTTTTTTAAATAGTTTTCGTTTGTCCTCCAACAATTCTAGCTCATTAGGGGATAGAACTTTAGCAGATCTAATTGGTCTGTCTCTCTCTGGTTACCGGATCCCCTTAAGTGTTAGGTTATTTTCATTTTCTATTCTCTGCTTAAGCTAGATTAAGCCTGTCTACAGTTGAAGGCACAACAGTTGCTACTCCTGCATCAAGAGTCTGAGAGGAAGTCTCTATGTTCCTAGGTATCCCTAAATGCAAGTGTTAGTTTTCTTTTAGCTTCAGAAATAGAGATGAAGTTCCCTACACTTTTTCTCTAAGATCCAGCTCCCTCTCCCTCAAATAAGGACCACACTAATGCTCTGAGTCAGGGTCTCCCCTTAATCAAGGGGTGCACAGGTCCCCTCAGGCCTAGTTCTTCCATGTTCTCACCCCAGGGCTTTCTACTGTTGCTCCTCTAGCCCCCTTCAGGCCTAGAATCCCAAGGGAGCCTATAGCCTCTAACACCCCTCAGATTCCTCTGGTTCACTCATCCCAGCCAGCTGAAGGCTGGGGGAAGGAAGAATATCAGAGATGCAGAATCGCTCCTTTTTTCTTTAAGTTTTGATAAGCAATAGCCTGTGTTTTTGCAACTGGCTCACACTATTTAAGCCCAATGTGATAAAGGTATGTGAATTAATGTATAAGAAAATATAAAATAATGGGATCTTAAAATTAGAAATAACATGGAGGTCATAATAAAATGAATCTTCTCATTTGTATGGTGCTCTATGGTTTTCATTCAATTTTATACACAGAGTCTCATTTGAGTTCCAGAGTAGCCCTGTATGGTAAGTATGGAAGTTATCATCCCCATTTTACAGATGAGGGAACTATAGCTCGTAAAGATTAAATAATTTATCCAAGGGCACATGGATAATAGTGGAGCTGGACTAGCAAATGAGCCTTCTTATTCCTGGCCCAGGACACTATACTACTGCTAGCTTGCTTGTTTGTTTCCAGTTGTCTTCAGAACACGTTACATTGCATGATGAGTTGTGGAATCCCTGAGTTATATATTGTAACCTATATTATATATTTTTTCAACTACATCTACTATATTGGTATGAATAATATTAAATGTATATAAATACTAGGATGGTGACTATAAGGTAATAAGATTTTCTTTTGTAGTTTGAAATCTAAAAAAAGAGGTATTTGAAAATAGTTTGAAATAGATTAATATAACTAGAATATGTGTATTATTTCCTGACGGTAACTTTTTTGAAGGGGGACATACATTTGGATATACGAGTACTTAAATTTTTCTCTTTGTGATGTGTTTTTTAAACATTCAAATTTATTTTATGATGCAATAGAAATGCACTTGACCATTTTCCTACCAGGCATGATATGCCTGGTGGGTCTGGCATGTTTGTTTTGTCTTAGAGGTTAGTGGTACAGAAGTAAGTGAATCAATAGCTGTTATAAAGACCAGACGTTTGCCCTGAGCCCAGTTCTTTTTTCCTACTAACACTGTGTTTAAAAGTATTATCTCATACTGAGGAGTGATAATCAAGATCTTTAACAGCTAATATGGCCTGGTCAGTGAGCAGTCACAATACCTGCCAGCTATCAACACCTGGTGCAATTGTATTAGAGTGTACTGGTGATATATATCAGCCCTGCTCACAGTTGCATGATACCTTACGCTTTGCTGGGTATTTTCATATCCATTCTCTTGTTTGATCTGGGGAAGGGGGTGGGTATGGTATCATTCCCCTTTTGTAAATTGAGTGATCCACAACTCAAAGAAGTTAAACATAGGAAGTCTTAGAAGGAAAGACTTTTGGCTCTTGGTTCAGTGTTCTCCCTTGGGTGGAAGTTTCCCTCTTTTTAAGGGAGAAAGAAGAGATAAGGTTAGCTATTTAAAAAAATTTTTTTTTAAGATTTTATTTATTTATTTTTGAGAGAGAGAGAGCATGCATGAGAGCATGTGTGAGAGCATTAGGAGGGGGGCAGAGGGAGAAGCAGACTCCCCGCTCAGCGGGGAGCCTGCTGTGGGACTCTATCCCAGGACCCTGGGATCATAACCCAAGCCGAAGGCAAACACCCAACTGACTGAACCACTCAGGTGCCCAAGGTTAGCCATTTTTGATAGGATAAAAATCAGCTCCTTTTAGAGAAAACTCATAGTAGGTAGTGGGTAGAATCCCCCTGGAATCTTCCTATCCCAAACTAATGTTTCATTTCCAAGGTCCCTTGCAGGAGATGCCTGCCTTGGAAGAGTGAAACTACCTCAAGTTAGCGAGCAGTTTTTTCCCAGTGGAGGAACTGACTCAGCCTCTTTTCTCCATATTCACAGGGACATTAAGTACAACGCCTTACTTTAAAAGTACATTCTTTTAACTGCTTGTTTTTCCCCCTCTCCTCCTTCCACAGAATGGTCTCCCCTCAGGGAGCAACTCATATATTTTTAATGGTGATTTTGTAGATCGAGGAAAACATTCCATGGAGATCCTAATGATCCTGTTTGTGAGTTTTCTTGTCTACCCCAATGACCTGCACTTGAACAGAGGGAACCATGAAGATTTTATGATGAATCTGAGGTAACCTAGGCCTTTAGATTTCCTCTTTTGTTTCCCATACTGAAAAATACTGCCATGTTTAGTTCCTAGCAGAGAGTTAGAGGTGAGTGTAGAAAAGTAGGGAGGAGGGGAATCTCAAGGGAGACCTCAATTCTTACCTCTATTTACCACCTCAGTCTTCTACTGAATGAGTATATGTTGCTCTGAAGTCTTCTTCCTATTTTTTCTTCCAGTTCTGTCCTTGCTTCTCCCTTTTATTATGTTCTTTCTCTTCCTCCCATGCCTCCCATCACAGGCCAAATTGTTTCCTGGATGGATGCGTTAGGCCAGCTTTGGAGGTGTGGTAGGTTCTATGAGCAGGCTTAGATGAGATCATTCTGTTGCTACTCTTTTGGCTTGCTTCAGATGTTGTCTCAGAAACTAGTACTGTGTTTTTCACTGATGTGTATATTTTTTACAGCATGGTGATTGCTTCTGGCATAATTGTTCATAAACATATTTGAGAACAGCTGTAACATAGCATTTCAACTATCTGACTCACTGGAGATTTGAGGAATAAAGATTGGTTAAATGGTTTACCAAATTTTGCTGAAAGACACAGTCGGTAATAAATGTTCCCCTTTCCCTTCTTTCTTCTATGTTCACCCCTCCTTTACCAGTTTGCTCTAGGGCAGTAGAAGGCATGACATGTCTCATGCTTTTGGTTCTAGGTTTTTGGGTGCCTTGATCAAAGCTCAGCAACTGATTAGTTTTGTCTTTGGGGCAGTTTCATCCCCTGGCTTGAGTATAGACTTTCAATTCTGATTTTTCAGGTACGGAAACAGATGCTAAGACTATGATGAAAAAAATCCCAGACTGTTATCAGAGGTCCTTTATATGTAATGTAGCTCAGCACTTTTATTTGGACATGCCACTTACCCTCTCATTTGTTCAGTTAGCCAATCATATTTATCTAATGTCTGTGATGGTTAATGAAAGAGACATGGCCTCTGCCCTCACAGAGTTTACATCTAGCAGGGAAGACTTATGTTGAACAGGTTTTTCAAGCGTGATGAGTTTAAAAGTGGGGACCTAACTTGTCTGGGGTGTGATAGAAGGTTCTCCCATAGAAGTATGGGATCAGCCTGAGACCATAAGCAATTCAGAGACAGCCATGGTGGTGGATGAGAAATGGTATTCCACAGTGAGGGGACAACTTAGGCAGAGCTTGAGACAAGACTTTTTAGATATGAAAGAACTTTAGGAGGGTAGGAGCACAGACTGAGGGACAGGATGGTCCCTAATAGGGCTGGAGACATAAGACATGGTTGGATTGTGCAAAGGAATTTGGACTTTTTTCTAAGGACAACAAAAATAATCATATAAGAGTATCATAAAATTTGTGTTTTAAATGCAGCAGGAAGAAATATTTGAATGTGGGAGGCCAATTAGGAGGTAGTTGAAGAGATAGATGATGGATTCTCATGTAGACCAAGGTAGTAGGGATAGAGATGCAAAGAAGTAGACAGATTCAAGAGGAGTTTAGGCAATGATGGTTTAAAGCATGGTAATGTGATATGGGGGACTTGAAAGAGGAGAGAATCAAGGATAACCTCCAGGTTCCCGGCTTGAATTTGGGAGTATGTTGGCATTGTTCACTGATACTGGGAACGTGATAAGAAGAAAAGGTTGGGATGAGAGAGAATGGTAAGTTCATTTTGGGGTAAGGTGATTTGAAGTGTTTTTGATTAGGTAGTTGAGTGTATGTGTCCAGAGCTCAGAAATGCAGTGTGGCCTGCAGCACTGTCCTGCAATATTGGCACATAGATAGTAACCAAAGCCCTAAACAAAGGAGGAGATTGCCAAGAGAGAAAGTGAGGGGAGAAGAGGGCCTAGGGCAGAATCTGAAGGAAAGCCACCATTCAAGGCTAGGCAGAGAAAAACTTGAAAAGGAGATGTAGAATACCCAGAAAGGTACGAGGAAAACCAAGAGGATTTATTGTCACAGCATCCGAGAGAAGAAAAGTCTTCCAGAAGGATGATGTAGTCAACCATACTTAGTGCTTCAGAGAGGGTAAGAAAGATGAGGACTGCAAGGTGTCCATTTGATTTAACAACATTTAACTCACCTTTGGTGAGTGCAGGACTGAATTCATATCAGAAAACATAACATTGCACTGTAGAAGCCTGACACGACATGATTTGCATGGAAACCTGGAATTAATATGCTGTGTTCTGACTTCCCTATGTTGGGCCTTAAGAATATATTATTATCCTAAGGCAAGGAAAAGTAATAAAAAAATTTCCATCATTAAAGCTCCCTTCATGATTGCTATTCAGGCATGAAAATTCCTGACTCTTTCTATTAAAATCTTGAATACCATTGCATGAACTATATCAGAGAGAGTATAAAGGGCCAGCTTATTGTCTTCTAGGCTCTTCTTCGTCTCTGTTCAGTCTCTCCCCCCATCCCCCCTTCCCGCGCCTTCATTCATTTACTATAAGAGTTAAGATGTCTGAGAAATTCTATCTAAATGAAAAACATTCTCCCACACAGCTTCCCCCACTTCTCTGAGTACTTGCAGCATCCACACATCCTATACCTAGCACATATTTCTTAAGTTGCCTTGTGATTTTTTTCATGAAAATTTATCTTCTTTCTCCAACTAGCTATAAGCACCTTCCGAGTAGGGATGGTATCATTGGCTGCTTTTGTTCTTTCCCATCATGCCTAGCAAAAACTTGGGTAACTAATAGTTTAAACTAAGCTCTAGTTTCTTGAGTTCTTGATACTTGTGATAATGAGATCAATGGGTCCCCTTTTTGCATGGTTCACATAAGTTGGAATTATCAACATTTAATTAGTTTAAATACCATTTTTTTTTTCAGGTATGGCTTCACAAAAGAAATTTTGCATAAATATAAGGTAAGACTCGTACTTCTTTTTTTTAAAATGCATTCTCTTTGCTGTTTATACATAGAACTACCAAAAAAAAAAAGAGCCTTCGAGAAGGGTGATGGGTAAAAAATAAAAGCACAGCAGGAAGCCCTGGCCAGGGTAGAAGCCCGATTTTCTTCCTGGACCAAACCAGTAAGTTTCAGCACAGATACAAACATACTCTATTGTTGTAAAGGTACCCAGGATTTGTTTTATGGTAAAACATGAAGACATAGAAATGACTATCGCAAAGGAAGAGATTTTTTACTCGCTGGGCTCTGGATTGGTTTGTTTGCATATTAAAGGAACTTCATCTGCACATGAAAGGCAAATCAACAACGATTTCTAGGAATCGTCTAGCTCTGGGAGGAGCAAGCTTTCCTCCAGGGTCAGCAAGGCACCAAGATGTCAAAGTATCAAAAACATAGAATAAACAAACAAACATAGAATAAAACGACATTATTAATGCATGCTGGTGGGTTAGTGACTCCTTGCCGACTTCCTTTGTGTGGCATGAAAGTTCTTGCTTTTTGTGATAAACTTGAACTTTTCAAAAAAATCCCAGAGTTACTCAATCTTACTTACAGATGCATGGAAAGAAAATCTTACAAATCTTAGAAGACGTCTATACCTGGCTCCCAATTGGTACAATCATTGACAATGAAATCCTGATCATACATGGTGGGATATCAGAGTCCACAGACTTGAATTTGCTCCACCGTATAGAACGAAACAAAGTAAGAAGCAATGTTTACTTAAATCTTGTGTGAGTTTTATAAGGGGATATATACCTTCTAAGTTATTATTTTGTATTCATTTGCATTTTAGTAGTCGTTGTAACTGCAAAAATTAGTACAAATTTTAGGAAAATCTATGATTGCAAGATGAAGAACTGAATGGGTAACTTCTAAATATGGCAAATATATTTTTTAATTCATGATGAAAGTGGAAAACGAGGAAATGTTGGCATTTCATGTAGTTTCTAAAAGTGAAAATCCTGATTTTTAAAAATTAAAATTTCTAATGTTGTAGTAAAATATACATAACATAAAATTGACCACTTTAAATAACCATCTTTAAGTGTACAGTTCGGTGGCGTTAAGTACATTCACACTGTTGTGCAGCTGTCCCCACATCCATCTCCAGAACTTGTCATCTTCCCAAACTGAAACTCTACCCATTAAGCAACAACTCTCCATTCTCCTCTCTCCCTCTCCCCTGGTAACCAGCGTTCTATTTTCTGTCTCTGAATTTGACTACATTGGGTGCCTCATATAGATGGAATCATACAGCAATTTACTTCTGGAATTGATATGACTTCTCTAATACTCTAAATGGCTCAGGGTATTTTGGGGGGAAATATTTTAAACTGAGTAATCATATTAAGTACAACAGAAGCAGAGTAAGAACCTGTATAGAACCTCTAAGGGAAGAGGCTATGTGTGGCCTGTAAAGCTCCCATACATAGTGAAGGGCTCCTTTGGCTGGGCCTTGCAGAGTGACTGGAATTATCTTCGTCCTGTACCAGAGCCCAGCCAAAGCCCCACACTAGGGGCATAGGAGGTGCCATGTGAACATGAGGACCAATAACAGCTCTGGAACCAGATGATCGTATATGGTCCTAGTGAGAAAGCTGAACCCTTACCCCTCAAGACTGATATGATAGTCAACTTCCAGCCAATCTAGGCAAGTCAAGTCTGGAGCTGGAATTTAATTTGATATAGACAGAAATGTGACCCCTATTCACCTTGAATTTCTGGAGCCCTTATACCTTTGTATACATATAAAAGATAGTATTATTGCTAACTTCTCATCCTTTTAATATCCGCTTAAATGTACCCCTCCTCTGGAAAGCCTTCCATGTCCTCCAGACTAGGTCAGGTCCCCTTCTGTAGGCTCTCAAGCCCCTTGTACATATCCTTCATTACAGTTACCAGCACTGAGTAAAGAACTGGGGTGCTATTTACTATCCTCCCCTGCTTCTCTCATTCACTGATATAACTCCAGCACCTAAGATGTAGTAAATACTTAATCAGTGTTTGTTGGCTATGTCCTAGGAGATTTAAGATCAAAGCAGGGCAGACCTAAGACAAAACTGGACAGAAACTTCTTTACAGCCCCTTTCCTGATTCTGTGGTGATTTTACATACCTCCTCTCCAACCTCACTGAACCATGACCATATTTCCTGGCTTGCACCTGTTGTCCTGGCATAATTGTTAATAGTACCTCCCTTTACTCTCAGAAGTACTCCAATTGCAATAAATTTTAAGGTCACCCTACATTTAAGGCCTCTTTCTCATGATATCAGCAAATAGTCAAGCCAGTAAAACATTTTGATCAACACAAGATAGTCAGTGGTAACATAACGAGTGGATGTGAGTCTAGCCAAGAGCAAGGGAACATGATGTTTTAGTCAGTCAAATATTGGCAAGCACATGGCAGGAATGCAGCACTCTGCCACCGCCCGCCCTGTGACAACAGCATTAATCAGCCATGGCAGCCACTACCAATTGATCAGATCGAAAAGTTTTCCTTTTCTGAAGTAAGCCTGAGCAGCCAGCCCTCTCTAGAGCTCTTTGAGCTATTAAGAGCATGTCTTGGGGTGCCTGGGTGGCTCAGTCAGTTAAGCATCTGACTCTTGATCTCAGCTCAGGTCTTGATCCTCAGGGTCCTGAGTTCAAGCCCCAAGTTGGGTTCCATGCTGGGCGTGGAACCTACTTTAAAAAAAAAAAAAAAAAAAAAAAGCATGTCTCTGGAATGCCTATTACTATCTCTGTGGAGCCCAAAATGTGAGAGCCACCTTGACCTAGTAAACTCCGTGAAGCTCTGACATCAAACAGACATGGCCAGCTCTACTTCCTACTTCTGCCACTGCCTGGCTGGGTGACTGGGCAAGGTACTAAAGTTTTCTAAGCCTCAGTTTCTGTGCTTGTGCATGGAAGCTAAAAATACCTATTATATTGAATTGTTAGGAGGATTAAATATAATTACCTAGATGAAGAAAACAGCACAGAGTAAGCTCTGAACACAAAGAGCTCTCCCTCAAACTCTCTCCTCTCTTTCCTGATACTTGGGACTGAAGTTTGAATTTTAGTCACCAAAACACACCCTGAGGAGAAGTTTTTGGACCAGGAGTTTTCCCAGGAAACCAAATTTCACCTCCTTTGGGGGTAATCATTCCACCAACTCACAAGCCTGGTTTTAAAGATAGAAATTTGACTTGTGTGCTTTCTGTATCTTCTACCCCTCCTAGAGTGAGGTTGAATTGGCAGCACATACTTGTATTAAATGTAATTGAACTGTAGCAAAAGTAGTAGGTTTAAGCCTTTGGAACTCTACCAAATGAAATATAAAAGTAGATTTTCAAGTCCAATTTTACAACTTTCCCACTTCCTCCACTTTCCCATCCCTTAGGACCCTCTAAGTGTTGGGATGACCATGCTTCCTGGTTTATGCCTGCTGTTGTGGTATGGTAGTTAATGGCAACGGGGAGTAGGGTGGGGGAACCTGATGACAACCTCCTTCTAGGTTCATTAAAGGCATTGTGTAAGGTGGGTAGGTTGGGGGGGTGTCAATGCAGAGGAAGAGTCTATAAGACTAAGACTCTGGTTTAGAATTCTTTAAACTCCCTGGCAGGGGGTGTGGGAAAGAATGGCTAGCAGGGCTCCCAGGAGAAAACGACGGTGTGGTACTTTAGAGGGGGAGGTGGGCAAAGTATCCTGATCCTAAGTGGCCTGGAAAAACACGTGTTCTTCATCAGGTTGAGGCACAGCAATAGAGACAGAGTGGCAACTGGCACTGAAGTTTCTGCCTGCGGCACATGAAACATAGGGTTTGGCTTAAGTGTGAATTTGTTTTGTAGATGAAGTCTGTGCTGATGCCACCAATTCCCTTAGATGAAGACCATGATACTGACTTGAAAACTAAAGTAGGTGCGACTATTATACCTCGGGAAGTCAAAACAAATGGATCCCTTTCTGAACAGTTAACAAAGCACGAATGGGAACAGGTAGGTATCAAAGTGTTCACCAAACTGGCAATGAAGATGCCGCATAAATGATGTTGTCCCTTAGGTACATAACAAGCGACTTACCTTTATAAGCAGATCGTACTCTTGTTTCTGAATTCATCACTATACTTTTAATAGCTTCACTGAGATAGGCTCCTTCATTTAAAGTATATAATTCAATGGTTTGGGTATATTTACAGTGTTGTGCAACTGTCATGACAATCTAATTTTAGAAAATTTTCATCACCTGAAAAAGAAACTCCGTACCTATTACTAGTCACTTCCCATTCCCTCCCCAACTACCCCCTCCCGCAGCCTTAGGCAACCACTAATCTACTTTTGGTCTTTATAGATTTGCCTGTTCTGGGCATGTTATAGAAATGGGCCCAGCCAATATGTGACCTTCTGTGTCTGGCTTCTTATACTCAGCCCAATGTTTTGGGGTTCATCTGTGTTGTAGGATGTATCAGTACTTTGTTTCTTTTTATTGCTAAATAATATTCTATTGTGTGGATACACTACATTTCGTTTATTCATTCATCAGTGGGTAGACATTTGAGTTGTTTCTGCTTCTTGGCCATTATGAATAATGCTGCTATAAACATTCACATACAAGTTTTTCTGTGGACATATGTTTTCATTTCTCTTTGGTATATACCTAGGAGTGGAATTGCTCAGTCATAAGATAATTCTAAGTTGAACATTTTGAGAAACTACCGAACTGTTGTCCCAAATGGCTGTACCATTTTACATTTCCATTACCAATGTATGAAGGTTCCAGTTTCTTCACATCCTCACTAAGAAATTGTCTGTCCTTTTGATTATGGCTATCCTAGTGGGTGTGAGGTGGAATCTCATTATGGTTTTGATTTGTTGTGGTTTTGGCATTTCTCTAACGATTAATGATGTTGAGCATCTTTTCATGTGCTAATTGGCCATCTGTATGTCTTTGGAGAAATATCTATTCAGATCCTTTGCTCATTTTAAAAATTGAGTTATTTATCTTTTTATTATTGCATTGTAAGTGTTCTTCATATATTCTGGATATGAATTCCTTATGAGGTATATTATTTGCAGGTATTCTTTCCTATGCTGTAGGCTATCTTTTCCCTCTCTTTATGGTATTATTTGCAGCATGAAAGTTTTTAATTTTGATGAAATCTAATATTCTCTTTTTTTCTTTTTTGCTTGTGCTTTTGGTGTCGTATCTAAGAAGCCATTGCCTAACGCAAAGTCATGAGGATTTATTGTTATATTTTCTTTTTTTTTTTAAAGATTTTATTTATTTATTTGACAGACAGCCAGCGAGAGAGGGAGCACAAGCAGGGGAAGTGGGAGAGGAAGAAGCAGGCTCCCAGCAGAGGAGCCTGATGCGGGGCTCGATCCCAGAATGCTGGCATCACGTCCTGAGCCAAAGGCCTAATGACTGAGCCTAACGACTGAGCCACCCAGGCACCCCTGTTATATTTTCTTCTAAGAATTTTATAGATTAAGCTTTTCCATTTAAGTAAGCCATTTTGAGTTAATTTTTGTGTATGGTGGGAGGTAAGGGTTTAGCTTTATTCTTTTACATGCGGATATCCAGTTATCCCAGTACCACTTGTTAAAAGGACTATTCTCGTTGAATTTTCTTGGCACTTTTATTAAAAATCAACTGACCATAAATATGAACGTTTATTTCTAGACTCTTTATTTTTTTAAGGATTTTATTTATTTATTTGACAGAGAGAGACAGCCAGAGAGAGAGGGAACACAAGCAGGGGGAGTGGGAGAGGAAGAAGCAGGTTCCCAGCGGAGGAGCCCGATGCGGGGCTCGATCCCAGAACACCTGGATCACGCCCTGAGCTGAAGGCAGACACTTAACGACTGAGCCACCCAGGCACCCCATTATTTCTAGACTCTTAATTCTACTCCCTGATCTATATGTCTATCCTTACATCAGTACTACACAGTTTTGATGACTGTAGCTTTGTAGAAAGTTTTGAAACTGGGAAATGTGGGTTCTTCATTTTGTTGTTCTTTGTTCAAGATTGTTTTGACTGTTCTGGGTCCCTTGAATTTCCATATGAATTTTAGGGTCAGCTTGTCAATTTCTACCAAGAAATAGCTGGGATTTTGGTAGGGTTTGCTTTGAATCTGTGTTCTTATTGTAATCTTAACAATGTTATATCTCCAATTCCACAAACATGGAATGTCTTTCCATGTATTTAGATCTTTAATTTCAACAGTGTTTTGTAAGAATGTACACTGAGGCACTTGTTTTGCTCAAGTTTGGAATATTCCAAAGTACTTTCAATGCTATTGTAAGATAGAATTGTTTTTTAAATTACCTTTAGAAATACAGTTGACTTACGTATACTGATCTCATGTTGTGAACCTTGATAAGTCTATTTATTCATTCTAATGATTTTTGGTGGATTCCTTGGGACTTTCTATATACAAGAGCATGTTATCTGTGAATAGAGATAATTCTGCTTCTTCCTTTCCAAACTGGCTGCCTTTATTTCTTTTTCTTCCTTAATTACCCTGTCTAGAACCTCCAGTATGGTGTTGAATGGAAGTGGTGAGAGTAGACATCCTTGTCTTATTCCTGATATTAGCGGAAAGCATTCAATCTTTCACCATTAAGTATATTAGCTGTTTGTTTGTATATTAGCTACCCTTCATCATGAGGAGGTTCCCTTCTGTGCCTACTTTGTTGAATTTTTTTTTCATGAAAGAGTTTAGGATTTTGTGAAATGCTTTTGTTGTATCTACTGATCGTGTGGTGTTTGCCCTTTATTCTATCATTATGGTATATTACATTGATTGATTTAAACCAACCTTACATTCCTGGGATAAATCCCACTTAGTCATGGTGTGTAATCCATTTTATATGTTGCTGGCTTCAGTTTTCTGATTTTTTTTTAAAGGATTTTACATCTATATTCATAAGGGGTATTGTTCTGTAGTCTTGATATCTTCGGTATTAGTGTAAGACTGGCCTCATAGAATGAGCTGGGAAGCATTAGCTCCTCTTCTGGTTTTTGGAGGAGTTTGTGCAGGATTGATAATAATTTTTCTTCAAACATTTGGTAGAATTCATCAGTGAAACAATCTGAGCCTGGGCTTTTCTTTGTAGGAATTTTAAAAATTACGAATTTAATCTTCTTTCTTGTCTGTAGTTCTATTCAGATTTTGTATTTCTTTTTGAGTGGTTTGTATCTTGGTAGTCCTGATAGTTTCTCTTCCTTGGAATTTGTCCATTTCATCTAATGTATCTAATCTGTTGGCCTAAATCTGTTGTTTGTAATATGTATATATTTAAATATATATAAAGTCGGTAGTGCTGTCACCTCTTTCATTCCTAATTTTAGTAAGTCGAGTCTCTTTTTTTCTGGTCGGTCTCACTAAGGTTTGTTAATTTTATTGATCTAGTCAAAGAACCAATTTTTTATTTTATTGACTTCCTTTATTTCTATTCTCTCCTTCATTTATTTCTGTTCTAATCTTTATTATTTCCTTCTTTCTGCTTGCCTTAGATTTAGTTTGCTCTTCTTTTTCTAGTTTCCTAAGGTGAAAAGTGATGCCACTGATTTGAGATCCCTTGCCTTTCGTAATGAAGCTATAAATTTCCCTGTAACTACTTTAGCTCCATCCCATAACTTTTGCTGTGTTGTGCATTCATTTTCGTTCATCTCAAGGTATTTTCTAATTTCCCTTGTGAGTTCTTCTTTAACCCATATATTATTTAGCAGCATGTTGTTTAATTTCTGCATATTTGTGAATTTCTCATATTTCTTTCTCTTATCGCTTTCTACTTGAATTCAATTTTGGCTGGAGTGAAGAGGAAAATTACCCAGAGCAGGCCCAAGCCAGCAGCCCCCAGTAGATGGAAAGTAACTATTAAGAGCAAGAGATAACCAGAAGCCCCACTGGGATCACTAGCCAGCCGGGTCTGCCACAAGCTCCCTGCACCGCCACTGTTCCCGCCTAAAGCAACACTCCCCCAATTTAAACCCATCTACTAGAGGTCGGCACAGCCCTTGTAACCTGATCCACTGCGGTCCCTTATAAAAGCCCGATAACCCCGCTGATGGGGGCCCAGAATTTCGAGCGTCTGCCAGCGTAAAATAAACCTGAGTTCTACTTCTCCAAGTGTCACTTGGTCTCTCACCAGTCTGATTTTTATTTTCCCCGACAGGAGAACATACTTTATATGATTTAAATCCTTTGAAAACATAGTGAGGTTTTTTTTTTATGGATAGTATATGGTCTATCTTGGAGAACGCTCCATGTGCTCTTGAGAAGAAAATGTATTCCATTCCTGTTGAGGGGAGTGCTATATATACATATCCAGATATATATATCTGTCTTTGAATATATTTATCTGTCTTTGAATATATTTATAATAGTTGCTTTGAAATCTTTTTCTGCTAAGTCAACATCTAATCCCCTCAAAGGCAATTTCTGTTGCCTGCTTGTTTTTCCCTGTGTATTTTTTTATTTGCATGTCTTGTAACTTTTTTGTTGAAAACTGGGCATTTTGAGTAATAGATTGTAGTAACTCTACATAGTTATTCCCATGCTCCTCTGGGGCTTATTGTTATTTGCATTTTCACTCATTTATTTGTTTAGTGCTTGTCTTGACTAGTTCAGTGAAGTCTGTGCCCGACCTCTCAGTGTATACTCTGTGATGTCACTCTTCCCAGGGTGCTGCGTTGAGCATGCCCCTGACTACCGGGGGGTCATTGTAGTTTTAGGTAGGCTCTCTCTTTGCCTGTCTCTTTGCCTGACTTCCCCTTTAAGCTTTGGCCCATCTGCCTCTATTTGTATCAAACCCAGCTGTTAGCCTTCACTAATTGCTAGCTAATTGTGCTATTGTTCTTAACAATGCCCTGGGGCTCACAAATAGCTCTGCAATCTGATCCCATTAACGTCGGCCTCCTTTTCGGGGGCAGGGTATGACAATCTTTGAGGCTGATTCTGGCCCTACAAGGGCTCATTTGCCCCTTTCCCTGATTCAGTCTGTGAAACTTGTCTGGTCTGCTCTTGCTACTAGTATCGTGGAAGCATCAGCCTTCTTCTAATTGCTTACCTCTAAGGAGCCTCTATTTCTTGACTCTGTACTCTTATACCTTGACTGCTGAAAATGTTGACTAAAATGTGATTTCTGTTGTAAAATATCCTCTTATCAATGAGGAGAAAGAGAGAGAGAGAGAGAGAGAGAGAGGTGGGGGGATAGAGAGGGAGGGAGAAGAGGTAGTAAGAGAGAAATAGAATTCAACAATGGCTTGTGCGTCCACAGTATTCAAAAATCCCTAAGTACAAGAGACAACCTGTAGCAAGTAGGAAAGGATGCCTCCGTAAATTCTGACATCCAAATTCCAAAGACCAAAGGTTAGAACAAGCATTTCTAGGATGGTGAATGATAAGGATGATGCCATGGAGATTGGAGTTGTACAAAAAGAAAATTCTGGCCTCTGGAAGCCTCGATAAGTTAGAATTCTAGAGAGATGGAGCCTTAAGAAATGGGAGGGAGGAGACTGGGGGTTATTATTCTGTAATAGGACTTCCTACCACCCCAATAATATAGACATATAGGCATCTTGCTTGGCTCCATGTACACAACTGGAGCTGACAGAGTAAAATGGACCAGAATCTCATTCCCAATATTTTAATAATTTCAGTTGTACCCTTAGTTTTCTTCTCTCAGTTGCTGGTACAAAGTGGGTTTGCATACTTTAGTTAGCTAGAGTTGAAATTTCCAAATAAAACCAGATTTTATACTTTATTTCACAATAACTATGAGCTATGTTATACTAAAGGTCATAGGCTCTTTATTTGTCCCCTACTCACAGAAGAGCATAATTCTTGGCAGAGTGCTATAATTTAAGTTTTATCTTATGTTCACTGAGATGTGGGGGATATATATACTCATAGCTAAGTCATTGTGTAGAGACAAGCGTGATACCCTTCCCTACCCTTTAGGACAGACTAGTAACAAGAAGACCGGAGAGGTTTAAAAAACTTTTAAATTATTTATTTCCTGAGTGACTTCCTTCTTTTAATTCGTTCATTTAACAAGTATTTATTGAGCACCTGCTATGTGTCAGTCACTGTTCTAGACTTTTGAGAATGTCAGTGACCAAAGATTTATTACCTCATGAAGCTTACATTCTAGGGGGAGGAGTTAAATAATAATATAACAAAACGCAAGTAAATTATATGTGTTAAGTGAGAAGTTCTATGGGGAAAAAAATAAAACTAGAACAAGGTTAAGAGTATCCGGAGAACTGGAGGTAGAGGACAGAGCTGTAATTTTAAATAGGGTAGTCGGCCTAGAACAGGATGTGATTCCACGTCTGCCTTTAAGGCCCATGCTCCTTTTCCGAAGGGAAGGCTGACTTCAGAGTAATAGGGGGTCTCAAGAAGGAAATGAACTGCTCTAGTTTCTCCTCATCCAGTGAGGCAATGGGTAAACAAGGAGTAGGCATCTAAAGCAATTTAGGTATTGCTGGAAGGTTCGGGTCGAGCACAGCTTTTAAAACGACATGTTCAAAAACTGGAAAGGGGACACATCACCAAGGGAAAATACAAAACAAGAGTGAATCTATAGTATTGTGTCTTAGAAGAGAAGCATTTAGATACACCTTTCTGAGCTATTAACTCTCCACCAAAGCATACGTTTGGGAACTGGATTATTTAGAGCTGCAGGCAAGCACAGGGCACTTCTTGCTAGATTTATGAGGTTTAAAGGCTGAGACACGAATAGATTTTTGTTGACCGGGTTGTATAAAAACTGAATTCAGTAAAACTTTTCCAATTTTTGGTTTGAAAATTTTCAGGAAGGAATGTTATAAATAACTATTCTTTCATGCACTTACCACTCACAAGCCCTTGCATTTCGGAGGAAAGGACATTGTTGGAAGGAAAGAGACTGTCTCTGCTGAGGAATTTGTTTTCACCAACAAAGGGTCTCAGGATCAAATCTGTATTATAGCCACAATCTGGGTAAACAGAGTCAAATAAATGAGTTCTAGACAGAAAAAAGAAATGCAGACTTGTGGAATGGATAATTCTGAAGACACGCATTTCTATAAAATTCGTACCCTTTTTGACTTTGAGTCAAAGAAAAATGAATGTTAGGTATATCTTTCTCATTTCATTGACGAGCCACCTAAAGCTCAAATAGGTTAAATGATTTGCCCAAGGTGACACTTGAGGAACTAACTTCTTGGTCAGTGCTTATTCTACTTTAACAGAGTCCATCATATACATTGAATTTATGTACATTTCAACTATGTGTATATGACAAAAAGGAGAAAAGTATGTAAAATTTTATTTTCATAAAGGTTATTTATCCCATTATACATTATCACATATATAAAATATTCATAATCCATATTATTATATAGGATTGTATATGCAAAATCATGTATAGTCTGCATTCAGGGTAATTTAAGAGGTTTTCCAGAGGTAATTTTGGCTCTAAATGTCTTGCATTTCATGTGAGAATTTAAAATTTAATCTCCTCTTTATAAAACACAATTCCTTGTGTTCCATGTTTCTGCCTTCATTATACTAAAGGTCAAATCAGGACCTCCAAACATGAATTCATGGCGTAAGAGCCAGATACGACAATGCAAGTGTTTGTTTTCTCATAAACAGCAGCGAGGTAAATGGGCTCCACTGTATTTATTTGTAGGCTAGGATTGTGCTAATGTTGGAAGTCAGTAGGGGAGAAAGGAGAATCCTGTGCTGAATCTTCTTTGGGTGGTTATAACTCTCACTGCAATCAATCATCAAAAATTCTGCAAGTGTCTGGTTCGTGCCTGATGAGGGTTGCTGCAGGTTCTGACCAGGTGCTTATCATTCCAGAGTTCTCCTACCAGTTCTGTTCTTCTCTCCGCCTCACTGTCTTCTTCCTCACTTACTTCTAGCTCCCCTTCAATACCAAACCTATAAATGGGTGTACAGTCCAGTTTACTGGGACAACCACTTCTGATTCTCTTGTTAAGATCTGACTTGGACACGCTTGAGTAACTGCAGACCTTAAAATGCATGGTCCTTCAAGCCTGCAGAACAGAAACGTGGAAAAGACAGACTCTTAGAACTATAGTCTGTTAGAACTTTGAGATACTTTACAGATCACCTGGCCCAAACCCCTGATTTTAAAGATCTGGAAACTGAGACCCAGAGAGTTTTCTCGAGGGTGCCCAGCTTTAGCGACAAAGCTAGTTTTTCTCACTACTGCTTAATTCCTATAAGAGTTTAGATAAAGAAATATATACGTGGATCAGAGCGATGAAGAATATTCTTAGAAACTTGGGTCTTCAGTCTTGGGCATCATGTAGCCTGCATTTTCCTCTTTCAGCCCCAAAAGGAAAAGTCATGCTAATAAAATAAAATACTTGTGAGGGGCGCCTGGGTAGTGCAGTCGTTAGGCGTCTGCCTTCGGCTCGGGGTGTGGTCCCGGCGTTCCTGGATGGAGTCCCACATCAGGCTCCTCCGCTGGGAGCCTGCTTCTTCCTCGCCCACTCCCCTGCTGTGTTCCCTGTCTCGCTGGCTGTCTCTCTGTCACATAAATAAATAAAATCTTTAAAAAAATTAAAAAAATAAAATACTTGTGGATTTAGGAGGGCACATTGTGGAAACCAGTCAGTGGAACTGAGAATGTTCTTATCAATGGGACAGAAAGGGAAGGAGATGACTTAGGAAGTATTCTTGTCTATATTTGTGGTGGGAAAAAGTCTTCCTCATGCTATCTGCTCAACAGGACAAAAACCAGAGCCAAAGCCACAGCTGGGAGACCTACCTTATTTCTTTGAACATACTAAGAACCTCTAATGTGTGTTCATTGTGGGGAGCTGCTTTCTCCTTGGAGCATGACAATGAAGTTCTTTTAAGAGAAAAGACCTTGAGGAGCGCCTGGGTTAAGTGTCTGCCTTCGGCTTAGGTCATGATCCTGGGGTCCTGGAATCAAGCCCCACTTTGGGCTCCCTATTTAGCGGGGAGTCTGCTTCTCCTTCTCCCTCTGTTGCTTCCCCACCGCTGCTTGTGCTCTCTTGCTCTCTCTTAAATAAATGAATAAATAAGTATTTTTTTAAAAAGAGAGAGAGAGAAAAGACCTTGGTAGATTCAGCAATTGTGAAACAATCATGATGAAATTTTTAAAGACAGACAAAAGTAAGGGCTGATTCTTCATGATTATGAAGTATGGCCGCACTGGTTATCGGGGATGAGCAGAAAGGGACAGTGGTGGCTGTGGGCATTACAATTATTATGGAAAAGGTTCACAGAGGAGTTGAGTCTGAAACAAGTTTGAAGGAGGAATGAGAAACAGACTTTGGGATAACTTGGGTTAATATTTCTGACAGATAAGTTGGAATCTAGAAAGATAGACTCTCGCTTGTAAGTAGGGGCCTAATCTGGTTTGTTGTTCAAAGGTTATCAATATTCTGTGGAGTGATCCCAGAGGCAAAAGAGGCTGTTACCCAAACAAAAGTCGAGGAGGGGGCTGCTATTTTGGACCAGATATTACCTCCAAGGTTCTTAATAAATACCAGTTGAAGATGCTCATTAGATCTCATGAATGTAAGCCTGAAGGGTATGAAATCTGCCACGGTGGGAAGGTAAGCTGACATTGTTGGTGACATCATCACACACATCCTTGCCCCAAGCAGTCTTTCTTCACAGGATGCGTCTGACCTAGAGACCCATGGGAAGGTGTCTTCCCCAGGACCGAAACAGGAGGCCGGGCTTTGGTAGGCAGAAACAGGAGACTACAGGGTTCACACAGGTTGTTTGAAGGGGCCCCACTGTGTCGCACCCTAAGAGATATTTGGTTTATTTCCCTGATCCTCCTGAATCCCAGGGACAGAAATTCTGACATGTAGCTCCAAGTTTACCCACAGACAGCCTGCCTTCTTTACTAATTGAAAGGCGGCTCTCCAGCACAGCGCGGTTAAGAACGTACTTCCCATCACAGAGCACATCAACGGCAGCAGCGAATCCAGGTCGCTGTCTTTCACCTTTTGTACTTTCCCTGTGCAGGGCATGGCCGCAAAACCCCCCTCTCCTCCCTTCTCCTCGCCGCGTGGGTGAGCTCTAGCCAGGCCCCGCTGTGGTCACTTCAGCGGCAGCCACTAGAACGGAGTGTGTTGTGCTCCTTCAGTGCTGTGTGGCCTCTCTTTCTATTTCAAGACTTCCACTTTTCTAAGCTCCGTTAGTTCGTTTTCGGCTCCTGCTAATGTTGAGAGATAGTGAAGGCAAGTATTATTTAAGGTTTCTTTGTACCAAGAAAATGGAGAGAAAATAGCTTGTCTGAAGTAACACGCTGATGAGGGCAGAACTGGGCCCTGGCCAGGTGGCCTGTCAATGACAAGGGTTACCCTGCCATCCCCCACCATGGCACCAAGGCTGGTTCCTTCCCAGCAGGGTGGTCCTGGACACTGTATTCTGGCCGCTATTTTCTCTGCCCTTAAAGGACTGGTTTTGTGGAGGGTCCCAAACCTCCTACATCAGTCAGCTTCAAGCAAAAGAAAAAGACTGATAGTAGAGGAGTTTTATTTTGAACACTGAGATATCACAAGGAAAGAAAACAAAGGCTTTACCCACTTGGAAAATTAGAATTTGCAAAACCAAGCATTAAGTGGAATTCTAAGATACAGAAATGAAATTGTACACAGGATTGCAAGGCTCTGCGCTACAGGGATGAGCGGCTAGAAGTGAGTATCCCCGGGGCCACTGATTTAAAAGTCTTGTTGTTCTCCAGTGGAATCACAGAAAATCCTGTCAGACATGGATAATTTGTATGGATTTGGATCTTTGTTTGATTTTTGCTTTTTTAGGAATTGAGCTATTTCTGCCTTATTGAAGGACCTTTTGAGAACTAACTCTCTGTGAACCTGGCCCTCTTTTTCTTTAATCAGGTTGTTACTGTATTTTCTGCTTCTAATTATTATGAAGAAGGCAGCAATCGAGGAGCTTACATCAAACTATGTTGTGATATGACCCCTCGATTTTTCCAGTACCAAGTAACTAGGACAACGTGCTCAAGGCCTCTTTACCAAAGGTGTGTATATTCTAAGGAGAATTCTGAGCACTGGTACTGGTGACCAAGTAGAACCAGTCCAGAGTAACTAAGAGCGGCCACGAGAGTAAAGACAACCACTTCCTGGTGACTCACTGGTATAAACACAATAGAATTAGTTCCAGACACCAAGTGCTGAATGCATTCATATTTGAAACAAGAGGAGCAATTTTCAATTCATATGTCTCTTTAAATGGGTAAAGCAATTAGTGTCTACGAGCAGCCTCTAATTGAATGTTAAGAAAAGAAGGTCCCCACATCCACCCAGTCCCACAGCCCCACAGCTGACAACCCTCCCTGCCCCCCAAACAGCCCTGTGTGCTCTTGCCTCTTGGTCTCTTTTCTATCCAGAAGTGTATAATGACAGGAGTTGAGTGTCTCTCCATGTGATGGCATCCATAGCTTCTCTTCCTTTTCTCCATTCAACATGATATTTTTAAGAACTTTTCATTATAAAATGAGTATTTTTGTTGTTAACAAGTGAGACCAAACAAAGATGTATACATAAAATGCTAATGATCTTCTCTCCCCCTCCTTCTTAATAATCCTTTTCCCCAGAGGGAACTGAAATTGATAGCCTAGAGTGGACATTTTTTCCCTCTTCTTGCTCCTACAGAAATAGACAAACCATTATATTCATCGAATTTAAAAAATTTTGAGCACCTTCTATGTATCACACTGTTCTAGGCACAGGCAATATAGCAATGAACAAAACAGGCAAAAGTCCTTTCCCTCATCAAATGCAGTTCCAGGGGGAGGAGAAAGGCAGTCAGCAACATACGTACTTTTTTTTTTTTTTTTTTACAAAGATAGAATCACACAGCACACTCTATTCTACAACTGACTTTTTGTCTAAAGATGATATCATGAACATCACTTCAAGTTAATACACATAGACCTAACTCAATCTTTCTAGTAGATGTGCCATAACAGTTATGGAGTGACTAAATCTTATTCAAGTGATAGCCATCCAGATTGGTTCCAGGGTTTTGCACTTAAAAACAATGCTATATATAACAAACACTTCTCTCTGTGTGTGTGTATACATAAATACATACATACATGCATACATATAGCCATAAGTTTTAGTGCTTTTTTTACATGAAATTTCATAATGTGGAATTTATGGTTTATGGTTTAAAATTTTGCTAGATACTCCAAAAGAATTTTAACAATTAATAGTCTGAAAAACAACATACCAATTTTTCCACATCCTCATTAGTCTTAGATATTATTACACTTCTTAATTTTTGCCAAGCCGATGGATCAAAACGGTAAATCTCATTGTTTTAATTAGCATTTTTTACATAGCTGAGTTTGCCCATCTTATGTTTTTGGACATTGCATTTTTCTCTTCTTTGAATTTCCTATTTATATTATTCCCCCATTTTATAGTGGGTTGTTTGTCATTTTCTGATCAACTTTCAGGAGTTCTTTGCAACTTAGCGATTGAGGATTTTTATAGTTACATTGCGTATGTTTTGTTGGTGTTTTTGTTTTACTTTAGTTCTATGAAATCACATTTATATGTATAATTTCATTTTATCTTTCGGATTTTCATCTTTGTTAGAAAAATGGCTCCGCAGCAAGTTTATATATGTTGTTTTTTTTTTTTGACTTTAAATGATTTTTTATTATATTATGTTAGTCACCTTACAGTACATCCCCGGATTCCGATATAAAGTTTGATGCTCCATTATGCGTATAACACCCAGTGCACCATGCAATACGTGCCCTCCTAACTACCCATCACCAGTCTATGCCATTCCCCCACCCCCCTCCCCTCTGAAGCCCTCAGTTTGTTTCTCAGAG